>NC_138370.1:69586133-69720683 GCF_054177405.1 Leptonychotes weddellii
CAAGTGCCCTCTTTAATACCCATCACCCACCTAGCCCATCCCCCACCCACCTCCCTCCATCAACCCTCAGTTTCTTTTTTTTTTTTTAAAGATTTTATTTATTTATTTGACAGAGAGATAGAGAGAGAGGGAACACAAGCAGGGAGAGTGTGAGGGGGAGGAGAAGGCTTCCTGCCGAGCAGGGAGCCTGATGCAGGGCTCGATCCCAGGACCCTAGGATCATGACCTGAGCCAAAAGCAGACACCCAACAGCTGAGCCACCCAGACACCCCAACCCTCAGTTTCTTCTCTGTCATTAAGAGTCTCTCATGATTTGTTTCCCTTTCTCTTTTTTCTACCCCCTTCCCACATGTTTATCTGTTTTCTTTCTTAAATTCTGCATACGAGTGAGATAATATGGTATTTGTCTTTCTCCCACTGACTTATTTCCCTTACTATAATACTCTCTAGCTCCATCTGTGTCATTACAAATGGCAAGATTCCATTCTTTCTGATGGCTGAGTAATATTTCATTATACACACACACACACACACACACACACCACATCTTCTTTATCCATTCATTAGTCGATGGACATTTGGGCTCTCTCCATAGTTAGGCTATTGTTGATAATGTTGCTATAAACATCGGGGTGCATGTACCCCTTTAAATCTGTATTTTTGTACCCTTTGGGTAAATACCTACAAGTGCAATTGCTGGATTGTAGGGTAGTTCTATTTTTAACTTTTTGAGGAAACTCCATACTGTTCTCCAAAGTGGCTGCACCAGTTTGGATTCCCACCGACAGTACAAGAGGGTTCCCCTTTCTCCACATCCTCGCCAATGCCTCTTGTTTATTGTGTTATTAATTTTAGTCATTATGACAAGTATGAGATGGTATCTCATCATGGTTTTGATTTGTATTTCCCTGATGATGAGTGATGTTGAGCATCTTTTCATGCGTCCGTTAGCCATCTGGATGTCTTCTTTGGAAAAGTATCTATTAGTGTCTTCTGCCCATTTCTTAACTGGATTATTTGTTTTTTGGGTGTTGAATTTGATAAGTTCGAAGCTGGTAACTTTTCATATCAAAGTAAGAATTGAAAAAAAATGAGAAGAATTGTCCTTACAAACTAAGGACAAATACATATGCATCTACAAGATGGAAAGGGAGTTTGGAGTTTCATTGGACTTTTCATCAATGTTTATGTAGTTCATACTACGTGGATAAGAAGCAATTCAGCATTGGGGCACCTGGATGGTGCAGTTGGTTAAGTGTCCAACTCTTGGTGTCAATTCAGATGGTGATCTCAGGGTGGAGAGATTGAGCCCAGCATCAGGCTCTGTGCTCAGTAGAGTCTGAGATTTTCTCTCCTTCTCCCTCTGCCCCCCCAACCCCCACATGCTCTCCCTCTCAAATAAATAAAAAAATCTTAAAAAAAAAAAAAAAAGCAGCAATTCAGCATGGATCTTTAGGTGGTTCTAACTGGAGGCAGAAATATTTGAATATGTTACACAGTGATACCAAAATTTGTGATAATAAAAAATAATAAAATGATTCTTTGGAATAAAAATAATATTTGAAGCTAGTGCTACATATATCCGTTACCATAAATAATGTTTGTTCTATATACAAGTATAGGTAAATTGAAACCATAAGGGTAATATCATTGAACTCATAAACTATTAGTTTAGCTGAATCTGATACTTTCTATGATCAAAAGCTGTTCTCTGTTCCCAGAACCACTAAAGCCTTGAGATACACTTACAGGTAAGTCAAAGATTGCTTCTGCTTATTGACTCCTAGGTTGCTTATTTCTTCACTGCAGATTGAGATCCATTAGCTCAATAGCCCTTTGGAACCAAACTCAAATTTTTACATGTCCTATTGTTTTAAAAATAGCGCAATCGGGGCATCTGGGTGGCTCAGATGGTTAAGCGTCTGCCTTCGGCTCAGGTCATGATCTCAGGGTCCTGGGATCGAGTCCTGCATCGGGCTCCCTGCTCCTTGGGGGCCTGCTTCTCCCTCTGCCTTTCTCTCTCACTCTGTCTCTCATGAATAAAAAAAAAAAAATCTTTAAAAAAAAAATAGCGCAATCAAAATTTTAGCCATTTAGTGACTGCTGCTTTGCATATCCCAAAAATCTTACTGAACTGCTGCGTATTGATAACACAGGGCCTTGCAGAGATAAGACCCCAGGCTGATGCTACCTTCAGAGCCTTCTCTCACCCAGAAACTCCACGTAAGGCTCTCTCTAATCCCTCTCTCCCATGGAAGTTCCTTTGCCTTCTTCTCCCTCTGCGTGAGGAAGCCTCTGAATGGTTTCATGCTGGGAGGGTCTTCCTCTCTAATGCAACTTTGTGCAACTGCCACCCTGTGTGTTACTGCCTCGCTTGGTCATCTTTTTCCTTGATCAGCTCCACATCCCTCGAACTCCTCCAGAGACAAATTACAAATTTAGGGGAAAAATTATAAAATGCTGCTGATATAGAACTATAAAAAGAAAAATTGTGGAATACATCTAAAATACATTTATTGTTATTTAGAGACTATTAAGGAATGAAATGTGTGGAATATTACAAAGATTCAAAAGACGCCAGTTTGGGATAGGCAACCAAATATGCCTTAAACTTAAATAAATGGTTCCGGGGACCCTGGGTGGCTCAGTCGTTACGCTTCTGCCTTCGGCTTAGATCATGGTCTCAGGGTCCTGGGATGGAGCCCCGCATCGGGCTCCCTGGCCTCTCCCTCTCCCACTCCCCCTGCTTGTGTTCCCTCTCTCGCTGTGTCTCTCTCTGTCAAATAAATAAATAAAATCTTTAAATAAATAAATAAATAAATAAATAAATGGTTCCTATTTCCACCTATATTCAATGGGAATGGACCATGATCTTGGTTCTGTCATTTACTAGTTGTACAAACCTGAGCAAGTTTTTTTTTTTTTTTTTCCTGTGGACTTCTAGTTCTGTACCAATAAAATGGAGACAATCATACTCATTGTGAAGTTATTGTAAATATTATTTGAGATAATAAATGTAAGGCACGGGCACGTAACAGGTTTTCAAAATTTGTGAGCCTTCTGTCCTAAATAGGTGGAAACTTGTTTCTTTTTTTCTTTAAAAGTGTTCGAAGTGTTATTACATATGTGATATATGTCAGTTATCTATACAAACAGGCAGTGTTTTCAGCAGTAATTTACTGAAGAAAAAACTAATATTTCAAAAGGTAGAGATGATCCAAATCACTCGTTTATGGAGAAGGTTATTCTTACTGTTCCTATCCTCGCCTTAAAAGAAGTCTTTATGCAAACAGTCAAGTGAGTAGAAGAGCTTCCTTCCGGCTTTCAGCCATACTCTGGTTTCATTTGGAAGACAATGTGGTCTAGTGGCTAAACAGAACAAAAACTTGGAGCCAGCTGATTCCAATGCAGTGTAGGGAAGGCTAGCCGCCAAGTCACCAACACTACCCTTGACCTTGACCTCCCACGGCCCAGTCAAACCCACGACAACAAAGTGAAATGGACTAGAGTCAGATTTTCTTTTCCTGAGAGTAAAGCATTTTTTAAAGGGGTCAAAGCAGCTTGAGAATTAAAAAAAAAGAAAAAGAATCTTTCCGCCATGTCAACTCTGAGTGCAGTAGCAAAAAAAAAAAAAGAAAAAAGCATACAGATGTCATTGCTTCATACCAAAATCCAAATATCAGAATCAGGGAGATGGCACCATCCTTCCCCACATTCTTCCCCACACCCTTCATTGCTAGGTTTTTGGTTGAAACTTCCATTATGCCAAGCAGAACTTTAAATTCTGACGTCTGAAGTGTTGGTTCAGAAAAGAGAGGGTAAGGGATTCCTTACACTCACGAAAGGACCCCCCCCCCACCTTCAATCCAAACTTTTACCATGTGTGGGAGAGAAAATAGTCTCTATTTTGCTTAGGACCTCACAATCCATTTCAAAACATTTTTAAGATTTTTGTTCAAAAACGACCTAATCCAAGACAAAGACCTGGAGAATAATTGCTTTAGGAAAAAGGAAAATAAAAGTTAGTCCGAAGATAGCCTGCATCCTGAAAGAGGTCTCAAGATGTCCAGCTTCTATATTGATTTATCCTGCATTTTAGGCCTCAAATAACATTTGGATCAGACTTCAAATCCATCAAGCTGTCAAAACATACACCTACACATGCAAGATCCAAAAAAAAAAAAAAAAATCCCACAACACATGCCCAAGGATCTAATGCCATCTAAAGGCAGCTGAGGCAAACTGCAAAGAAAAAAAAAAAGCCAAAACAAATAAAAAAATTATTAAAATTTTTCACTTTGGATACAAACATAAATGAAATGTTCTTAGCTTAATATATTCCTGTATTGATTCTATATAATACCTATTGAAGTCACTGAAACTTGTGTCCAAAAATCCAGTGTAAACAAAACAAAAATACAAATAACTAATTGGGAGGGGGAAAAATGTGTCTGTCTGTGTCTGTGTGTGTTCAGCATTATAATAAATTGAATAAATGTGATTAAAGGTACATAGGGAAAAGGTTTTTTTTTTAATTCAATACTGCTCAGCCAAGATGTGGAAGCAACCCAAGTATCCAATGACAGACGAATGGATAAACAAAATATGATATATACTTGCAATGGAATATTATTCTATTTTAAAAAGAAGGAAATTCTGACACATGCTTCAACATGGATGAACCTTGAAGACATTATGCTAAGTGAAATAAGCCAGTCACAAAAGGACAAATATTGTATTATCCCATTGGTATGAGTTACCTAGAGTAGAATGGTGGTTGTTAGGGGTTCAGGAGAGGGAAGAGAGGGACTTAGTATTTGCATGTTTTAAGATTTTATTTATTTATTTATTTGAGACAGAGAGATAGCGTGCATGCTGGGTGGAGAGGGGTTGCACATGAGGGAGGGGAAGGGGCAGAGGCAGAGGGAGAAGCAGGCTCCCCACTGAGCAGGGAGCCCAATGCGGGACTCGATTCCAGGACCCTGGGTTCATGACCTGAGCTGAAGGCAGCCACCCAGGCACGCTGGGAGCTAGCGTTTAATGGGTAGAGTTTTAGTTTGGGAAGATGAGAAAGTTCTGGAAGTGGATGGTGGTGATGGGTGGGCAGCAATGTAAATACATTCCATGCCACAGAACTGTACATTTAAAAATGGTTAATATGGTAAAATTTGTGTCATGTGTATTTTACCACAATAAAAAAAAATTAATGCTGGTATGAGAGGGCTGAGATGCATTAATACACTTTTGATGGAAGCATAAAATTGATGTACCATTTCTGGAAAATAATGTGACAATATGTAGCAAGAAATTCTTAAATGTTTATATCCTTTAATTTATTATGTTAGTTCTATGTCCAAGACTCCATCCAAAATATATGTGAAACTCATATGCCAGGGATTCATTCAAAGAACGATATACAAGGATGATCATTAAAGCCTTATTCATACTGGGGAAAAATAGGAAACAGCCTACAAATCCTCTGACAAGGGGAGATAAATTATAGACAATCCATATAGATTGGTGTGTTTCAATTGAATCTTGTTTATGAAGAATACTCAACGATCTGCAGAATTAGATGGAAAAAGGGGGATTCTTGTTTGGTTTATTTTTGTTTGTATATTTTACAAATGTTCTATTATAAGCATTTCTTACCACTAACTGGAAAAAAATGTATATATGTAAACAATTCGTGACTTGATGAGAGAGTTGAATTCATTCTCTATTGGAAATGCATTGGCATTGTGTTTAAGAATTTTTAAGGCTTTTGTTGGGATATAATTAGCCTCCTCATTTCACAGATAAAAATTATTTGAATATTCAAATGTATTAAAAATTCACATTATATCTACCACTATGAGAATCTACTGTGAGTAAAATTATAATAAGCATTTAACAGATTAAATAAATTGTATCTAAAACCACCATTTCTGGGGTCCCTGGCTGGCTCAGTCAGTGGAGCATGCGACTCTTGGTCTCAGGGTCATGAGTTCACGACCCATATTGGGCATAGAGCATATTTTAATTAATTAATTAATTAATTAATTAATTAATTAATTAATAAAACCATCTCTCTTAAGCCCCCATTAGACTTCACGTGAACTTAAAAGCCATGATACAACATTTAGATTAACAGAATGCTTATTCTGTTACAATAAATAAAATAAGCACTTGGCCCTATGTCAAAGATAATGTTTTTAAAATATTGATTGCTTTATTCAATTCAGTAAGTATTTACTAAGTCCTATCTGGGTATTAAAGATACAGCAGTGAATAAAACAGACAAAAATCTCTGCCTTCTCAGAATTTACCATCTAGTGGGGAAGGGAGAAAACAAACAAAATAAGAAAGTAAAATACGGAGTATGTTAGACTGTGATAAGTGCTGTGGAGAAAAATACAAGAAAAGAAGAGAATAGACAGTGTTGGAGGGGAGTAAGCTGGGTAATGAGAGAAGGTGACCTTTGGGGAGATATGAAGGAATTGAGGGAGTAAGCCACACATATTGATATCTGAGTAAAGGTGAAGGGCATTCCAGATATATGCAAAGGCCCTGTGGCAAGACAGTACCTGTGTTTGAGGAAGAACAGCTAGGAAGCCAGTGTATCTGGAACAGAACAAGTACGAGGGAAAAGAAGAGATCTGAGAGGTTGAGGGAGTAGGAGCTCATATATGGCCTCCTTTTAGATCATTATAATAACTTTGCCTTTTGTTCTACAAAAATGCCCAGGAAGTCTGGAAACAAAAATAACTATTTCTGTTATTTTATTTTTTACAGATTTACAGTATTTTTTTTTAAATTTGTATTCATTTACCTGACAGACAGATGGAGAACACAAGCAGGGGGAGTGGCAGAGGCAGAGGGAGAAGCAGGCTCCCTGATGAGCAGGGAGCCGGATGCAGAGCTGGATCCCAGGATCATGACCTTAGCTGAAGGCAGATGCTTAACCTACTGAGCCACCCAGGTGCCCCAACATTTATCTTATGTATCAGATTTTCTGGACACCAAAAATAAGATAGGAAGTCACTTGGAGGGGCAAGTCACTTGGGTGACATACCTCTGCTCCATATGTCTTAACCTTCTACAGGCTAGCCCTGAGATGTTCCCATGGTAAAGGCAAAGGAACCTGGCAGTGAGTAGAAATGTGCCTGCACTTTTTCAATCCTCTGTTTGAAAGCATCCCCTTGGTCAAATCGAGTCACATGGCTCAGAAAGGCAGAAATGGGAGGTGCTGCTAAGCCAAAAGGGCTGCCAAGCCACAAGGGCATGGCTATAGGGAGGGGTGAAGACGTGAGGCCGGTAATGAACACCACTACTGATTGGGGGGGAGCTGCTGCTGGTGTCTCTTTTCTTTTCTTTTCTTTTTTAAGATTTTTTAAAATTTATTTATTGGAGAGAGAGAGAGTGAGCGGGAGAGAGAGAAGGAGCAGGGGGAGGGGCAGAGGGAGAAGCAGACTCCCCCTTGAGCAGGGATTCTGATGTGGGACTCGATCCCAGGAGGCTGGGATCATGACATGAGCTGAAGGCAGAGGCTTAACCGACCGAGCCACCCAGACGTCCTGGTGTGTCTCTTTTCTGAGCCAGATGAAAGCCTAGGGACTTGGGCTAGAGAATACCAATGTTAGTATTTGAAATCCATATTTCTTATGGAAAGTGTGGTTCTCAAAGATAGGCAAAATTCCAAGAAGAAGGTCAATATTCTAGGTCTAGCAGCCAGGGGGAGGATGAATAAACAGAATACTCAGGAAGAGTTCCTTATTAAAAGGGAGCTTCAGGAAGAGAATTAAAAGTAGGATGGAAACTTTAAAGAAGTTTTGTGAACAGCATAAATGGGCTACATATTTAGCATCCTAATTCACAGAAAAGATGTTTAAAATTGAGGCTGAAATTTCTGGCCTGAAGATCAAGTGATCATAGAACAAAAGCTCAGAACAAAAATACAGAGAGATGGAAACCACTAGGGAAATGATAAGAGATTTGAAGGATAGGTCCCGAAGACCTAATTTATGAATAATAGTCATGCCACGGGGGAATAAAAAGAAATAATAGAAAAAAGGGAAAAATTAAACATAGCAGAGGAACATTTCCTTGAGCTGAGGAAAGATATGCAGGCTAAAAGGGCTCACTGAATTCCAGATGGTTTTAATAAGAAATGATACCTATTCTGGTAAACTCCAGTGAGATTAAGAAATCATAAAAGTTTCAGTCAGAAAAAAATTTTACTTACAAAGAAAGACATACTGCCATCTGACTTCAAATCTGTAATATGAGAAGCTAGAAATTAGTAGGATAACATCTATAGGTTAGTATAAAAAGAATTGAAACTTTAGGAAACTTTACATAGATTAAAACAACAACAACAACAGCAGAAAATGAATTGGCCAACTGGGAAAGAAAGTTATAATCAGAGATTCAAAGAATATATCATGCCTAGATTCAATCTGTAAAAAATACTTGGGAAATCACTATAACCAAACAATATGTAAAGTCAGAACAGACGCCTCAATTTGGGTGTTGAGCAAACAAGGCAAAACGACGATGCAGCACATACGTAGAGCTGCATTCGTAGTAGAAGACTCGCTCATGGAAACAGAAGTCTCAGGAGTACAGATCCTCCCATTGCCCACACATCCTGGGGGCAGTGCAGAGACTTCTGGCCGAATCAATCTGTAGACAGGAATCCCAGCCCTTGGGCTATGGGGCTTTTAAGCTGCTTTTATGAGGTTAACAACAGCCCCTCCAGCACACCACTAGGTGTGATCACAGCTGGGACACAATAGCAACGTGACAGGTGCAAGAACTTGGTCCTAGCTCTATCCTACCAGTTCAGAGGTGTCCCCTCATTCCCTGACATGAAATGGGGGGTGAAGTTCTTGCAGCTAGATGATGCCATGAGCTGTTACAGGACTCAGGACCTTACCATTCACGGTTGGGGGAGCAGGATTCCTTTCCTTGCTGCAGTCAGGATGGAGGAGCATTGGTCCATTGGCCCAACAACTGCCCTTGGCCAGTGCCTTTATGCGCTGAGCTGTAATCAGTTTCCATGGAACTTTGCAGAAAGGTAAATTTTTTTCCTGAAAGACCATCCTGCAAAGAGGTCAGTCCTGTACAAGTTAACCCCCAGTTCTTACTGCCTCCCCCAATGATCCGTATCCCCAAATTTGACCTCTACACTTCATACCTTCTCTGTCAACACTGTTTCAACTACTGGGGCAGTGAGGCCAGTCTATTGACTCTGTAGGTGTCACTAGAGGTGATGAGAAATGACCTAGTGTGAACCCCAGGGTTCAGATAACGTGTACTCCAAGTAGACAGAAGAGGCCGTTTATGAGAACAGCCTGGGCCTGAGAGGCATGCGCGAATCCAGTCTGGGATGTAAAACAAGTCCAGCATCTGTGGCTACAGTCTGCAGTTCAGAACAAAGGCTAAACAGGACTTAGGACCTTGTTCTCAAGCCTCTTGCAATGACAGGGTACTGTGGGCTGGAGGAGGAGCCATCATGCATGGTTTCATTACCAAATCTCTCCTATGTTTCATCTACCACTGCTTCCAGGCCCATAACTGGAGTCAAATGCTAGTTTGCCCTAGTAGGAGAATTACAAGGTCTGATCCAGGAGGAGACAGCTCTGTCCCAATAAAAAAAAATAACCCAATAAAAGCTGGATTGGGGCACTTAGCTGGCTCAGTTAGGAAAGCACGCAACTCTTGATCTTGGGGTTGTGAGTTCAAGCCCCACATTGGGTGTAGAGATTACTAAAAAATAATAATTTTTAAAAAGCTGGACTACTATGGGCTCAGGTGTTTCAGAATAAAGGTTGTAGTCACCCGATCAAAAGCATCCCAACCAATCATGGTGCTGGATGAGAACAAAATGATTATAGAATGGGAGGTAAAGGAAGTAATAAATATCACCCTTGACCTTGCAATAGTTCCAGAAATAAGGATCATAGCAGCTATGTTTTTTAAAAAAATATACACACATGGGGCACCTGGGTGGCTCAGTCGGTTAAGCGTCTGCCTTCGGCTCAGGTCATGATCCCAGGGTCCTGGGATCGAGCCCCACATCGGGCTCCCTGCTTGGCGGGAAGCCTGCTTCTCCCTCTCCAACTCCCCCTGCTTGTGTTCCCTCTCTAGCTGTCTCTGTCAATTAAATAAATAAATCTTAAAAAAAAAATTAAAAAATATATATATACACACATACACACCAAATTGTTCTTTTTGTTTCAGATTTTTCCCTTTCTTTTTCCTACTATGTTGAATGAGAACCAGTAGTGCTGAACTTTACAATCGAGTTCATAGGTCACCAGGACCACAGTGGGGACCCACACCCAGGGACGATTGCTTATCACCTGAAAAGCCTTGAGAAGGACACGATGGCTGGTAAGGTTTTGTGTTTCTCCCCTCCCCTGCCCCCTTGCTAGGAAGAAGAGGTCAGTATCTTTGTTTGCATGGTGGGTAGTCGCTTTATGTTAGGCAGAACGATGAAGCTGCTCTAAGGGTAAGGGTGGTTGCTAAATAGCAAGATCAGATCTCGAACCCGTCCTCTGCCCTTCCTGTGCTCTAATAATCTATATCAGAGAGAGCTACGTCTCCTCGTTCCTTTGGCCCAGGCTTCCAGGTAGGTTCAGCCAATGAAAGGCACAGGCAGAAGATTGGAGTACAGGAGGAGAGAAGGTCAGTTATTCGTAACTCAGCATGGGCAGCACCTGTGGAAGTGACTGTGTCACATTCTTGGTTTCAGTTTCTGCCAAGCAGGCCATCCTGTCCCGGCTCAGCGTGAACAGCTTCCCCCGACTCTAACCCATTTTCTGGACTTTGGTCAACCTGACTCCTCTGGTTGTCTTCCTGCTCTGGGGCAGTGGGAGCGTCCTGGGTTGCTAATTCCTGTGTTGCCGCGATATCCTACGCTTGCCTTCTCAGCTTTTCTGTCCCATGTGTGTGAACCATGTAATTCTCTGAATGAAAATCCCCTCTTGTGAAAGACCTTGAGTGGTTTCTGTTTTCTTGCCTGGGCTTTGATAGATACAATACGCATATTTCATTATAAAGTACCTCAAACTCTTGGGGAAGTAAAGTAGGAGTTTTACAAACTGGGGCACCTGCGTGGCTCAGTCATTAAGCATCTGCCTTCTGCTCAGGTCATGGTCCCGGGGTCCTGGGATCGAGTTCCCCATCAGTCTCCCTGCTCCACGGGGAGCCTGCTTCTCCCTCTGCCACTCCCCCTGCTTGTGTTCCCTCTCTCACTGTGTCTCTCTGTCAAATAAATAAATAAAATATTTTAAAATAAATAAATAAATAAATAAATAAAAATAAAAATTGAAAGATGCTGGGGCACCTGGCTGGCTCAGCCAGTAGAGCATGTGACTCTTGATCTTGGGGTCATGAGTTTGAGTCCCATGTTGGGTGTAGGGATTACTTAAAAAATAAAAAACAAAAAAGGTTTTTTAAAAAAATTAAAATTGGGGTGCCTGGGTGGCTCAGTCATTTAAGCGTCTGCATTCAGCTCAGATCATGATCCCAGGGTCCTGGGATCAAGCCCTGCATCGAGCTTCCTGCTCAGTGGGGAGTCTGCTTCTCCCTCTCTCTCTCCCTCTGTGCTCTCTCTCTCAAATAAATAAAATCTTAAAAAAAATTAAAATTAAGATATTAAAATCGTCGAAATAGTTGAAATACTATCGCAATCATCTTTTAAAATTCACAGTTATTAATTTTATACAGTATAAAAAAGTTGTCTTTTTATAAGCTACAAAGCACTTTAATGTAAGATGGGGTTATTATTTACATAAATATTGCTGAGTATTTTTCTTGTAATGTGACAAGGAAATGATCTTTTTAAATTTTAGTCTCTTTTTTTTAAAGATTTTGTTTATTTATTTGACAGAGAGAAACACAGCCAGAGAGGGAACACAAGCAGGGGGAGTGGGAGAGGGAGAAGCAGGCTTCCCGCCGAGCAGGGAGCCAGATGCAGGGCTCGATGCGGGGCTTGATGCGGGGCTCGATGCGGGGCTTGATGCGGGGCTCGATGCGGGGCTCGAGTATTGCCAATGCTAAGTGAAACTTGAGCTACAAAAGACTGAATCCAAGTCAGCCTAAGAAATTGTAAATTTGCACAAGCCCAAAGCTAACTGATGTTTTCACATCTGGCTCTTAATATTATGGAAGAGTTTTGTTTTGTTTTGTTTTCCTTGTTTTGTTTTTGACCGTTAATTCCATTCTTGTTAAAGGTTCCTATTCAGTCACAAATTATATTTAATGACTTATGATTCTGACCAGATGGCTTCAAGATTACACTGCATTTGCATTTAAGAATGTAAGCCAACATATCTGGCCTCTATTCTGAAACAATGTTTTTCTACTCATCAAATGAGATAAGCTGTTGTCAAATAATGCCTATATATTTTTCTGTTACTTATCTATTTTCATGAGCTGATGTACAGCCAAAGATCTTTGAAGAATTCAAGTATACTGAAAGAGGAAAAGACGAACAGTATAGCGGAGTGGTTAAACACAAGCTTTTGAGTCCGTAAGACTTGGTGTGGATCCCGGCTGTGTTATATCAGTGTCTTCCTCTGTAACATGAAGATAAGAATAGCAGCTGTCTCGTGGAGTTGTGAAAATTAAGTGAGAATTTTGGGCAGGGTGGTGGACAAGAAGAAAAATTTAAGTGAGAAAACATATGTGAAGAGTTCAGTAAACTGCCTGGCACATAGGGCATGTTTAATTAGCTATTAATATTTTAATACATTTTCCAGAACATGTTTTTTCCATGTTAGGAAATCTTATTTTTTTTTTAAAGATTTTTATTTATTCATGAGAGACAGAGAGGCAGAGGGAGAAGCAGGCTCCCCGCAGAGCAGGGAGCCCGATGAGGGACTCGAGCCCAGGACCCTGGGATCATGACCTGAGCTGAAGGCAGACGCTTAACTGACTGAGCCACCCAGGCGTCCCAGGAAATCTTTTGATACAAGGTAAAAGACAGAGATGAGAAGACATTCCTAAATGTGGGTAGAACCAATGAAACTTCTGGGTATTAGTGAATAGTTCTGTTCACCTGTACATACTTTTGTTTTGTTTTGCTTAAACTTATTTATTTTTTCAAATAGTACATTTACATGGTTCAAAAGTCAAAAGGTACTAAAAACTATACAGTGAGAGGACTTCCTCCCATCTAGTACCCCAGTTACCCAGTTCCACTCTTCATGAGACAACCAGTGTTAGTGCTTCCTGGTGAATCCATCCGAAGATATGTTATGCACCTACAAACAAATAAATATGAATATGATCCCGCTTTTTTAAAAAGATTTTTATTTATTTGAGAGAGAGAATGAGAGAGAGAGAGCACAAGCAGGAGGAGGGAGGGAGCGAAGGAGGGAGGGAGAGTAGCAGACTCCCCCCTGTGCAGGCTCTATCCCTAGGTCCTGGGAACATGAGCAGAAGGCAGAGGCTTAACAAACTGAGCCACCCAGGCATCCCCTGGTCCCACTTTTTTACACAAATACTAGCATACTACCCACTTTGCTTATTACGCACTTGTTATTTTTGCCTCACAGTATATCTTGTATATAACATTATGTATCAATATAGCTGCGGAGTATTCCATACTTTATTTTAACCACTGCCCTGTTAATAGAAATTTAGGTTGTTTCCAGGTTTTTGCTATTGAAAATAATGTTACATGTAACCTCATGTATTTATTATTTAGCATATATGCTATACATAGCATATTACTTAGCATCTTTGCTATACATATCTGCAAGATAAATTCTGTATATCTGTGAGATAAAAGACATGCTGGGTCAGAGTATGTGTAATTGTAATTTTGACGATTTTTGCAAATGGTTCCCCATAGAGGTTTTACCCCATAGAGGTATAACCTCACAGAGGTTGTATTTTATATACCAACTAACAATGTATCTGGACATTTAAAAATCCACCTTTTGGGGTGAGTACAGACCAAAGGTTCAGCCCATGAGTTGATCTGAATATACTTTGAGTTTCACATCCTTTTTTTAGTGATAAGCTCCAGGCAGAAGGATATCTCAGAGAGATTTCTTTTTGTCTCCATGGTGACACTTACCTACTTAGAAGCCTCAAATTATTGTTCCTAGGTTACAACAGTAAAAACTCTGGATTAAAACAGTGTGCCCACTGTGCCCAGGTTTTAAATAGGAAAGAGATAAGAAAAATTTACACTAGCAAACAGTGGTACACACACCACAGCCTGTGCCTGAGGACTGTTCAATTTAGGCATTTTCTTAGTGTGTGTCTGGGGCTGTAATTTTCTGCCCTCTGAAACTGTCTTTAATTCTTCCCTCTGGCTTTTAAGAGTCTCTAATTTGTTTTCTTTACTAGCAGAACATGGAGAGAGGGTAAGTTGGGAGGGGGCAGGTATGGGTTTGCACTCAATTTTCAGCCTCTCTAAGCAGAGAATTTTGCTATTTTCTGTCATGGCCCTTGATGACTTAAATGCATTTGCATTTCCTTTTTGTTATTAAGAGTTAAGACTGTAATAAACAGTGTTTTCCAAGGACGAAAATGTATCTACTTGTTTAATTTTCTGTTTCATTTCAGTAGTAATCAGAAAAAAAGAATTCAACTGAGCTATTGGAAAATCTCACAGGGCAGAAGTAAACACATACACAATCCTCAGTGTAACTAATCACAGGGAAAAAAAAAGTCCCTCTAAAATATCCTTCAAAAACATCAGAGAGGGGGGCGTTTGGCTGACTCAATCAGAAGAGCATGCAACTCTTGAGTTCAAGCCCCATGTTAGGTATAGAGATTACTTAAATAAATAAATATTTTTAAAAAAAATCGGAGTACATGTGCTCCTATTACTTGGGGTCGATATGTGAAAATCTGCCCACTTGCCAAAACGATTTAGTTGGCTGTGAATATATTTGTTTGCAACACTGAACAGTCCATTTGTGAATATGTGCCCCCCTGCAGATTAACTGTTTTCTGCATTTGGGTCAAACCATGGGAAGATATTTAAAACAAAAATCTTCTAGAAGGTTTAAGCTTTTACTAGAACTTCCTTCGTAGTGTTGATTTTAAATTCCAATTCAACATTAAATGAGGCCTAATTTCATTGGTCCAACTTTATGACGCTCTTCAGAGTGAAGATTTTTATTTATCCTTGCTGTTTCTTGGTACAAAATTAGTCTTTGAGTTCTGGAAAACTTGTAATTTCAGTTAGAACAGAGAGAAAAATAAAAGCAAAACTTAATATATTGTGTGATAATAAATCAGTTATTTACTGTACTTGAGAACCAAAATTTGATCGATATAACAAAGGTTTTGCTTTTCTTCTATCTATTTTGACATCATAAATACAGCTACCGAAATATTATCTGACTGCAAGTAATCAATACAGCCCCACAAATCTTTTCAAGCTTCTTTCCGAGAACATATGTAAAGCTGAAATGTGAACTACAGCAAATGAATTGTAATTACTTTATTTACACCAGTAATAGTCCGTTTTAAAAAATCAGCAATAAAACTCTAGCAAGTACATTTTTATGGATAATTGCTCAAAGTATCTTAGGAAAAAAGGGAATTAGTTGGGTCAACTAACCAAAAAAACCTTTAAAATTTAAAGTAATTTTGACTTGTGACCTAAAATCTATTAATCCCACATGCCAAGATGTGGTGATTATTGAGAAAATGTTGTTTTATGTATTTCTTCTTAATGTATGAGCCTAATTTGATATAAAAATTGAAATAATTTCCTTTTATTTTTCCAAACAAAATTTAAACAAAAAGAAGAGAAGGCAATTTGGTCAGGGAATATTAAAACACAACCAACTACCACGCCTACTTGTTCATACCTGTTTTATGTTTTTTTTTTCAGAAAAATAAAACTAGCTTTAAATGGTCACTGGTTTTAAAGATTTTATTTATTTATTTGAGAGAGAGAGAGAGAGAGTGAGTGAGCACAAGTGGGAGAAGGGCAGAGAGAGAAGCAGACTTCTTGCTGAGCAGGGGGCCCAACTAGGGGCTCAATCCCAGGACCGTGGGATCATGACCTGAGCCGAAGGCAGACGTGTTAACCGACTGAGCCACGCAGGCGCCCCTAAATGATCACTGGTTTTATTTCAAGACTGTGCGCAGGGCTTCTCCTCACTGCAATACAGAGGGACATCAAAGGCAAATCAGGCTGATGGGGCCATTCCTAACACTGCCCCCATCCCGTTGTGTGTATACCATTAAACAGGCAGGTAAAGAAGATCTAACTTCATATTGAGAAGATTCAGAACTTCTAAAGAAAAAAAAAATGTCTTTAGATGTCCAATGTTTAGTAATGATTATTTTATACCCTTGGACTCCACCTAATTATTCTTCCTAAACCATCTCCTATAGCCAAAGAGAAAAGTATGTATAATATACCCCCAGAGGTCTTCCTTTTAAAGTATAAAGTATAAGCATTAGAGGTGAAGCAGCATAGCTTGGTGGATGAACCTTGGAGTCATTTAAGCCTTGGTTCAGATTCTGTCATGTTAATTTAAGTTCAGTATTCTTATATTTAAAATTTAAATAATACTGGGGTGCTTGGGTAGCTCAGTTTGGGAGTCTGACTTTGTCTCAGGTGGAGGTGATCTTGGGTTCCTGGGATTGGCCAGCGGGAGAGGAGCTCCGCGCTCAGCGGGGAGTCGCTTCTCTTTTCTTCTGCCCCTCCCCCAGTTCTAGCTTGTGCGGGCTCGTGCTTGCGCTCACACGTGTTCTCTCTCTCTCTCTCAAAATCTTTAAAATGAAAATAATACTTCATAGTGTTACAATTACATAAGATAATGTACATAAAATATAGTTCTTTAAATATACCAGCGTCTTAATAAATATAGGCTATTGTTATTACAATATGCTATTTGAATATTTTAGGCACCATTTACTGTAATATATAGTTAAACAAGACCCCGAAAGGGAAACAGATAACCACATTTGTAGCCCCATGGGATTTCCAACTATCAGTTAATCAGCAAACCATGTGCATGGCACTGTAAGAGATGTGAAGATTACCATCTAACCGGTTAGAGTGCTCTAACTCCAAAAATTTTTTTTTCCCCTTTCCTCCTATTGTTGCTTCCCCCCCCACACACACATATTAACTTCATTGTCTTAGACTGACTTTTTCTACAAGGCTGGAATTATAGTTACCATTAGGTCCAAGTTCACATCTCCCCAGCCTGGCCAGACAGGAAATGACTTGCTCCTTTAACTTCTTCTTTTTTTTTTTTTTAAATTAACAAATAATGTATTATTTGTTTCAGGGGTACAAGTCTGTGATTCATCAGTCTTACACAATTCACAGTGCTCACCATAGTATTTACCCTCCCCAATGTCCATCACCCAAGCACCTGATCCCTCCCACCCCTCTCCACTCCAGCAACCCTCAGTTTGTTTCCTGAGATTAAGAGTCTCTTATGGTTTGTCTCCCTCTCCGGTTTCGTCTTGTTTCATTTTTCCCTCCCTTCCCCTATGATCCTCTGTCTTGTTTCTCAAATTCCTCCTATCAGTGAGATCATATGATACCTGACTTATTTCACTTAGCATAATACCCTCTAGTTCCATCCACATCATTGCAAATGGCAAGATTTCATTTTTTTGATGGCTGCATAATATTCCATTTTATATATATCTTCTTTATCCATTCATCTGTTGATGGACATCTAGGCTCTTTCCATAGTTCGGCTATTGTGGACATTGCTGCTATAAACATTGGGGTGCATGTGCCCCCTCGGATCACTACATATCAGATAAAGAGCTAGTCTCTAAAATCTATAAAGAACTTATCAAACTCAATACCCAAAGAACAAATAATCCAATCAAGAAGTGGGCAGAAGACATGAACAGACATTACTGCAAAAAAGACATCCAAATGGCCAACAGACACATGAAAAAGTGTTCAACATCGCTCGGCATCAGGGAAATCCAAATCAAAACCTCAATGAGATACCACCTCACACCAGTCAGAATGGCTAAAATTAACGTCAGGAAACGACAGATGTTAGCGAGGATGCGGAGAAAGGGGAACCCTCCTACACTGTTGGTGGGAATGGAAGCTGGTGCAGCCACTCTGGAAAACAGTATGGAGGGTCCTCAAAAAGTTGAAATAGAGCTACCATACAATCCAGCAATTGCACTACTGGGTATTTAACCCCAAAGATACAAATGTAGTGCTCCTTTAACTTCTAAATCAGAAACATCCTAACCAAAGTCTCCAACTGGCTAGACTTGAGTCCTGTGCCTAATCCTGTAACAGTTGAGTGTTACTGGCAACTTCCTATAAAATCATACATTTAGAAGAGTGGGTGGGAAAGGGAGAGGAGCAGACCCCCCACAAGGGAATGGGCTGCTTTTTCTAAAATGAGAGGGTGCAGGACAGGGCAGACAAAACAATCGATGTGCAACACTAAAGATGAAGTTTAAAAGTGAGGTAAGTCTGTAACTGTCTAGTTGAAGCAGGAATATGATTGGACAAAGGCTAAAACCCTACACTAAAATGAATAAACCTTTTAAAAACTTGACTTCCCCCTCTAATACACATTGTGCTGTGATTAATCACTGGTCATAGATATGCTTGATATTTGCATAGTTTTGTATTGATAACAGATGGAAAGAGGCAAGATATAGCAAATGACTCATATCATCAGGGTCCAATCAGGAGAGATGAACGACATAGTAATTTGAACAGGGCAAGTTCTACATAAAGAATTATTAACTATAACAAGGGATTAGAGTAATGAGGGATTGTCTAGCAAGAGGTAAAGAGAATGCTAAAAGATATGTGAATAGCAGATGTTGGGAGCAGCCATCACCCAGAGAGCTGAGATAGAGCACCAAGGAAGGGGGACTTGTTAGTGATGACATCCAGACTTTGTCAGAAATCTCATGGCCTTATCTCACCGGATTGCCAAGTTTGCTAAGGTGCCACACTGGTGAAACTTGCTGGAAATCCACCCCCTGGAGTGCTGGAAGAAGGTGTTCGTGGAGAAAGACCTTGCTACCTACGCTCAGATGCAGTCACCCAAGAGGCGCCATGAAAAGCTGCTTATGAGGGGCGTCTGGGTGGCTCAGTCATTAAGCGTCTACCTTCAGCTCGGGTCATGATCCCAGGGTCCTGGGATTGAGCCCCATGTCGTCGGGCTCCCTGCTTACAGGGAGCCTGCTTCTCCCTCTCCCCACTGCTCATGCTCTCTCTCCTGTCTTTCTCTCTCAAATAAATAAATAGAATTTTTCTAAAAAAAGGAAGAAAAAAAAGAGAGAAAACACTGCCTTAATCTATTTCACTTGATTTTCCTTTACTCTTAATTCTGTTGTTCTGGGAAACTAAGTCTATATTCTCTGTCTCCCTCACCCCACTACCCTCCCCACAAGAAAACACACACACACACACACACACACATCCTTCTTAGTTTGGGGCGCCTGGGTGGCTCAGTCGGTTAAGCGTCTGCCTTCGGCTCAGGTCATGATCCCAGGTCCCTGGGATGGAGAACAGCATTGGGCTCCCTGCTCAACAGGGAGTCTGCTTCTCCCTCTGCCTGCTCTGCCTGCCGCTCCCCTTGCTTGTGCTCCCCCTGCTTGTGCTCTCTCTCTCCCTGACAAATAAATAAATAATTGATCTTTAAAAAGAAAAGAAAATCTGCTTATTGGAAGGTGCCATATGCTATTGGTCCCGAGTGCTGCTGGCCACTGCTAAAGCCTGAGGAGGGAAGAGCACCCTGCAGCCAGGAAGAGAAGCCCCTCTCTCCTCCAGCATGCTTGCAACACCTCTACTGACAATGCTTAAGGAGGAAGGAGAAAGTCCATTATTCTAGAGCAGGCAATGAAAGGTAGATTTGGAGGTGGGAGGCAATAAATTAGTAACTGGTACAAAGTATTTATGAGATTTTCTTAAATACTCATCTGGAAGAATACCCTCCATCAGCCTTATTCTGCCATACTTAAATACAACTTAGCCAGAGAAGGGGGAGGATATAAAGTGTCCAGGAGGCTCTGCAAATTCTACAGGTGAAAGGACACGACTTAAAAATGTAAAAGGCAAGGTTAAAATCCTGCCACTGGAAGAGCTTTATTTGGCTCAGAATAGATGACTGAAGATGGAAATTTGGTAGTCTCTTACTTTGATCTGCAGAGTAGCATGGAAATACATTACTAGGTGACCTTTAGCTGTACAGATGCAGTAGAAAGTACATCCAAAGTAGATTTGTGTTTTTACAAAAATGTTCTACATACTCTAAGAAAAAGAAACTCAGATGTTTATTTTATATGGAAATTCATTCACTGGTATAGGAGGCTTTATAGGTAGTTGCAGGTGTAGGCAGGTTGAAAAACAAGTATGACATGTTCAAACTGAGATGAATTAAAAATTTTTAATTAAGAAGATGATAAGGGTTGAACTAACTGAGGAGCAAAACTTACCAATTTTTCCCCCTTTTTGGTTCAATCTTCCCTTTATAAAGGAAGAAGTGGATGCCCCTGCATGTTACAGTTAGCAGAGCATAGTATTGTATCTATCAGAGTCCAATGAGGAAAAAAAAAGAAGACAAAAGAAAAGGAAAAACACTGGGTATGTTAACAGGGAGATTTTATAGAGACAGCTGGTTACTCGAGGGTTGTAGAACTGAAAAAACAAGAGTGGAGCAAGGAGGTAACCCAGAGCTAACAGCAGAAGCAGCAGCTACACCTAGGTCTGGGGAAACAAAAGGGAAGATCTTGGGATTACTAGTCACCTCCGTGGAGGAAGAGAACCTCTAGAGCTGGGGATCAGGCATCTGAGAAGTGCTTGCCGCCTGGCTCCCTCCAAGTGGCTGACAGAAGCTTGGCCAACACAGTTAGAAACAGCACAGGATCAGGAAAGAAGTCTTCTTCCTCCTCCCACCTTCTAACCGGGCTCTAGAATTGGCAGAATTTAACACCAGCTGGCAAAGGAGCCTGGGAAATGTAATCGGCAAAGTCCCAGTCATAGCATCAAAAGAAAAGCTATGAAAGGGTGCGTTTGGGGTTGAAAGACGATAGGTAAATAATCAGTCCTGTGAGCTAGCCAGCTAAAGGGCATCATTTAAGAAATTTTTTCTTGGGGTGCCTGGGTGGCTCAGTTGGTTAAGCATCTGACTTTGGCTCAGGTCATGATCTCCGGGTCCTGGGATCAAGCCCCGTTGTGGTGCTCCCTGCTTGGCTGGGAGTCCACTTGCCCCTCTCCCTCTGCCCCTCCCCAACTCATGCTCTCTCTCAAATAAATAAATAAAATCCTTAAAAAAAAAAAAAAAGAATTTTTTTCTTGAGGCACCTGGGTGGCCAAGGCGGTTAAGAGACCAACTCTTAGTTTCAGCTCAGGTCGTGATCTCACAAGTCCCATGTCTGCCCCATGCTCAGCAGGCAGTGAGCCTGAAGGTTCTCTCCCTCTGCCCCTCCTCCCACTCACATGTGTGCACTCACACACACGCTCTCTCTCTCTCTCTCTCTCAAATAAATAAATAAATCTTAAAAAAAAAAAAAAAAAGAGGGCGCCTGAGTGGCTCAGTTGGTTAAGCGTCTGCCTTCGGCTCAGGTCATGGTCTCAGGGTCCTGGGATCGAGCCCCGCATCGGGCTCCCTGGCTTCTCCCTCTCCCACTCCCCCTGCTTGTGTTCCCTCTCTCGCTGTGTCTCTCTCTGTCAAATAAATAAATAAAATCTTAAAAAGAAAAAAGAAAACAGGAGATTTGGGCACAGGAAACGTTACTCATTTTATGAAACTGAATCTTGTAGTAGACCTGAAGGCAAATAATAATAAAATGCATTTTAGACTTTTAAATTTTATTTTAAATACTTATAATCCATTTTATTTATTTGTTTGTAACAGCTCTACTGCAGTGTAATACACACGCCATAAAAGTCAGCCTTTTAAAGTGCACAATTTCAAGGTTTTTACTATAGTCATAGAGTTGTGTGAACTTTACCGTGATCTAATTTTAGAACATCTTCATCTCCCCTCCAAAATCATACCTATTAGCACTCACTCCCCATTCTTTCCATCCTGCAGCCAGTAGCACCTGTAAAACCACTTTCTGTCTCTATGGATTTGCCTATTCTGGACATTTCATGTGAATGGAACTATACATGTGGATTTTTGTGACAGGCTTACTTCACTTAGCATAATGTTTTCAAGGTTCATTCAGTTTGTGGCATACATCAGTACTTTCATTTTTATTACTAAAAGATTGCATTAAAGGGCTATATCATATTTTGTTTACTCATTCA
Organism: Leptonychotes weddellii; assembly: GCF_054177405.1. Lineage (NCBI taxonomy): Eukaryota > Metazoa > Chordata > Mammalia > Carnivora > Phocidae > Leptonychotes > Leptonychotes weddellii. The sequence goes on from NC_138370.1 coordinate 69,608,368, forward strand.
TCATTTGATGGACATTTGCATTGTTTCTAGTTTTGGCTATGATGAATAATGTCTGTATGAACATTAGAGTGTAAGTTTTTGTGGGGACATATGTTTTTAATTTTCTTGAATATATAGCTTAAGTAGAATTGCTAGATGGTGTGGTAATTTCTGTTTTCCAATCTCTTCAGCAGTGTATGAGGGATCCCATTTCTCTACATCCTTACCAAAACTTGTGACTGCCTGTCTTTTTTATTGTAACCATCCTAGTGGGTGTGAAGTAGTATCCCATTGTGGTTTTGATTTACATATCCATAATGAATAAATAGCATCTTTTCATGTGCTTACTGGTCATCTATATAGCTTTTTGGAGAAACAAATAAGGATTGTGTTGAATCTGCAGATCAATTTGCAGAGTATTACCACCTTAACAATATTAAGTGTTCTGATCCATTAACATGTGATATCTTTCGATACATTTGTGTTTTCTTTAGTTTCTTTTTACACCTTTTTTTTTTTTTTTTTTTTTTTAAGTAGGCTCCATGTCCAAAATGGGGTTTGAACTCATGGCCCTGAAATCAAGAGTTGCATGCTCTACTGACTGAGCCAGCCAGGTGCCCCATTCTTTAATTTCTTTTTTAAAAAATGTTGACAACTTTATAATTCACATATCACATAATTCACATACTACATAATTCACCAACTTAAATTACACAACTTAATGTTGTTTTTTTTTTTTAAGATTTAATTTATTTATTTGACAGAGTGTGTGCACACAGGCAGGGGGAGTGGCAGGCAGAGGGAGAGGGAGAAGTAGGTTTCCCGCCGAGCAGGGAGCCCCATGTGGGACTCAATCCCAGGACCCCAGGATCATGACCTGAGCCGAAGGCAGTCGCTTAACCGACTGAACCACCCAGGCCCCCAATTTAATGGCTTTTAATACAGAGCTGTGAAACCATCACCACAATTAATTAATATTCATCATCCTCAAAAGAAACCCTGCATGCATTAGTACTTACTTCGCACTTTTTCCTAACCTCTCACTTGTAGCCTGAGGCAAACACTCATCTTTCTGTCCCTATAGATTGACCTATTTTGGAGATTTCCTATAAATCGTACAATATAGTCTTTTGTGAGTGACTTCTTTCACTTAACACAATGTTTTTAGCATGTATCATTGCCTCAGCTCTTTATTGCTGAATAATATTCCATCTTATGGATATGACACATTTTATTTATTCATCCATCAGTCGATGATGGACATTTGAATTTCTTTCACTTTTTGGCTATTATAAATAATGCTGCTTTGAATACTCATGGATAGGTTTTGATACAGATATCTGTGCCTCCTTTAGTTTCTTTTAGCAATGTTTATAGTTTTGTGTAAGTCTTGAACTCCTTTTGTTAATTTCTAAGATTTTATTCTTTTTGATATTATAAATAGAATTATTTTCTTAATGTCATTTTTAGATTGTTTATTGCTAGTGTGTAGAAATAAAATTGATTTTTGTATTGATCTTGTATCCTGCAACCTTGCTGAACTTGTTTATTAAATCTTAGAGTTTTCTGAAGGATTCCATTTTCTTTTTTTTCATTTTATTTTTTTAAAGTGAAAATGTGTCTTTGATATGTATGCCATATATATACCTCCTCCATTTTTTAGAAAACCTTTTCTCTCCGTTTACAACTCTACTGGTCAACTTTTGTTTAAACCCTTGTTCCTCTTATACTACCACTATTTTTGTATATCTTGTGAATTGGGTCACTGCAAGATTTGCTGAACAAATCTTCAAATGAAAGTATATTCACACACACAAAAAAAGTATATTCATGCAAACTGATTAACAAACATGGATCAAAATATAAAAGTAATGAGGCAGTTTCTCAAAATTAGAATATTTGTGAAGAACGATCTTTGTATACATTAATTTGTGATTGTCCATTGCCACATGGTGGAAAGAAAGCCCAGGGCATTTCTAGAAGATAGATTGGATGCCTCAAGAAGATATGACAGATAAAGACGCAGAGATGATTGGGATCAGATAGTCTCCAGTAGGAGCCAACGTAGCATAGCACTCTTGGAGTCAAAATCAGGGAAATTTGAACTTATTTTGTGGTCCAAACTGAAGAACCTATAAAAAATAAAAATACTCATTGTGTTGTTCTGTATTTGTTTTCAAATTATTACTTCGGACATCAGCTTTCAGCCAAGAAGGAATCACAGGAACTTTATTTACCTTTCCTCCTAAAATAACCAAAAATCCAGACAAAGCATATGAAACCATGGTTTTAAAGACACTGGACATTAGACAACAAAGGACAATAACCACTGAAAGATGGGAAACAGATGATTTGAGTTCTATGATTATCCTAGCTAAGGTCTTCAGAGAGGTTTCAGGCCATGGTATAAGGAGAGGAAACTCAAGCAAAGCCCAGGGACTCTCTGAGCTGAGGAGATGGGGCACCAAGTCTGGAAATACCAAGGCTGCTACAATTCACTGGACAGTTTACGAAAGAGGAGAGAGCTACACAGAGAAAGAACTATGGTAGATTTGTGGAGTCCCATCTTACCAATGCATGGGTAGGAGGTAACTATCCAACATCAAGGAAAGAACTATCTGAGAAGATTATAGAGAACAATGCCCAGTGTATACAGAGGGCCTGGAATAGTCCTGTATCCCACCAGTCAGACTGGAAAACCTTATAATTCTTGGGACATTAGGTAAAATACTCAGAAAATTCTTGCCTTGTAGTGGAAATTTAAAGCTAAATGCTGCTTTGATCCCATCTAACAAACCTTAAAAGACCCCCCAATATTTGATTAAACATTCAACCAAAGAAGATACACAGACAATACAAAAGCATACTTAAGGATGCTCAACATCATTAGTCATTGGGGAAATTCATATTAAAATCACAATGAGGGGTGCCTGGCTGGTTCAGTCCTAAGAGTATTTCACTCTTAATCTTGGGGTCATATGTTCTAGCCCCACATTGGGTGTAGAGATTACTAAAAGAAGAAGTAAACTTAAAAAATGTCACAATGAGATGCTACTGTTTACCTATTAGAATAGCTAAAATTAAAATGTCTGACCATATCAAGTGTTGGTGAGGATGTGGAGGAAATGGAATTCTTATATACTGCTGGTGGGAATGTAAAATGAAACAACCCACTTGGAAAACAGGTTGGCAATCTGATTCTGGCACCAATTCCAATGTGTGCTTTTTTCACATCACCAAGCAATTTTCTGATACCAGCTGGATGTCCTATAATTCAACTGAATTCAGACACCATCTACCTGAAGATAATATCAATCCCAAGGGTTAAGGGCTCAGTCCTACAAGACTGTCACCCACCTGCTCACCACACTTCTGACACAATCACAAGACCAGGTGTCACTGATACTTCTGACCAATCTGCTACAGATTGGAGGTTCTAAAGACTCCTCTCCCTGAGTTTGATTAATTTGCTAGAGTTGCTCCCAGAATTCAGGAAACATTTTAATTAGTAGATTACCAGTTTATTATAAAAGGTTAACTGAGGGGGTGCCTGGGTGGCTCAGTTGGTTGAGTGTCTGACTCTTGATTGTGGCTCAGGTCATGATCTCAGTGTCGTGGGATTGAGTCCCGAGTCAGGCTCCATGCTCAGCACAGAGTCTGCTTGATATTCTCTCTCTCCTTCTCCTTCTGCCTCTCTGCTCTCTCTCTCTCAAGTAAATAAATAAATCTTTAAAAAAATTTAAAAAAAGGTTAACTGAGGAATAGCCAGATGGAGGAGATGCATAAGGTAAAGTATAGGAAGAGAGGCATGAAGCTCCCATGCTCTGAGTGTTCTACTCTCCGGGAATCTACATGTGCTCACCAACCGAACTCTCCAAACACTGTTCTTTGGCGTTTTAATGGAGACTTCATTACCTGGTATGATTGATTAAATCATTAGCCATTGGTGATTGAACTCAATTTTCAGCCTGTGTCCATTCCCCAGAGGTTGGGGTGGAATTAAAAGTTCTAACCTGTTTGTGATTGCTTCCTCCTTAGGTGACCTAGAGACTTTCCAAAAGCCACCTCACTAACTTAACAAAGACACTTTTATCACTCTTTTCAATTAGGAAATGCTAAGGGTTTTAGAAGCTCTGTGCCAGGTATTGAGAGGGACAAAGACCAAATGCGCATTTCTTGTTATAAATCACAATATGACAGACAATTTCTTAAAAAGTTTATACACACACCTACCATATGACCCAGCTATTACACTCCTGAGTAATTTGCCTCAGAGAAATGTGGAGTTCATAGCAACTTTCTTTTTAACTGCCTAAACTGGAAATAACCCAAGTGTCCAACAACAGGGAAATGGATAAACAATGTGTAGCAGGTCAAGACAATGAAATACAACTCAGGAATAAAAAGAAATGAACTATTTATACAAGAATGGCTTAATCTCGAAGTAATTAAGCTAAGTGAATGAAATCAGGCAAAAAAGAGTTCATATTGAAAGAGTTCCACTCACATAAGCCTCTAGAAAATGCAAACTAATATACAGTGACTGTTCTAAGCTGAACTATGTACCCGCAAAATTCATCTGTTGAAGTTCTAACCCTTAATACCTCAGAATGTAACTGTACTTGGAGATAGGATCTTTAAGGAGGTAGTTAAGTTAAAATGAAGTCATCAGTGTGGGCCCTAATCCAATCTAACTGGTGTCCTTATAATTTCCTAGAAGGAAATTTCTACTCAGATGGATACAGAATGATGACCTTGTTGTCTACAGACCATGGGAAAAGGCCTCAAAAGAAATGAACTGTAAGCATACTTTGATCTTGGACTTCTAGCCTCCAGAACTGTGATCAAATAAATTTCTATTGTTTAAGCCACCAGTCTGGTATTTTATTACATAGCCCTAGCAGACTAATGCAGTAACAGAAAGCACATCAGTAGTTACATGGAGTTGAGGGTTGAGGAGGGATGGGGGGTAAAGTGTTACAAAGGGCAATAGGGAACTTAGAGGAATAATGGATATGTTCACTGTTTTGACTGTGGTGATGGTTTCATGGCTATATACACGTGCATCAAGAGTTACCAAACTGCACACTTTAAATATGTACAGTTTATTGTGTGTTAATTGCATCCTCAATAAAGCCATTAAAATTTATTTTTGCTTAACTTTTATACCACTTTTAAGAGTAGCATATTCCATATCTATTTTAGTTTTGGTTATTATGGTACAATTTTGTATTTTTTATGAACAATGCCTTATTGTACATTCCTATTTAAATTTTAAACTGTTGATACTGCATTTTGCAACCATCTTAAGAAACATAATTTTATCTTTATTTTTTTTTTAAAGATTTTATTTATTTATTTGAGAGAGAGAGAATGAGAGACAGAGAGCACGAGAGGGAAGAGGGCAGAGGGGGAAGCAGACCCCCTGCCGAGCAGGGAGCCCGATGCGGGACTCGATCCCGGAACTCCGGGATCATGACCTGAGCCGAAGGCAGTCGCTTAACCAACTGAGCCACCCAGGCGCCCCCATAATTTTATCTTTAGATGTGTTTGTCTGATAGTATTCTACATAAAATAGTGAGTACAACATTAAGATTGGAGTCTTTTAAGAATTTTTCATGATGATCTAGGAATTATAAACTTGGGAATTTATTTCCTCCTCTCACATTAATTTAAAGGTCCATGATTTCCTTTTCTTGAGTGGTGTACACTGTCCCCTGCCACCATCCCAATTTTCAGATGTTCCCAGACCTGCTGGCTGATCTTTAGAATCCCCTGAGGAAACCCATAAAACAGATTCCTGTGTCCTATCCCTTGTTACTCTAGCTCAAGAAACCTGGAGTGAAGTTCAAAAACCTTGTTTTTAATCTTTTTATTTTTTTTAAAGATTTTATTTATTTATTTGAGAGAGAAAGCGCAGAGAGAGAGAGAGAGAGAGAGACCGTGCACCAGCCAGGGAGAGAGGAAATGGGAGAGGGAGAAGCAGACTCCCCACTGAGCGGGGAGCCTGACTCTGGGCTCAATCCCAGGACCCTGAGATCATGACCTGAGTTGAAGGCAGATGCTTATCCAACTGAGCCACCCAGGCACCCCAACCTAACACATAATCTTGACCAAATATTTAGACCTCAACTATAGTTTGCATAATTATAAATTTTCATTCTAAATATTTTCCTCATTGAGAGATTTATTGGAAATACCTGAAAATATTTAATGAATATTTGTTGAAATATTCATCTAAATATGCAAAAACAAACTTTCTTAGACAGTTGGGAAATACAAAATAATCTTAAATTCTACAAAGCTACCAGAATTTATCATCCCACCAGCGATCTAGAGTTAATCCTCTGCAACGTGACTTTGTGAGTTTGCTTTGGTGAGGGTGGGAACTAAGAGGTGGTAGTACTAGGAAAGAGGGGTAAGAAAGACTGGAAATGTGTGGGGGTTTATCTAGAGAGATGAGGGACTCTGGTTAGCTGCTCGTATAAGAGCCTTAGTCTACTGTGAGATGGCTTAGTCTTTCCAGCTCGGGCATGGTTGTGTGTTCACCTCACAAGAAAGTTGACAGCTATGATAGGAAACTAAACCATAATTTGACTCTTCCAATCATACTGATAATAAGGTTTCAGGACTAGAGTCCAAGCACTGTGGTTTGGAACTCAGTTTATTCCCTGAAGCTCAGATGGGTGTTCCCTCTCCTCTCCTCTAGGTATTCATACTGGGCCTGGGCAAGGGTCTCATGGCATACACCTGCTTTAGTCTTACAGAGCAGTCAAGCAGCAAAGCACTGGGGTAGTTAACTAAAATGGCCAGTGGAAGATGCTCCTCATGTGGAGCCTGGGAGGGGCAGGATGGAAAGGACGAAGCTACTCTAGCTCTTGGGATCTCCAACCAAACTTCTTGCAAGATCCTTCTCTAGGTTTGCTCACCTGGTACTTGCTTGTCAGTTGGCACCAGGGGCACGCCCATTTATCCTCCCTCTCTCCATTCCTCCCTCCTTCCTTCCTTCTCTTTTTTTTTTTTTTGTAAGTTCTTGAATTAATCTGGAGAGATATTAAGCCAGAGCAAAAAAATTTTTTTTAATTAACTACAGGAGAGTGGCTTCCTTTTTCTGTCAGGGCTAGCAGAGTGTGATCTTGAAACACTTTCCTGTGGTAAGAAGAAATATTTGCTGTCTTAGGAGAAGGTGTCCCACCTCCACTATTCATTTGACCCTTTCCATGGAGCTAGGAAAATGTAGAACAACTGAATAATTTGTGCTGTGTTAAAGTATCTTGGATTACTTAAGAATGTGTAGTATTAAAGAGTTAAAAGATTCATCAAGGACCTTGTTAAGGCTTATATTTCAAGTTACTACAGAAATGGGCATAGAATCAGAGGCTTACTTGCAAAAATCTTTTAAAACCACAAGTCTTTGGGTGCCTAGGTGGCTTGGTCGGCTAAGCATCTGCCTTAGGCTCAGGTCATAATCCCAGGGTCCTGGGATCGAGCCCCATGTTCGGCTCTCTAGCTCAGCAGGGAGTCTGCTTCTCCCTCTCCCTCTGCTGCTCCCCCTCCTTGTGCGCTCTCTCTCTCTCTCAAATAAATAAATAAAATCTTTTAAAAAATGTCTGTTTAAAGAGTTCTTCACTTTTGGGGTGCCTGGCTGGCTTATTCTGCAAAGCATGTGATTCTTGATCTTGGGGTCATGAGTTTGGGCCACCCTTAGGCATAGAGATCACTTAAAAAATAATGATAAAGGGCGCCTGGGTGGCTCAGTTGGTTAAGCGACTGCCTTTGGCTCAGGTCATGATCCCAGGGTCCTGGGATCGAGTCCCACATCGGGCTCCCGGCTCGGCGGGGAGCCTGCTTCTCCCTCTGACCCTCTCCTCTCTCATGCTGTTTCTCTCTCGCTCGCTCTCCAATAAATAAATAAATAAAATCTTTTAAAAAAAATAATGATAAAAAAAGAGTTCTTCACTTTTGCTGTTCACAAATGCTGTTCTTCCTCAGAGTGAACATTTTCTTTCTTTTTTTTTTTTAAAGATTTATTTATTTGACAGAGAGAGAGACAGCGAGAGCAGGAACACAAGCAGGGGGAGTGGGAGAGGGAGAAGCAGGCTTCCCGCGGAGCAGGGAGCCCGATGCGGGGCTCGATCCCAGGACCCTGGGATCATGACCTGAGCCGAAGGCAGATGCTTGACGACTGAGCCACCCAGGCGCCCCCAGAGTGAACATTTTCAATCAGATGTGGTTTCTTAAAAAGTTTCAGAAGTTAATATTAACAAGGTCCTTTGAAAGTGAGTTTCTGTAAATTAAGGTCCAGTTTAAAGCCATAGGACCCTTTAACCTTGTCTGAACAGTGAGCTATATTTGGGGATTTGGCATACAGAGGGTCTGACTTGGATTAGGTCTCTAAATACCTAAAGGATTTCCTTAAACAGGCCCAGGGTCAGATACAACAGGTGTTTCATTTCTAATTTTGGAACCAAAAGCAGCCAGTTGATAGTGAGGCTGTTCTTCACTCATTCAGAAGGAGTGAGAACAGTAATTTTGGCAAGATGTCAAATGTAGAAAACACCAGAAATGTGTTATTCTTCTAATACTTCTGATAACAAACCACAGTTTTAGAAGACAACATAGAATTTTGATGAATTCTGATAAAGGCTTCTGTTTTCTTAGTATTTAATAAATTCATTTAAAAATATTGAAAGTACACTTGTGTCAGGTTCTATACTAGAATACTCATTTAAATGATCATGTACACTCTTATTTTGATTATACTATTGTCAGTGAATTAAATTTTTGTAATGGAAAATAAAGACATGTTAGGTACAATAAAGGATGTATCTGGTTTCCTTTTCAAAGTATTCAAAGGAATTTTGGAGCTTTAGAAGATGGTAATATTACTTTATTAAAAAATATATATGTAAGCACATTTAAATAAGATTAAAATATGGATAAGCTTTAAAAAATATGCTTTGAAACACAGCCACCCCAAATGAAATTATTATGCACATAAAAGTGAGAAAACTTTGTATTTGAAAAAAATTAAAGCAATGTAATCATGAACATTTCCTTTTTTAAAAAAAGATTTATTTATTTATTTTAGAGAAAGAGAGAGAGAGTGTGTACACAGGGGGAGGGGCAAAGGGAAAGAATCTCAAACAGACTCCCCCCTCCCCTTGGAGCGCACAGCCCAATGCAGGGCTCCATCTCAGGACCCTGAGATCATGACCCTAGAGGAAATCAAAAATGAGATGCTCAATGACTGAGCCACCTGGGTGTCTGAAACATTTCAACTACAAAACAAGGGTTGATAAAATTTCAAATGTGAGTTCCTGGAAATATACATTTCCAATATGGCCTCAAGATATTAAGCGATGCAATCTTAACATGATATATACAGTAGATTCCCCATAAGTACACATTGAACATGAGGTTAGCTTTAGAAATTCTTATTGAAGGAATATAAAAATAAATATTAGAAAAGGCATAGTTTTCTTTTGGCACACCAGAAAGTCTGCTCCTTATAAAATTAATCCTATAGAACCTACTCATTTTAGGAATTCAGTAATTAAGCTCTACAGTTTTGATTTTACTTTGAATTCCTCTGTGGGTTTAAAAGGCAAAACATGTTAAGATTTTTTTTTTTTTTTTGACAGAGAGATCGAGAATGAGAGGGGTGGGTAGGGGCAGAGGGAGAGGGAGAAGCAGGCTCCCTGCTGAGCAGGGAGTCCCATTAAAAGGCAAAACATGTTAAAAAAAAAACAAGCCATGTTGTAGGTAATAGCAAACTTGGCGTAATTCTTTTTGAGTGAAATGAGAAACATATATATGCAAAATAATTATTTTTAAAGAAAGAAAAGCAATAGGTTTGACTTGAAACTAGATTTTTCTAAAAAGTGATTCCAAACTGTTTCTCTACAAAATGTACAAAATTTAATATTGGGGCAAGAAATTGATTTAGGTCACAGTAACTTTTGTGTTCTTGAAAAACAGCACAATTAGACATAGACTCTTTAAACATTAAGAATTCAAAATTAGAAGCACCGAGGAAACCAAATCCAGGCGTCATTAACTGCTTGCACCCAAAGTATTGAAAACAAATTTCTAAAACAGAATTTTCAGTAATTTGCGTTGAATTCTCACCATCTGGCCAGCCTTGCTTCCATTCCAGAGTTCACTTAACTACATGTCTAAACCTATGCTAACCCTACACTTTTCTCACGACTGGAGTCCAGTTTATGATTAACCATGTATTTTGATAATTAGGACACCAGATGCGGTTGTATTTTATCAAAGTGAATTCTGGTGTCACACAAACACGCTGGATAAATTCTGGGTTCTAAAGCATGACGTGTCATTCAACTTTGAAGGGTAGAAAGTTGAGTTGGAAGCCTCTGCTGGTAGACATGGCAAATCCAGCATGTTATCAAGCAATTACAGGACGAATTTTTTAAGAAAAAATATTCTAACTTGTTCTGACCAGTGATATCACTTTGTGCTGGGGTGCGCAGCTACAAGGGCAAAGTGAACAAAGTCTGTGGCAAAGGCCTCGCTATGGCGAAGATGATTCTTGCCATAGCGAGGGAGCTGTACTTCTAATTTCTAATAGGAATCAGCAGTCCACGGTTGATTTATGGACAGCCTGTGTCGTCCTGCACGGTGCCAGTTCCAGGAGACCTCGCCAATTAGCTCTATTTTCTGCTTAAGCCGTTAAAGCCACCCCCATGGAAACGCCAGAAGAGGCCGGGGGGGGGGGGGAGCAGACAGGTGCGCCCTCTGTTTGGGAACACACAAAGGGCCGACCTAGCCGCCGCTGTGTCCCTGGCAACTCCACGCACGCAGGGCGCGCGCACTTCTCGCGGCGCCTCGGAGCAGTGGGCGGCCGGGCGGGTGGGGTGGCGCGCGCCGGTCGCCGCGCGTCGGCTCGCGGACAGCCTCGGCCTGCTCGCGGACGCGGTGCCCGGGAAGCGCGAAGCCGGCTCCCAGCAGCGGCGGCGCCCGCGCTGAAGGGACTTGTAGTCCGCGTGCCTCCCCGGCACCTCCCCCGGGTAGGCCGGTCCGCGCGTCCCCGCCCGCCGCAAGCCGACTTCCTGCCGCTGCCAAAACTACACCTCCCGGCGTCCTCTCCGCTGTGCGGCCGAAAGTGAAAACAAATTCTGGGCTGCGAGGTTGCTGCCCTCCGCCGGGCGCCCCCACTCGCTCCCCGCCCCTCGGGCGCCCTCCTGCGAGGTGGAGAAACGAAAGGCCGGGTCTTTCTCTTTTGGCTTCTTCGGCTCCCAGGGTGGGGAGCGCGCTGGGGACGCAGGCCTCGCTTCCTCTGAGCGGGCCCCGCGCACGCGGGGGGCGGGGGTTTCCTCGCCTCACCCCAGTCGGGACGAGGAAACTTGTGGGGGCGGCGACCCCCGGCTGTGTTCCTGAGCTGGGAAGCGAGGCCGCGGGGAAGTGACTTTTCACGCTTGGGGTTTCTTTAGTTTGCCCCCCGTTGCCGCCGGGCGCGTGGTCTCCCGGGAGGCGGCCGCGTGCGCACAGTCATGGATTAGGCAGGGCTCCCCTATGCGCGCGGGGAGCGCCGCCCGCTGCCTCGGGCCGCCGCCGCCTGCCGCCGCCCGCGGAGCCCGAGCCCGAGCCCGAGCCGCCGCCCGTCCTAGGCCGGGGCGTCGAGGAGCCGGCGGCGCGGCCATGTGGGGTTAGCCCGCGCCGCGCCTGCCCTGCAGTAGGACCGGCAACATGGAGGCGGCCGTCGGCGCTCCCGACGGGGTGGACCAGGGCGGCGCGGGGCCCCGCGAGGACGCGACGCCCATGGACGCCTATCTGCGGAAACTGGGCTTGTATCGGAAACTGGTCGCCAAGGACGGGTCGTGCCTGTTCCGGGCCGTGGCGGAGCAGGTAACGGGATGGGGAACGGGGGGAGGCTGGGTGGGAAAGCGGCGGCGGGCAGCTTTGCGGGCCGCCCACGTCCGGGGCAGCGCGTGGCCAGGCTGGCGTCACAGCGGTCCATTGTAACGCAGGAATGGGACGCTGCCCTGGGTCTGGAAGCTGTAAATCGAAACTTAAAAACCCGTAAATTAACTGGGTGTCGGTGTCGTCCCTCCCGGTGAAGAGGTAATGAGGACAACCTGTGAGGCCTGTTGAGCGCGTGTACGGTTGATTGATTGCTGGGGACTTGGCGAAATGATATTTTTCCATTCTGTTTCGCATTCACCTTCTCTCGGTTTTATAAGCACAGCGTTCACGCCAGTAAACCAGCTGTTTACTAGAGGAGGTGGTGCACCAGGCATTACTCGCAGAGCTTTTTTTTTTTTTTTTTTTGCTGTACTGGACTTTGGAATGTGGGGGAGTCTAGCCCGTCGATGTCCACTTGACTCAAGAGCGGAAAAATGTGCAGTTTGGGAAAGTCAGCTTTTTAAAAATATAGAATGTTTCAAAAGAATTGTCTTTGAGTAGATTCCACTCTTTGTTATGCTCTGCAAGGTGTGCTAAAAATAATTTACTTCTTAAAAGTCTGGTGTTGGGGATTCTCTAGGCTTTTGACCGAATTTTTCCTTGCTAATGGTCAACATGACTTTCTAACAAGGAATAATTTTTTTTCTTTTATAAGAGAGCTTTTTCCGTGTTATATAACACTGTGTAGTTGGTGTGCAATCACCACAACCCATCCTATATTGAAAAATAGCTGCTGAAATAGTTGGATAAAAGTTTCACATTACTGCCCTGGTGTGCATTTCATACCTTTCACAGTTTGCTTTCCTTCAACTTAAGATCTCTTCTCTTTTCCTGCTGTAGAGTTTTTATGATTTTTTTCCTACCTTTTTTTGAATTCTAAATAGTTTTTCAAAATTTCTGTTTGTGAGTAAATGTTTTACTTAACATCTGTAGACTGTAGTTTTTTTTTTTTTTAACTTCTAAAGGCCAGCCATTTATTTTCTAGAGGCCCTTGTTTTCACATCAGTATCATAAAATCTTTTTTTCAAGCGAGAAGTTGATTTACCTACTTCAGGTTTGCATTATGTTGCAGGCATTGTCATTCAGACATTCTTTGTATAACTCCCCAAATTCAGCTCTTTTTCAGTTCATTAGATTTCTCTCATTTTTAGAAATTTAGGATGTTCCAGTGTTGTTGCGGGATATGTTCACACACTCCCACCCCAGTCTTTACTATTAGTAGATAAACAATCTGTCCGATTTGTGAATTTTCCGGATCTCCATCTGTCCTGCTGCTTCTGCCTCAGCCTCCCTGGACTGCTCAGCACCTCCGGAAGCAGAGAGAAGGGGTGGAAGTGAATTCAGCCCTTATTTACACATAGTGTTAGCTCTAGCAAGAATTTGGTAAGGAAGGAGGTAGAAACGAATGGAAATAAGGGAAGTATGACGCTTATTTGGCATTGGATTATCCCGATCCTGGTTCATACTGAAGTAGAAAAGTGTGTCCGGTTTCAGTATCCTGTGCCATAATTGGCAAACTTGATTATACAGAAATCTCTTTTATTGAAGGGGGAAATCTATTTTTTTTTTAAGATTTTATTTATTTATTTGACAGAGACACAGCGAGAGAGGGAACACAAGCAGGGGGAGTGGGAGAGGGAGAAGCAGGCCTCTTGCTGAGCAGAGAGTCCGACGCGGGGCTCGATCCCAGGACCCTGGGATCATGACCCGAGCCGAAGGCAGACGCCCAACGACTGAGCCACCCAGGCGCCCGGGGAATCTCTATTTTTAAGTAGAAAGGTGCAAAGTTATTATCACTAAGAACTAACTCATTGCTCACATCATATAACACCTTTTATTGTATCTCATAAGATTTAAATCAGGCATAAGAAAATACCCCTTCGGGGCGCCTGGGTGGCTCAGTCATTAAGCGTCTGCCTTCGGCTCAGGTCATGATTCCAGGGTCCTGGGATCGAGCCCCCCATTGGGCGCCCTGCTCTGCGGGAAGCTTGCTTCTCACACTCCCCCTGCTTGTGTTCCCTCTCTCGTTGTGTCTCTCTCTCTGTCAAATGAATAAATAAAATCTTAAAAAAAAAAAAAAAAGAAAATATCCTCTTCGATTATGTGACTATGGTTTTTAGTATACTGAGTTTAGAAAGCTTAAATCCATGAATTTTGAGGGAAACTCCTTTCTTAAGTAGACATGGATTAAGGGTGTAGTCTTCATGGCTAAAGGCAAAGTGTGTGTGTGTGTGTGTGTGTGTGTGTGTGTGTCTGTGTCTGTGTCTGTGTATTGGGGTGGGGAGGGAAGTAACACCAACCTCAGGCTTAAAGGGTGTGCTCTATAAAAATACGTACAAAGGATTTACTTTTTTGCCAACAGTTTTTCCAATAATATTTATCATTTCTAAGGAGCCAGAGTAAATCTAAATGGCAGTCTTTGGGAGGTAGGGTAGGGGAGAGATTTGAATTAGGAGTAGTCTTTCCCTCCAAATTACCTGATTTAGTTAGGCCCTTCCCTTTTTACACTTCTGGACTTGGGCCTGCAGGAGGCCTGACCTGAATCAGCTCTGTGGCCATGGAGCTAAAAATAGGGTGCTCTTAGAGGATTTGCTAAAGCAGCGTGTCTTGGCCTTTCCCAGTGTTTATCACTATCTTGTCCCAAGTAAAGATCAGAAAGTCTCCTATTTTCTAGGTTATTTTCATGTATATAATAATTTGCAGAGATATTTGTCTTACCACTTGCATTCTTCCTCAATGTCCTTGAACTTGCACAAAGTTATACTTTTTTAAACAGTTGTCATTTAACCTTGCTTCTCTTGCAGTGCTTGGCTTTGTAAAGCTCCAGCACTCTGCAATTTATGGAAGTTGCTGAGAATTTTGCTTCTGAGTGACAGGTTCAGATTTCATGTGCTAATTAGATTTTTTAAGAGGAGAAGAAACAGATACGCTTGTCATTGTTTTTGATGGCAAATAAGCTTTATTCAGTTATGTCTGCCACCTGTTGCTAGGTAAATGGCTTTAGCACTATCTTCAGTTTGCCGATGCCAGGAAAGCCCTTAACAGACAACACTGGTTTACTCAAATAATACCTTGATTCATAATAGTGTCTAAAGTAGCTTCTGTGGAAGAAGTGTTGCTAAATGTCATTTGTTGAATTGGCAAAAATATTGTGTGGTGGTTTATTTTTATATATGGACATTTCTTCCAGCTTAGAATGTATAAAGATGCTTTTTAATAGTTTCCAAGATAGCAATGTTAGGTGTACTTCGTTAAGCTAAAAACCAGCTGTATACTGAAAAACTTACTGCTAACTTCAGCTAGTACATCTTCAATTTACCTTAATGTAAAGACATAACTAGCTGTTTCCAGACAGTTGTGCCTGTCTGGTTCTGTGAGTATAAAGATTTTATTTATTTATTTATTTTAGAGGGAGAGAGAGAGAGAGATGGAGAGAGGGTGTGCTAGTGATTGCAAGTGCGTGTGCCAGGAAGGGCAGAAAGGGAGGGTGAGGGGGGAAGAATCTCAAGCAGACTGCACTGAATGCAGAGTCCAGTGTGGGGCTTGATGCCAGGCTCCATTTCATGACCCTGAGATCAGAGATCATGACCTGAGTGAAACCAAGAGTTGGACACTTAACTGACTGAGCCACCCAGGCGCCCCTTTAGTTCTGTGAGTATAAATGAACCTTGGATGTTATCCATAGAGACCTGTAAAATGCAGCTGGAGCCTCCCTTTTCCTGAATTCTCTGCTCACCTGAACATGAGGAAAAATCACTCATTTGGACCTGTAACTCTTAAAGCTACTTTATATTAATATAAATTCTCAAGAGCCTTATTAGTATTTGGACATGTGGTTATTTTAAATGTTTCAGGGTTTTGTTCCCCCCCCCCTTAACCCTTTAGGGTACCAGGAACATCTTCATTTGAGACACTCAGTAATAGAAAATAATTTTAATCTTTTCTTTTAAGCTTGATAGTTAAAAGTGTTGGAGGTTAGCCAGAAGGGTTCCTAAACATTTGGTTATACTAGTTTCTTTCAAACCAAAGCTTTAGCATTTTAGTAAGAGACAAAATGCCCATAAGATACCCTTTTGTTGAACTAGTTTAACAGAAGAATACAGAGGCTACAAAGTGAGAGGATTTGGATCATCTTTGTAGTGTCTTATTTCAGTTGGTGCTTAAGATTTTGGGCTGGGGCTCTTGGCTGGCTCAGTTGGTAGAGCACGTGACTCTTGATATCAGGGTCGGGAGTTTGAGCCCCATGTTGGGCATGGAGCTACTTAAAATAAAAACAAACAAAAAAAAGATTTTGGGCCTAAGAGCAAGTTTCTAGGCTGTTGGGATGACAGCACACAGCAGCATGTTTGCATCCTGTGTGCTGCTCACTTGGATATTCTTTCAAGAGTTGTATAAGCCTGACAAGGATTTGGGAATGAGCACCTTAATTTTTCTGAAACCCACAGTGGACTTAAATTTCTACATAAGGCAAGTAATTCCAAATTATTGAGAAAAAGAAATCTAATTCTTACAGGCTTAATGGATTCCTGTTGAAGTTGCCTGTTCTCTTTTCCAGCAAGCATAGGATGAAGCTAAGTACTATGTAGCAGGAATTCTGTTAGCCCTTCTTTGTGAAGAGCAAGGCTATAAGAGGGCTGGTCAAGAAAGGAAAAGTATGTTAAGTTTACAAAGGTTTCCTCACAGGAGTGACCTAAAGGAGAAATGGTAATAAATTCTTCCAAACTGACTTAAGAAGTACCACTGACTGTATAGGTCACTTCGTCTGTGGTTAGAGGAAGAGGTGGGAATGAATAAAGATTTAGAAATTACTAAATGGCAAATGGAGAGAGACTGATTTCTATCAGTTTTGGGGTTATTTAGGGTGTGAAAGAAAGTGCTAGCTTGTACCATAAATCCTCTTTTAACAAAATGTGTAATAGTGTGTTGCTTTTCCTTTTCAGGTGCTGCACTCTCAGTCTCGCCATGTGGAAGTCAGAATGGCTTGTATTCACTATCTTCGAGAGAACAGAGAGAAATTTGAAGCGGTAATTTGTAATTTTAAACATGGAATGGTGTCTTGACTTGCATTTATATTTCAGCCTTTAGAAGTGGCCTGGTGGGAGTTTCACAGCCTGGATCTTAAATGCAGGTTATGAAAAAAAAAGAAATTAAAAAAGAACTGCTTTATTGAATTTAAATCCAGTTATATTCAATTGTGACATTTTTAGACTTTTTTGTGGTTTTCATTTCTTTAGACATTTAGAAAGCTATGATAGTTAACTGTGGAAGTTGGATGGATGACCTGGACAGAATCCTTGCATATTAAGAGTGAGCTTTGTCTATCATGGTCAGGGAATTGGGTGTCAGTTAATTAATAGTTTTCTGTGATTGGTAACCCCCTATGAATTTAAAAAATTTCAGACTTGGAGTATAAAAAACATGCTGAGCAAAGCTAATACTGAACCTTTAATTTTATCAGAAGGCATTTATAGATTTTTAATTTTCAGGGTTCATCATCGTGAATCACACATCAGAACACTGTAATTATGTAAATAATGATTAATAGTTGCTAGGATGTTGTATAGCAACTTACTGTAATTTTCTCAGTAGTATGTAGTAGCTGTGAAATAAGATGCCACAGTGGCCTGTTTTCATTTTACATTGAAAGCTTTATAGGATTTACTAGTTACTGGTTTTATGACCTAGAATTATGTCGTCAGACTTTCAATGATATTTTTCCTCTTTGACTGCCAAAAAAACACTGACACCTTGCAAATAACTCAATTCTAAAACTTAATAGGTAAATAGTTCTTAATTTGGATGTGCTTTTCAGTTGATGTTCCTGTATTCAAGCCAGATGTTACTACTGGTGACATTCTGGGTGTATTCTAGGTGCCGTGTTATAAGAAAGGCAGTAATGTATTCCAGGAAGGAGAGTTAACCTACTTGATCAGGAGATTTGAGAACTTGTTTTACAAAAAGGAAACTGGTGATGTGGAGGTTAGATAAGAGTGTTAGGGTATAGTACAAAAGGGGGAGGGATGGGGAGAGTGGAGTGCTCTTTAAGTATTTTAAAGAAATTACAAGTGATTAATCATTATTATTGGCCCCAGAGAGTAAAACACTGTTGACAGTAATGGAAATTGCTGTCATTGGTTGAGCACTTCTCTGTGCCAGGCATTGTTTAAGTTCTTTGCATATATTTATTTAGCCCTCAACAGTCTTAAGAGGTATGATCAGAGGTTGAAAGTTCCAAGGGGAGAAGTTTCACTTTCCTTTTATAATTTATAGTAAGTGCCTTTAAACAATTCCTGTTGGCCAAAATTGGAAAAGGTGGTCATGGGAAGGAGGGTGGAGTTTTGTGCTTTGTTTACTGACAGTGTTTAGTCAGTCTAGATGGATACTTTCTAATTGACTAGAAAGGAGAATCTCAGATTGGATGCAGGCTTGTGTCAGAACACTGTGTAGGTCTCTTCCAACTTTAAATGGTTCTCTGGGGTTTTTTTCCCCAAAAGTATAAATAATCACCTAATACAGAATTGTGATTGGTGGGATATTTAAAATATATGGCTATAAAATGCTGATTGGCAGGATATTTAAAATATATGGCTGTTTTATTATAAGCATGTGTTGAAACTTAAGATACTTCCTGGGAATTTGACAGCACATGATCTATAAAAGAATTAATCTCAGTCTCAAAAAAAAGCCATGGGTGTTTAAAAGATTTTTATAGCCGGGAGACTGTAAAAAGTGTATCAATTTGCTAAGTTAACTGGGACTATACTTTAAATAGAATTTGATGTTTCAGACTAATGTTTTTTAGAGATTTCGCAGTTAAATTAGTGTGATGGCTAACAAAAATCGCATAGCTTGAATAAACTTTTTAAGTTAAACAATGAAGCAAGCTATCTTAGAAAAATCTTGTTGGTTCTCCAAAATATCTTGCATTATTAGTTCTCATCTGTGTTTTTAGTGTGACTGATCTAAGAGACAATATACATATCTGTGATTAGTAAATTAATATTTCTTAGCTAATATATTGTTCTTAATTCTCTGTGTTGGCCATTACCAAAATACTCCTCTAAGTGCTTGTTTTATATATTTCTCTGTTCATAATGTCACTGGCAGTGACCTTGAATTGCCTTCTCCCTCAGTCTGCAAGTCCTTCCTGGGCTCAAGGCCCTCTATAAACAGGTGGCTAGTTGTGTTCCTCTCTCACTCTGTTCTCCCCCACCCAGTTGTCCTGTTCCTGCTGGCTGGTTGGCTTCTGTCTTCTCAACACAGTGCTCACTGCCTCTTCATGCTACATTGTGCCTGCGCCTGTCCACATCCTGACCAGGAAATCTTTTCTGATAATATTTCCTTTTTAAAATTCTTCTCTCTGTTTATAATCTTTACTTAATGATTTTTATGTATTTTAATAATTAGGTTGTATATATGTGTATATATTACTGTTACCGATGTTTCCAAGGTTCATGCAAGAACTTAGTAATTCACAGTGAAAAGGTTTTTTGTTTTGATGTATTTCTAATAGACTTTTTTTTTTTTTTTTTTTTGCAGTTTATAGAAGGGTCATTTGAAGAGTATTTAAAACGTTTGGAAAATCCACAGGTATGCAGTGATTCTGTAATTCTATTTTTATATATTGAAGTAAGGTATTCAACATTCATTAAAATGCAATATAGTGTATGGAGGGGTTACAGCAAGTACTTTTTTTTAAATAAACATTTCTTAGTTGCACATTTTATGTAGCATTTAATTGGAAGACAGTTGGAGCTGTGTACTGGATGTTGCCGCAGTAAGGACAGGGTCGTGCTTTTTTTATTTTTGTCATAATGGCATCTGAATGTAGCATAGAAGACCTACGATAATGGTGATGATTTTCAGGGTGCTGTATTGGTATGGGTATTGGTCTTGGTGGACAGGGTGCAAGATTTGCATGCTTCTTTAGGCCATTGAGAAGATAGGTTCTTCTATGGAGGTTCCATTTCCCATGATCAGCTTGAGAAGAGGGAAGAGACTGTTGAGAGGAAAAGGATGCCACTTCCCCAAGTCCCCCATACTTTTCTCAGTCATGTTGAAGTGAAAAGAATTTTTCTGTTTTTGTTGCTTCCAAACTAATACTCTCCCTGTAAAAATCCAAATATCATGAAATGCCACACAGAGTGCCTTGTAGAATATTCCATCATCCCCAGAGGTAATCTCTGTTGAGTTTAAAATGACATTAGCCAAGGAAGAAGCTAAGAAGAGGAGTCAGGTAGGAAGGAAAAGAAATAATAACTTAGGAACAGGGTGTTTGATTAACAGTTGGGGTCTCCATTTGATTCTCTGAAACTAATTTGAGTCCTTGTTGATGCCAAGAATTGACAGGCACTCTGGGGATGCAGAGGTAATTGGGATTTGGGTGCTGTTCTCAGGAGTTTGCCTGTAGTAGGGAAAAACACCTCATAGAAGTGAGAAAGCACGTGTCATAAGAAGTCTAGATATGATGCTATAGGCATTCAATGTTATATTTTTACCTGGGTTGGCAAAGGAAGAGGTAGTGGGTTGGCATTTGACATCTGAATAGATTCTGAATGAGAAATGCCTAGGGTGAAGGGTAATTCTAGGAAAGGGAAAACTGAGCAAGGCAGATTCAGAAAGCACATCAGTTTGCGTGAAGTATGTGAAGGTAGGAGGTAGTGAGAAGTCAGAGGGCAGGCTGTGGGACCAGTCACGGAAGAGCCTTCACTGCTAGGCTCAGTAGTTTGGAGCTTATGCTTTAGGCTGGCATTTCTCAGTGTCAGCCATAGACTATCTGCATCAGAATTACCTGAGGTGGTTGTAAATTCCACTATTCCAGACCTGAATCAAAGTCTATGTCTGGGGAGTGAGAATCTGGTATTGGGAAACCTTTTAAATTTTTTGAGACAGGAAGTGAGTATGTCACTGCTGAGAACCAAGAATAGTGCTTGGCTTCTTTGTTGGCTGTCTGGATGGATGGATAGAAGAATATTGTGCAGAGATGGTTTGGAAGTGGATGAGACCAGAGGTGGGAAGACCATTTGCATGGTTTTAAAAAAAGAAATGTTTAATACATGGTAAAATGTGCACATTACATGCAGTGTGAAAAAAGGAGTAAGTATTGTGTACTCCAGTTTTGGAGACAGATACCTCTGAAGGTCTTTTCGCTAAATCCGCTCCTGACTCCATTTTTACTTCAGTCATTTCAGTACTGAGTTTTGCCCATATATCATGGTCACAAATATCATTTTCCTGCATTTTTTTTTTTTCTCTTACCTTAAAGCCTCTTTGAAGATGAGGATTGTATATTTTATTGCTTTTGGGATTTTCATAGTTACCTTTCAATTTTGGGTGCTGAACTGATTTGTGTGTGTGGTTTGAATGTTAAATCCACATTGCATTGTATGTAACATACAGGAAAGATAAACACCAGAATGTTGTTATCTCTAGTAATATTCCTGGTAATTTTTACTCCATTATGGAAAATAAAGGAAAAGGAAATAACAAAGTCTGTTTATTAACTCCTCCCCCCCCTTTTTTTTTAAGTAACCTCTACCCCCAACATGGGGCTTGAACTCAGTGCTCAGAGATCAAGAGTCACATGCCCTACTGATTGAGCCAGCTAGGTGCCCCTGTTCATTAACTTTTTAATCAAGAAAAATCCCACAATGTTTTTTATAGTAATCTTTGTGTAGCAGTTCAGGTTGTCAAGCTATGAGGTTCTGAGAAAGGGTGGACATGGTGGGAGTGGAGAGAAAGGGGAGAGAGGGAGGAAATGACGTAGTGTGAAGTGAACTGAGACTGATTTGGGCCTCTGTAGGAGAGGAAGGAGGAAAGTTGTGGTTTTGAGCACATGGGACAGGGGTCTCCTTCCCAGGGTGCTGACTGGCCAGCTTTTTTGTTTTTATGACACCCCCTTCCCCAATCTGATCAAATTTCTTCTCCAGATGTTTCAGGTACCTTCTCTTTGTGCCTTTTTTTTTAAGATCTTATTTATTTATTTGAGAAAGTGTGTGCGTGCATGCACATGGGCAAGAGGAGGGGCAGAGGAAGAGGGAGAAACACACTCCCTGCTGAGCATGGAGCCCGGCCATGTGGGGCTCCATCGCAAGACCCTGAGGTCATGACCTGAGCCGAAGTCAGACGCTTAACTGACTGAGCCCCCCAGGCGCCCCTTGTGCTTCTTTATTAGCAACAGATATTTATGTCTTTATTCGTTTTTCTTTTTCCCTGGTATATGGGATGTATGAAATGAAAAGAGAAACATAGTTGATAAACTCTTACACGTTTCACCCAGTTCTTAGAGAAAACATCTTTATTCTTTACTTAAAATGCCAGTGGAGCATTTTGAAAAATGCCTCAAACTTTTGCAAGAATATATTTTGTCAGCTTTATGGAGGTAAAATCGACACAGTGAAAATCACCAGTTTTTTTTTCCACCTAAAATTCACCAATTTTAAGTGAATAATTTGATGAGATTTGACAAATGTATACAGTTGCATAACCACCGCTACAAATACATAGGGGACGTTTCCATCACTTCACAAAGCTCCTTGTGCCCTTTTGCCCTTAGTCTCTTTTTCCCCACCTTCTGGCTGTTGGCAACCACTGATCTGATTTGTAAGTTTTGCCTTTTCTAGACTATATGAATGGAATGATATAGTTTGTAGTTTTATGTATCTGGCTTCTTTACTTAGCATAATGGAAACACTTTGAGTTTCATCCATGTTGTTGTTGGGTGTGTCAGTGGTTTGTTCCTTTTTATTGAGGAGTTCATTATAATGGATGTACTGCAATTTGCTTGTCCATTTATCATTTCATGAATATTTGGGTTCTTTCCAGTTTTAGACTGTTTCATGATTAAAGCTGCTAAGAATATTTGCCTGTAAGTGTTAATGGGGACATATGTTTTATTTTCTCTTGGATTAACACCTAGGAATGGAATTGCTGTCACAGGGTAATTGTATGTTTAACTTAATGAGAAGCAGCCAAACTCTTTCAAAGTGGCTTTGCCATTTTGCTTTCTCATTGGCAATATATGACAATTCCAACTGCTCTATGTCTTTGTTAACATTCAGTCTTGTCAGCCTTTGAAATTGTAGCTGTTCAGTGGTTGTGTAGTGTGGTATGTCATGGTGGTTTTAACTTGTATTTATTTCTCTAATGTTGAACATCTTTTCATGTGCTCATTTGCCATCCATATATCTTTGTTGGTGAAATGTCTGTTCATAGATTTTGCCCATATTTTGTTATGTTGCTGGTTTTATTGAATTGTGTAAGAGTTCTTTATACTGGATATAAGTTCTTTATTGATAATGTAATTTTCAAATATTTTCTTCCAATTTATAACTATCTTTTCATTTTCCTAATAGCATCTTTAGTAACAAAAGTTTATTTTTAGTGACTGTTGAACATTTAAGTTACATGTTTTTTATATAGTTCACTAGCTAAAACAGATTTTGCAGAAATGCTGTACTGTGACCCACAATAAAGTATATTAAACATCATAAGTGATGAGTAAATAAAATTACAGCCTTAAGGTGGAAGACAATGGTAGAACATTAGGTATTTTTATATAACTTAATAATTGACCCTGGTTAGAGAAGACAAGATACTATGATAGCCATTGTTTATTTAACCAGACTACAACAGAATTTATTCTGAAGATTAAGGACTTATGGTGCATTATTTGAGAGGTAGTATTTTGTTGACATGAGTAGAATAATTTTCCAAAGTGATTTAACGTCTTTTGCATGAAGTAGATGTAGCTTATGTTTGATTTAAGCAAACTGGTTTGAGTGAAGGATTTCCTTTACCCCAGAATGTCACTTGTAGCAGTTTATGAGAAGCCATGATTGTTAGGCTGAGGCCTATTTTAAGAAATCTATTTTAATATATGGTACCCGTTTCATTTTGAAAACCAGAGCCAACTTTTAAGAACCATTAAAATGAAAAATCTCTGGGGGAAAGATTATCCTTGTCTGAGATCAACACATTGTTTAAAATCTTTTCCTTATCTCAAATTTCTTTAAAGGAAAAAGTGGCAACATTCGCTTACCATAGCTCATTATTGTTAGTGAGTCTCGGTATTAAGTCTTTACTAATTTCACAAGTAGTATAGGAATGCATTCTCATGGTAAAAGATGTGATACAGAATGAAGAGTGAAAATCCTTCATTTTCCCTGATCTTGTCTTCACTGTCAATTTAGGATGTATCCTTCTAGTCCTCATACGCCTGCACATACATATACTAAACCTGCCTTTTTGTTTCTCTTACCCAATAGGGTTTTTCTTTTTTTAAGATTTAATTAATTCATTTTAGAGAGCGAGTGAGACAGCGTGCGTATGCGAATGAGCAGGGAGAGGAGCAGAGGGAGAGAGAGAGAGAATCTCAAGCAGACTCCACACTGAACGTGGAGCCTGACCTGGGGCTGTCTTATGACCCTGAGATCATGACCTGAGCCAAAATAGAGTTGGATGCTTAACTGACTGAGCCACCTAGGCACCCCATGACTGACTTCTTATACTTGACAGTCTGATCTTTCCAACTCAGTTCATGTAGGTGTACCTCATTCTTTAGATGGATTGCAAGGTGTTCCATGCATGGTGTGGATGAACCATAAATTATTTGATTACTACTTTCCTATTAATGGAATATTCAGACTTTCTTTAAAAAAAATTTTTTTTAAGCTATTACAGATAGCTACAGTGAACATTCTTGTTTATGTACATTTTTGTGGACCTATGAAATACTTGTTTAGGATAGAGTTACAGAATTTGAATTGCTGGGTCAAAGAGTGTGTATGGATATTTAAAATTCTGATATATACTGGCCATTTCCTCTAATAGGCTTAAAGACAGAGTGACTCCTTTAGGGCTGTAGAACTTCTATCTCATTTCAGAAAGATTGCTAGGACACTGATCTCTTTGTACTTTCAGTCACTCCTTTTTTAACCTTTGTGATTCCTGAGTTCTCCTTCTATTCAGCATCTCATTTTCTGGGCACATACATGTTCCAAGCTATGTCCTGGGTGCTAGGTTAAAGGACAGAGTCCTTGCCTTCAGCAGGTTCTCCACTTAGAGATACCACTCCGTGGTCTTACCATACCAATAGGAACTATCATTTCACCCTGTGTTACTAAGGATTTTTACAACAGAGACTTGGGCTATTTTTTTAAGTACTTTTTTAGTTATATATGTAAGGTCTGTTTTATATAAATGTTTTCATAATATTCATAATACTAATATGAATGAGCTTTTTTTAGGTCATTAGATATATTGTGTAAAGGTATGTGTTAAGGTATTGTATAGAGGTATATGTATTGTAAAGTATGAGACACTTAAGTGCCAACTTTTTTTCTTCGATACAGGAATGGGTTGGACAAGTGGAAATAAGTGCCCTTTCTCTTATGTACAGGTAAACACTGTAGTAACATAAGGAAACAAAAACTGAGTGGGAAATTAGTATATTCCATTATACTAAAAAATTGTTAAAATAGCGAAGCAGTTTTATGCCTTAACTGTGAAGCTTTTTTTTTTTTTAGATTTTTTAATTGCATCAATTAGATTCTGATGTTAAATATGTCAGCGTTTAGAAATTGTAATTCTCAAAATATTTTTGGGAAGGAATACAGACGTTTTTCAGGCCTATAAACGATATCACTTACAACTTGATAGAGGAATGGCTTCCTACTTTCTCAGGGCTGGTAGCATCAGATGGCCACTAGAACAGAGGCAAAACACCCCATGTTACTATTTTACTACTTTTGTTTGGGAGAGGAGCAGGTGAATGCTTTATTTTTTCTTTTTGAAATAATCTGTATAAAATTTTGTCTTCACAATTTCTGTAGTTTTGAAGTCTCCTTTTAGAATTATATCTGAAGTTAACGTATATGCAAATTATATTTGAAGTTCTACTTTTTAAAAAGGTACTTTTGTAGAGGTGTTTACAACTTAGTTACTGTATTACTGTCTTTAGTTTACTGCTCTGTGTCCACTGCCTGGAACATTGCTTGAACATATTAGGCTCTTGATGAATGAACGAACAAATGGTTAAGTCATGAAATATATTTTCTCAGAAGTAATTGCTCAATTTTATTTTCAGGAAAGATTTTATCATTTATCGGGAACCAAATGTTTCTCCTTCACAAGTAACTGAAAATAATTTTCCGGAGAAGGTAAGAATTTTTCTAAGCGTTTCTAAAGGATTTAAGTAAAAGAACCACTTGCCACCTTGACCTTCTGAGCTCTAATTTTAAGGTGACCTTTTGAAATATTTTTGTATGAAGTTTATGATAATTTTTTAAAGTTCCTGTTAATCATTATTTATTTTTTTAAAGATTTTATTTATTTATTTGACAGAGACACAGCAAGAGAGGGAACACAAGCAGGGAGAGGGGGAGAGGGAGAAGCAGGCTTCCCACAGAGCAGGGAGCCCGATGCAGGGCTCGATCCCAGGACCCTGGGATCATGACCCAAGCCGAAGGCAGACGCTTAACGACTGAGCCACCCAGGTGCCCCACCTGTTAATCATTATTGAGTCATATTTTGTATTTGTTTTTTTCCACAAATCACTGTGGAATCACTAACGCTATCAGAACATTATACTAGAGGAAGAAACCTCAGATACTAGGGTATATGATTAACTAGACCGTTTCGCATGACTATAAACGTTAAGTACTACAATAACTTGTGAAAGTAGATTCTGCCATTGCATCCAAAAATACTTGGGTAATAGTGATATATTTCTCCTTATAAAGATAATTTACTGGCTGAGGTGTTATTACCTAGTCACAAACTGGAAACAACTAAAAAATTATGTGAAGCCTAGAAAGAAAAAAAAAAACCCTCAGTTGATTCATTAAGAGAACTTTGTTTTAATTAGCAGTTTTGGAATCATCCAGGCCAAATTGAAGTGTTTTGTCATCATGCTAATGGTGTTAAGGGGGAGGGGAATTGAGTGAAATACTACCTTTATAAAAACGCTTTCGGAGTTTCTAAGGTGCATGGCTCTGGATTTGGCCTTTCCAATACAGGTTTTGGAATATGACATAATCCAAACAAAATCAGTGTGTATTTCTTACTGCGTAAGTAATTAACTATTTAGAAAGTACTTAAAACTAAAGCAGCAGAAAGAAATTTACGTTTGATTGTGCCTCTTAGAGGTAAGCATCTTAATAAGGTTTTGGAGTATTTAGTATTTCTTACAGTCTTTCAGCTGTCTTGTTTTTTAAGTAGCTGATATTCTGTTGTTTTCATGTATATTGTGTATTTTTTGTGATCCCATAAGCATTTCCCCAGGTCATTAAGAACTTTTTGATTTAATGGCTGTGTAACATTTCAGCATTGGATATACCATAGTTGACCACATTGAAGCCTTAGGTTGCTTCTAAAATAATCATTTTAAGTAAGCTCCATGCCCAACATGGAGCCCAGTGTGGGGCTTGAACTCATGACCCTGAGATCAAGATCTGGGCTGAAATCAAGAGTCGGATACTTAACCGATTGAGCCACCCAGGCGCCCCTAAAATAATCATTTTTAAAAAAATTTTATTTATTTGCGAGTGCATGTGCGAGAGAGAGAGAGGGAGAGAGAGCATGAGCGGGGTGGGGAGAGCGAGAAGGAGACTCCCCACTGAGCAGGGAGCCTGATGCAGGGTTCGATCCCAGGACCCTGGGATCATGACCCGAGCCAAAGGCAGACGCTTAACCGACTGAGCCACCCAGGTGCCCCTAAAATAATCATTTTCTATTGGGAAATTATTTTCTATTTGGAAATTATTTATTAGTAATTCAGAGAAACTAGAGATAAAAGTTGCTATGTAAGTGTCATAAATGAATGACTGAAAGGTGTCTTTAATTTTTCCCTTTCAGGTATTACTGTGTTTTTCAAATGGAAATCATTATGATATTGTCTATCCCATAAAGTATAAAGAGAACTCTGCAATGTGTCAGTGTGAGTATCACCCTTGTGTTTGTATAGGAAGTTATATTCCTAAGCTATACAGTCTTAATGCAAACAAGTCTGTTTTGTTGTCTACAAAGATATACTAAGAATCTTAGGTTAGCAAAAATATTAATACTGTAATAAAAACTTGTTTGACTAGGGAAAAATGGAGCTAGTAGCTTGAGTTTGACTTGTAAATACAATTATTTCTTTCCTGCAGTAATTCATTTTGGTATATAGGATTTGTATGTGTTTTTTTTTTTTTTTTAAAGATTTTATTTATTTATTTGACAGAGACAGAGACAGCGAGAGTGGGAACACAACAGGGGGGAGTGGGAACACAGCAGGGGGAGTGGGAACACAGCAGGGGGAATGGGAGAGGGAGAAGCAGACTCCCTGCTGAGCGGGGAGCCCGGATGTGGGGCTCGATCCTAGGACTCTGGGATCATGACCTGAGCCGAAGGCAGCCGCTTAACGACTCAGCCACCCAGGCGCCCCCGGATTTTTATGTGTTTTTAAAGTTGCTGGTATAGAGCTTGAAAATCTAAATGAGCAAATCAAGCATTTGACTTTTTGCCTCTAGAACAGGGTTTCTTAATTTTGACACTACTGCCATTTTGGGCCAGATAATTCTTTGGAGCAGTTCTGTGCATTATGGGATGTTTAGTAGTATCCCTGGCATGTACCACGTAGAGGGCTCTCTTTTTCATTGCAACAAGCAAAAAATCTCTCCAGATTTTGCCGGGTGTTTCTTGGAAGGATAAAATCCTCTCTCCTTCCCCAGTTGAGAATTACCGCTTTAGTAGTTCCTTTCTACCTTCTTTATCTTCTTTATCATCACTCAAACAGAGCATCAGTGCTGGTCATGTAACAGCTTTTTCCTCTGTTCTTAAGCTAGTGGTGACCAGTAAAGATATTTGTAATGCAGTTTTTAAGATGGATGGATCTGTTTTAAAATAAAGTGTAGCTGTCTGTATCCTGGGCTGTGTCCTCCTCTTCCAGCTGGTTAAAATCTAGACATTTCAGCTTTGGGAAGGATAGCTCATGGAGCCTACCTTACCTTTACTTCTCAGTGCCTGTGGTTTGGATGATATCAGGGGTGGAAAAAAGTGATCTGTGAGAAGGTGGTCTCTTTGGGGACTCATTTAGAGAGTGGGCACCTATTGTTGATGAATTTTTAGTTTCATAAAGATCACTGCAGTATAACCAAATGAGAGTCACATATTACACCATGTGTAATATGTTTTTGAGTATTTGGTAATCTATATTTTCGTGTTTTCTAGAGGTTTGTTTTTTTAAAGCAAAAAAGTTGATTAAATATGCTTCTTTCTTTCAGTGGCTGCTCAGAATACATTTTATAACAGTTGTTTTTGGAGTCCCTTATGAAAAGCTGTCCTCTTCTAGGAATCTTAAAGTTTCTTAATGTTTTCTTTCCACATCTCTTAAGATTGGGCAGATTATGTGAACCTCTCTAATTCTCAAGTTTCCTCATCTGTACTGTTAGAATAATAATACTTTGCTGTGCCTGGAATACGAACATATGTGAAGGCTTTGCACAGTGCCTGGAATGCAGTAATTGCTCAATATGCATGTTTAGCTTTTACTGTCATCATACTTGTTTCACGGTTGTGGTACCTTTTTGTGTTTTAAAAATGGCAGTATCTTATGTAATGATTTTGAATTACAGAGACAAATTCTAGTTGCTTTCTCTCTAGGTAACTTCGGTTAAATCGTGTTATTGATCAGAAGATGTTACAGGTGCCCTAGTTAGGATTTTTGAAGCCTGGGCAATAGACGTTGTCAATTTTGTGTTAAAACGTAAAATTAGTTAATATTGCATAACGTTTCTCTCATTAATTGCAGCTCTCCTTTATGAATTGCTGTATGAGAAGGTATTTAAAACTGATGTTAGTAAAATATTGATGGGACTGGACACCTCTGAAGTAGCTGATGAAAACAGCAGTGAGATATCAGATTCAGAGGATGACAGTTGCAAGTAAGAATGAATTTAAGTCCTAAAATATCTTTATAGTGCCCTGTAAAGAAACAGTTCAATAAGGAATGTGAGGCACGGAGTTGCCTGTGGTATTCCTAAAATACAGAAATCTACAGTACAAGTTTCTTTTTTACTGATTTTTATCTAATTTTTATTATGGGACTGTTTTTGAAAGTTGATGTTTTTGGTTGATGGGCTCTATTTCTACATGAGCTACAAGTATATGTATGTGTATAATAGACTTAGTCCTGTCTATATGTGTATATATTTTGAAATTTTAAGGTTAACCTGTCATTTGTTTACATATCCAGTGATGAAAAATGACCATTTTATTTCCGTGGCTTTCTTGTGTTGTTTCCTTACTCAGATAATGCCTTCCTTTTTCTTTTTAGATAATAAAAATCCCAAGTTGGGGTACAAGTATGTGAACAGCTCTGGGTAATGCCTCTGTTTAGGGTTGTGAACAAGCACCTTTTAACTTAGAGTCTCTCAGGCCTTTCTTTTCCACACAGGATGTGTAGGGTAGTGGTTAAGAGCTTGGGGCTGTGGACAGCCAAATCTGGTTTCAATCCTGGCTTCCTGCGAAAGTAACTAGACTTGGGACAAGTTACTTAAGTTCACTAGGAAGCCCTAATTCTGTATAAAATTAGGATATATTAGTATTTCCTTGAAGGAGGGAATTTGTAAGAATTTAAAGAAATAACATATAATGTGTATAGCTTAGTTTCTAGATACGGTGTCCGACAGTTTTTAGTTTTTATTAACAGTATTAAAACATTTACTCTCTATAAGAACCTACCCAATTCCATTCCTAGTGAAGATAAAAGTATATTATTCCTAGTGTGTGAGAGTATGAAAGTATCCTACTTGGTGTTACATATTGTGAAACTAGAGAAATAAATGAAATTAAGCCTTAGGATATCTAATTCTTTATTAAATACTTAAATATTATCTCCTTTTATCTGAAATACCAGGCATTTGTTGAGTTACATTTTTCTGATCCTCATTGAAAATTTGATTGACTACCATTTCTTTGTAAGAGAAATGAGTCAGGTTAGAATCTGGGTCTGCTATTGTAAATTTAATTCTAGAGTAGACTAACTTTGAACAGATAGCAGTTCTGCTTCATCATTTAATTTAGGCCCCTCTCTGATTAGGATGTGCCACTGAGCTTAGAAGAAGTTGAGAGAGAGAATGACTAGCTTGTTATAGCTTATTACCTGTGGTTGGTGTGGGGGGACTTCAGCATATGCCCTTTGGTTACTGCTAATTGTTTTAGCAACAGTTGGGTCTGGGATAACAGTTGGCTGATGAACTAGAGTATGAAGTTAAGGCTAGTAAGCTGGAGAAGTTTATGAGGGAAGGTGTGCTCATTGTAAAGTGCAGTCTTTTTATACTTTGCTAGTGTGTAGCCCTTGAACATGGAAGCCATTTTTTTTCTGCAAAGATTTATTTGAGAGCAAGAGAGTGTGCACATGTAGAGGCGTGCACAAGTGGGAGGGACGAGGGAGAGGGAGAATCTCAGACTCCCGACTGAGCACAGAGCCTGGCATGGGGCTTGATCTCAAGATCCCAAGATAACGACCGGAGCCTAAGAGTTGGAAGCCCAACTGATTGTACCACTCAGGCTCCCCAACATGGAAACCTTTTTTATTTTTTTATTTTTATTTATTTATTTATTTAAAGATTTTATTTATTTATTTGACAGAGAGAGAGCACAAGCAGGATGAGCTGCAGGCAGAGGCAGAGGGAGAAGCAGGCTTCCCGCTGAGCAGGGAGCCCGATGTAGGACTCGATCCCAGGACTGTGGGATCATCACCTGAGCCGAAGGCACACGCTTAACCAACCGAGCCACCTAGGCCTTCTGGAAACCTTTTTTAAGTTAACTTTTTGTCGCATTAATAACATTTCTCTTGTGTCATGTCTGGCTTAAGGAGGATAAGGCTTCAGTTAGGGAAGAATGCTGCATAATTATGGCACGATAGATAGGCATAGTTTACGAAATAAGGAGGAAAGACCAAGGATGTCACTCTACTCTTGTGCCTGGATTCTTTTTACATTCATATTGGTCAGTCCTGAAGTAGTGGGAGTTATGGATGATTTTTTAGTCTAGACTGTAGATTGGGGTCTCTTAAATATTGCCACATTTTAAGGACACAGATTTGGAGATTGTCCTGAAGACTAGAGATTGATTAATTAAGGAGGAATTGTAGGACAGAAGACTACGGTCTCCTTTCATCTTCCGTTCAACCTGCCATCACTGTGTTCCTGCTTTGCCAATCTCTTGGCCACCCCAGGGTCTTTCCACTTGCTGTTCTCTCTGCCTGGAATACTGAATAGCCATGTGATTTGCTGTCTCATCACCTTTAATTCTTTATTGGAAAAGGCATCTTAGCAAGTTCTTTCCTCATCTCACTTTTTATTATTCAAGCCTATGTCTCAACGCTATCATTTCTGCTACCTGGAGCCCACCCCACCCTGGAGATAGCACTTATCATCATTTAACATACTGATTACTTACTTAGTTTGTATCTGCGCTCATTATTGTGGAATATTTTGTTTAATGGAGCCTCATCTATATACTGAAAGAAAATTTTTACGTTAAATGTTAAATAAATTCAATTTTTCTATCCACCTAAATTTCAGTTTTTTGTGTGTTTCTGTTTTTTGATGATGAGCCTTACGCAAAGAATTTCTGATAAAGTTTTTGATTTATATCTTAATATGCATACATATGTGTTTGTGCACGTGCGTGCCGTGTTTGTGTGTATGTGGGTGTGTGTAAAAATACGTCCTTATAATAAAGCTTGTATGAACTCACTGGAATATAGCTTTGCCTTTTTGGAACGTAACTGTGACTTTGGAGATTTTTATGTGAGGTTAAGATAAGTTAATTGCGTAAACACATTTTTGTACTTTTAATTATGGTTATATTTCTTTTGTAGGAGTAAAGCTACCACTGCTAATGATGTGAACGGAGTTAAAGCTTTGTCAAGTGATCAGGTATTTTTTTTTTTTTAATGGTTTTAACCATTAAGTTCTTCCACATAAGAAAGCACATGAATTTAGTCTTAATGTTTTCTTGTACATTTTCAGTGGAGTCAGGATCATATGACTCTGAGAAAATTTTTGGTGACTTCCTAATTTTTTAACTTTTCTGCTTCGTTTGATTTTACTCTTATACGTATCTCAAGCAAAAATGTTTTAAAAGCGTTTCTGTTCTGTGTTGATTGGACTTCTGACTTTGTTTGTTTAGCACCTGAAAAACAGTGGGAACTCTTCTAGCCTCCCTTTGTCTAGAAAGGTTCTTAAGTCACTCAATCCAGCAGTCTATAGAAATGTGGAATATGAAATTTGGCTGAAGTCTAAGCAAGGTAAGTGAAACAATCTGTATTTTCCATAAATTTGCTTTGTGGCGTTTGAAAATAATTAAGTCAGCTTGATATTTATACTGATATCGTTTACAGCTCAACAAAAACGTGATTATTCCATTGCTGCTGGCTTACAGTATGAAGTTGGAGATAAATGTCAAGTAAGTGATTATACAGAGGAAGCAAAGATTTTACTTGAAAATTTATTCTGATGGAAATTAAGAAGACAGTTCAAGTTTGAATGTGTTGTTAATTTGAGATTTCAGAATATACTTTACCACATAGACTTTTTTTTTTTTTTTAAAGATTTTATTTATTTATTTGACAGAGAAAGACACAGCCAGAGAGGGAACACAAACGGGGAGTGGGAGAGGGAGAAGCAGACTCCCTGCCGAGCAGGGAGCCCGATGTGGGACTCGATCCCGGGACTCCAGGATCATGACCTGAGCCGAAGGCAGTCGCTTAACCAACTGAGCCACCCAGGCGCCCACCACATACACATTTTAATAGTTGTAAATATTTAGGTTTTTGACCCATTAGAATAAGTTACCAAAATTGTATGTATATAAAACCCATGGCGTCCCATCATGTGATCTTTAAGTACAGTGTCAGTCTTTGATACTACTTGTTTGAAAGCAGTAAAATAACATCTTAGACTTTTAGATATTTTCATTACAGTTGGCAGATCCCTGAAATCTATTCACACTTGACATTACAGACCAGTTTGTCCATTATAGGACAGTATAGGCCTGGAAGATTTTCATGGATACATAATGGTTTTCTGTTGGATTGAGGAAGAGCGAATAGTAGTGAAGGGAGTTTTGCCATTTATTTTGCGTAAACTGTTGCTCTGGACTTAAGTAGCTGATTGTTAAAGGGGAAAGTTGGGTTAGATCAGTTCTCAACTTGGAATGATTTTGCATCCTCACTCCCCATTTGGCAGTGTTGCAGACAACTTTTGTAGTCACAACCAGGGAGGTGCTACTGACATCCACTGGGTAGAGGCCAGGGATACTGCTAAATATCGTATGGTGCACACGACACCCCCTCTTACCCCCTAGCAGAGAATTGTCCAGTCTAGTGTCAATATGCCAAGGCTGGGAAATTTCTAAGGTTCCTTTTCTGTTTTTTGTCTATGAAAAAATAGTACCGTTGCCAAAACAGAAATAACCTACGTACACAAAAATTTTATTTGGAGATAATTTTCATAAAAAATAGTTTTCATTGAAAAGTGTTGCCTTCTAAAAATTCCTTTAAAGTAGGCATTGACAAACATTTTTGCTTGACTTGTGGAGGTAACACTCATTTCCTGTGTGGTAAAGGGGTTTGTGAAAAGTATCTGATTGACCAGGATTATATCAGCATCAATGATAGACTACCTTAAGAACTTTTAAGTGTTCTCATTCTGAGGTATTTGAAAGGAAAGGAAGAAGAGGATATGATTCATTTATGTTCTTCCTTATGGAATTGTCAGAAATGTGCTATAATTACAGAACAGAATTGTAGAATCTTTTGTTACAGTGATTTGGAAAACTTGGAATAAAACAGAAGAGAATCTAGGGCTTAGCGCCTCCCTCCCTGTCACTCTGCCTTAACAGAGAAGATTGTTTATCTTATGCTGCATCACTAAAACTGTTGTTATTTTAAGTCAAGTATATTCCTTTTAGGTTGCAGTGCTTTTGGTAAAGTAGATGCTCTTGATAAAGTAGATGGCAAAGCAGATACGTGTGTTAATTTTTTCCTTCTTAGAGTATTTTGTTTCTATACCTACTAGACTATCTCACTTGGGTAAAAAATTTAATTGAAATTCTATTATGGAAACTGCTATGACTCAAAGGTGACCTTTGTTTACTCAAGCATGTAAGATGTAGTTTAAACTTTTGATATAGATTAACTTCAGAAAGATCTGTTTTATGGCTAGACTGTTGAAAGGAAGGCACACTGTCCTTTTTTGGTTAATGAAGAATGAAACCTCAGCTTTAGGACTTGCATCTACTAATAAGAAGTAGGAGGTTAACTTAAAGCAGTGCTGCATACATTGGGCTCCTAGTGCAGTGATCAGCAGGTACCCTGTTCATAGAGTACCGTTTGACTCTAGGAAGAAACCTAAAGGCTTACTCTTGTCACAATTTACTATTGGGTAATATGAATTGTATATTAGAGAACACGTGATGGATCTATTTTTAGGGAGAAAAAGGTCACAGTTACGCATTTTAAATATTGGGAAAGTGAGAAGATAATAGTAATTATAATACTAGTTGCTCTCATTTATAGAGTGGTTGCTGTGTGTTAGTCAGTGCCCTTTCTGTATGTCATATGTTCCTCATTCCATCTCCATGAGTCCTATGATGTAGGTACTATTATTAGCTCCATTTTGCATGTGAGGACACTGAAGCATGAAACAAGTAATTTGCCAAAGGTCATCTTGCTGGTAAGTAGAAAAGATGGGCCTAGAATCCTGGTATGTGCAGTGCTGTCGCCCTTTGTTCAGAACCGGGGCATGCTGCCTCTCGTTTGGAGCCTTGATAGATTGTGTTCCTACTTCTCCCTGAATTATTTACAGAAACAGTTTATAAAACTTTGGAAGTGTAAACAAAGAAGTCTTTATTTTAGCTAGAGGTACAGAGGTCTGGGCGGTCAGAAAAATACTATGGTGTACCGTTTTGAACTTGGTTTTGTTTTTAACAGTATATAGTCATTTTCTCTTTAATTGAAAACAAGATAAAAATTTAAATGGTGATTATTAATGCAAAGGAAGCAGGTGACTGATTTTTCTTTCTGGAATTGTTCAGCAGGTTAGGTTGGATCACAGTGGAAAATTTTCTAATGCAGACTTTCCAGGGGTTCACTCGGAGAATGGACCAGTTTTGGTTGAAGAATTTGGAAAGAAGTATGTACCACTCTTCAACTAAGGCATTTACTGTCTCTTCCATTTAGCCTATTGTAATCATGAGGATTTCTAAATGGCTCTGTGTATTTGTAAATTAACCAAAGGTATTGCCAGTGTGTAGAAAATGTATTCGTTTAGATCTCTTGAAACAGCAGTGTGAGTTCAGATTTTGTGTTTTGCGTGTTAACGCATTTTAAAAACTTCTTTTGTTGTTTCCAGTTTAAAATGTGCCATTTTTCATAAAGGCAGTTTGGGAAATTGACTGTATTTTAACTATAAAGTGGGGATCACTGGAGGACAGGGACCACAGTCATTTCTAATTTTCATTTAGTACTGCACTGCATATAGTTGGTTTTTACTAAATGTTTGTCACATGGAGTAGTAAAATACTATCGTTGACTTGCTGTTACACAGTCTTACCTTATAGCACCTTTTGTTTCAGTTGCTGCTGTCTTTGTTAGAAAAAAGGGTAGTAAGTCACACCTAAACTTTACTAGGGAAATTGTCACACACACACACACGTAAAGGTGGTATAGTGAACCCCACTATAAGCATCACCCTGTTTCAGCAACTAACAGTGTTTGTCAGTCTTTTCTAATCTGTTCTCCTTAACCCCCTTTTTTAAAAATGGGAACGGAATTGAATATTTTAAAGCAAATCTCAGACATCACATCATTTTTTATAGACACTTAGATGCTTATATATTTCTCTGACATAATATGGACTCCTCCCTCCCCACCTTAGCTGTAGTACCATCAGCACATCTAACAGAATTAAAGTCATTCCTTTTTTATCTAGTCTTTTGCTAAGGTTGTGTTTAAGGCCTTTTAGTTTTCCATTTTTTTAGGTTAGAAAATAGGCTTTTTGATTTATGTCATCTCACT
This sequence comes from Leptonychotes weddellii, assembly GCF_054177405.1. Classification (NCBI taxonomy): domain Eukaryota; kingdom Metazoa; phylum Chordata; class Mammalia; order Carnivora; family Phocidae; genus Leptonychotes; species Leptonychotes weddellii. The sequence continues at coordinate 69,645,347 of NC_138370.1, forward strand.
TGATTAGAATTACATCTGGAATGATAAATGCTTTGTACTTTAATTTTTAAATATAAGAACTAAAATTGTAATTTTTTTTATAAGTTAAAAATACTCATGCAGAATACTTAAGTAGATATTCTTACTAGGAATACTTTGTTGTTATAAATGTTTTTCTTTTGAAGACACTCCCCGAAGAACCTCAAACCACCTCCCTCTGAAAGCTGGAACACCGTATCAGGGAAGAAGATGAGAAAACCTTCCACTTCTGGACAAAATTTCCACTCTGGTTAGGATTATATCAAATTAATCTTTCTTCGGGGGAGGGGTGATGGTACTTGGGTTTTTTGTTTTGTTTTTTTGTTAATAAGAAAATCATGCGGTATTTTTGGCTTCTTGTCACAGACATGGATTACAGAGGGCCAAAGAATCCAAGCAAGCCAGTAAAAGCTCCATCAGCACTACCTCCTCGACTCCAGCATCCTTCGGGAGTAAGACAGCATGCATTCTGTAGTCATTCTGCAGGGTCACAGTCTCAGAAACCCTCCAGTGAGCACAAAAATGTTAGTAGGACACCCTCACAGATCATAAGGTAACCTTCCTGAATGCCAGGGAAATATAAATTGAGTAGCATTTCTTTTATCTGCCACATTACATGCATTTAAATCATTATAATTTTTTGTTTACTTGTCTATAGTATAATATTAAAAGTATTGTTAATAAAATACCATGTGAGGATTTTAGTTCTTTATAATTAAATGCATAATTCTCTTTAAATGAATCAAAGTAATTTTTAGGGTAAGGCATTTTTAGTTTTGAATAATTTTTTTCAAATGATCCATGAGACCTTATCCTAGCCAAGTCTTATTCTTGCACTTAATAGTTTTCTGGTAGCTTGTGATTTGTTAAATACTAAACTCCAAATTGCATTTCTGTTCCTTGGTGGGAGCTGTTCCCTTTATATAGGAACTTAACCAAAATGGTCAGTTTCCTTTGTTCTGATAAGTTTGGGTTGTTTGTGGTCATGTGCCTCGTATTGAATGGGGCTACAAATTTTATAAGTTAATGTAATCATGCATATTAGCAATCTGACTGAATGTCCAGAGACCGGTGAACTTCAGGATCATAATTTTCCTGTGTAGTGGATTTTATTTTTTCCCTAATCTGCCTTTTTGTGGAGTAGTTTATAGCCCTTTGGAGGAACTTTGAGAGGGAGGGTGTGTCTTAAGTTGAGGCTGTCCTTTTCACGCAAACTTAGCCATGTCTCTTGGGCGCTGGAGCCCTCCTAGGTTACTGTGACCATTGCCTTCCCCATTCCAAGCTTCTTCTCCCCAATTGCCTGAGCAGCTGTAGCATCAGCTTATGTGCTTGCCAAACTCTGGTCTTCAGTTCCTTTATTTCTGGCTTTTGGGTATTCCCCTTTCTTGGGAATGTACTTAACTTTTTTTTTTTTTTTTTTTAAAGATTTTCATTTATTTTAGAGAGAGAGCTTGCGAGTTGGGGAAGGGGCAGGGGGAGAAGGAGAGGGAGAGAATCTCAAGCAAACTTCCACTGAGTGGGGAGCCCGACGTGGGCCTTAATCTCACAACCCTGAGATCATGACCTGAGCCAAAATCAGGAATTGGATGCCTAACCAGCTGAGCCACCTGGGCGCCTCTTAACTTTTTGTCATTAAAGACAGCTTATGTAATGAAGATCTTCAAGACAGAGTTGTCGGTTCCTAGGCTGACATATGCCAAATACTGTGTTAGTTTTCTGGGGCTATTGTAGCAAGGTACCACAGACTTCTGGCTCAAAACAGCAGAAATTTATTCTCACGGGTCTGGAGGCTGGCAGTCTGAAATCAAGTTGTCCGTAAGGCCATACTCTTTCTGAACACTCTAGGGGCAAGTCTGTTTCATACCCCTCTCCTGCTTCTGGTGTTGCCTACAGTCTTTGGTGTTCCCTGGCTTGTGGATGCATCACCCTGGTCTCTGCCTCCATCACCTTGGTCTCTGCCTCCATCATCACATGGTGTTTTCCCTGTGTGTCTGTCTCTCTTCTAATAAGGGTAGTCATATTGGGTTTAGGGCCCACCCTACTCTAGTATGACCTCATCTTAACTTGATTACTTCTGTAAAGACCCTATTTATAAATAAAGTCATATGCACAGGTACCAGGGGTTAGGACTTGAATATATCTTTTTGGAATACACACGTCAATCATAAAAACACCAGGACCTCGAGTCCATTACATTTTTCTTTTTAGTTTAACAAACTGTTGAGGATAGGAAACTACTTTATATTGTTCAAAGTCCAAAACATTCAGAAGTTTATTTATTCTGATAATTTTTCCTATCCCTATTTTCCTAGTAATCTAATTTCCGTCTGCAGAGGCTTCCAGTGTTCATAGATTCTTGTGTATCCCTGCCAGGATATTTTACATATGCATAAAAAGTACATACGTATTCACAAACCAACTTTCCAAAAGTTCTAACGAGAACAAATGACTAAAAATCAGTCAGAAGAAAGATGTTACCTCATTCCTGAAGGTTGGTGATAGAAACACAATTCTGAGAATTGTCCTGGGTAAAGAGTGGTCAGGGCCTTGCCTTCTTGGCACGCCCAGTAACAGCGTGCAGGGACGTTCAGGGATTGTGGTGGGTTATTGCTCCTAACAGAATTGGAGCCATTAATCAACTGGTTGTGGGTAAAGTCTGTTGTTTGGACATTAGACTCCCCTGACATCTGGTGGCATCTTATTCAAAGCAGGCGAAGTACTTAAGAGGACTAACTTATTTTGAATATTAACTTTGGAAACCTAAAAATAGGAAGTAAATATATGAAGGTCATAGGCAGAATTAAGATTTTCCTTAAATAAAGTCACTTTTTTAATAGATTAGAAAAGAAACATTTTTCCCCTTGAACACAAAGATACTCTTTAGTGTTTTAAATATTAAAGAAAATACACATAGACTACTACATGGCTGATTTTATACTTTTGTTTACCACAAACTGAATTTATGGCCAGTGTTTTTGTGGTGTCGTATCCAATCTCCTAGGAATTGGTAGAATAATCAGACAGTTGTGAAATGTCTTTGTCTTCTTAGGATCTTTTTTATGTGTTAGCTATATACTTGCTGTATAAAAACACTTGATAGCAGAAGGCAGTGGGTAATATATAGACATGAAGCTTCAAAGAATTTTTGACATTGTAACTGATTACATGGAAACCTACTTGGATTTGCAGTTAAGTGTGCCTTGTCCATTGTGGTTGAGAGTGAATTTTACTAGCATATCGAAACAAATTTAGAGACTGCTGACGACTATTCGCAATAAGAGTTTTAAAAAAAACCTAATTAAAGTATGGAATTTATAGCTAATAGTCCAGTTGATTTAAGCCCATTACTTTATCTTGACTTTATTTCTTATATTTAACACGTCAGTTTTGAAGTCTTTTGGGTACAGAATAAAAGAACTGTAATGTTGGGCCTTATGACCTCTCACTTTTTCATTTCTTACTGGTATTGGTCTCTCTCTTTGGAGATCATGAAATATAACACAAACCAGTGCAGGATTGCCATGTATGCTTTCACCGTGCACATGCTGAAACGGACTAATGTCATTGCTGCATGTGTCTGCTCCAGCTAACTGCAGATAGGAAGGATTTGGTTCTTGCCAGGTGTTGGGTGAGGGTGTACAGTTTGGGTGATGGGACATGGTGGTGAGGTAGGGTTAGCTTTCCAGGGATGCCTGGCACTTACTGAATCCTCTCTGGGGTCTGAGAAAGACTGGTCTAAGATTGTGAGGGTCCACATTTGCTCCTCTGCCTTTTTTCCCCCCAACTGGGGTTGACATCTGCCCTATTGGAATTAGGGTGTGATTTTAAGTGGGACTATATGAGGACATGAAATGGCTATTCTTTATTTTGGAGGTAAAAAAAATCAGATGGTATCATTGTGTCCTCATTTATTTATTTATTTTTAAAAAGATTTATTTATTTACTTTTGGGTGGGGGTCAGGGCAGAGGGAGGAGAGAATCCAAGCAGATTCCCCACTAAGCTTTGAGCCAGCCGTGGGCTTGATCTAATGACCCTGAGATCATGACCTGAGCTGAAATCAAGAGTCGAATGCACTTAGGTGCCCCCGTGTCTTCACTTTTACAAGGAAGATTTTACGTCTTGGTATTGTGACCATGTATTTTTCCTGTAGGTTTTGGATTTTCATTTTCCACTGTTGTGGAACTGGTAGACATCGTGGAAGTAGTATTCATATTGCCTATAATAGTTACAAGCCATATAAACATATTAGGGTTGTGGTATAGGCTGCTGAACTATTCACGAATTTCTTGTCATCCTTCTCGGACCAAAATTACATTGAGATGATGGCAGTCTTATCTGGGCAGTTCTTATCTAGTCTGGTGTATTTTAATTTTTATGCTTTCTAGCTTTCTATCTCTCTCATTGGTATCATCAAAAAGCAGGAGGATAGTCCTGGAGTCTGCTTTGAATGTTCCAGGTATAGAAATGAAATGGGGTACAGAAAATGAGAGAGCTTTTGAGATCCAAACTAATAACTTTCCCTTTCTTTTGAAAGTGAATTTTATGATCGTATTGGACTATGGCATAAAGAGTATATATAGTGCTTAAATTTCTGCCCTGATGAAAAGAAAAAAAATCTGTTATTTCTGTACCACTTAGAAGTGAATTCTATTTTTCTTTTCTTTTTTCTTTCTTTTTTTCTCCTGTTGTTATTCTTGACTCTCTCATGTGGCCTAGGCTACAGGAGCTTCCACTTACTAAACATTTATTAGTCAGGCTGCCAAAAGTTCTGTAATGTCACAGTGTAGCTAAATTAGTCAAATATTTGTATTGCAAAAAAAAGTTATTTTAGGTACTCAATACACTTTGTCTTTTTTTTCATGACGAGAATGTTTTATTTGACAGAAAATCCGATCGTGAGCGAGCTGAGGATTTTGATCACACGAGTCGAGAATCTAACTATTTTGGCCTCTCCCCAGAAGAGCGCAGAGAGAAGCAAGCTATAGAAGAATCTCGTTTACTCTATGAGATTCAGAACAGAGATGAACAGGCTTTCCCAGCCCTTTCCGTATGTATGAAAAGAGATTTTAAAAGTTGTTTAGAAGTCTCTCCTTAATATAGTGTTTATGTTAAACTACAGTTTCTAATGGTAGACTAGTAATTTTTAAACTGAAAGGTACCTTAAAGATCATGTAGTTGCCCCTCAATTTCACATTTTTCATGAGGAAGATGAGGTGTGAAGATATTACTTGTTGGCAGAGTTGAGGCAAGTAACTTGGTTAGCTCACTAGTATTTTCTCTTGAACCACAACAAAATACATTTATTTTGCTAGCTAAAGTTATGCAATAGAGGTTCACATTCAGTAAACAAGATACGTCTATAAACTCTTTTCAGTGTCCTTTACTAAACACCCCAGGACCTAATTAATAGATACAGAAAGAATTGTCATTCAGAGTGTTTGCTCTCGGAGGTGGTAGTCCATGTAATCCAGTGGCTTTGCCCTCACTATGTGTGTCAGATGCTGGGCTGTGATGGATACTTCTCTGATGAAAGAAATGTTCTCTATCCTTGGGTCTCTTAATTCTAGGGGGGGAGTCAGAAGGGAAGACAGTTCTCATGTAAAGTGAGGTAACTAACTCAGTTTGGGGCACTGGGGACCCTGTGCCTATGGTCTTTTAAATACTGGTAAGTGTACCAAGTACCGTGTGTTTCAGAATGGTGGTTGGACACTTTTTCTTAACAGTGGATTAAACAAACAAAATGGAATATTACAGGATGGCACCGGCTATACCAGGATAAAACATTAAAGCACCATACACTCAATTCTCTGGCCTCTGTGGAATCCTTTAGAGGTGTGAGATGCTCAGTTGAAACCACTGATCTGGAATAGTAGTTCAGTCTGGTCACAGAGGTTGGAGCTTAGGAATTATTGGAAGATGTGCCCAAATCCATGTGTGCGTTATGCTAAGTATATTGGTCTCTATGTGATAGACGTTATTGTCCCATAACATTTAGATAATAAAAAAGTACAAATCATTTACGCTTGTATCCTAGCTTTTTGTTCTGTTGTTGTTACTGTTGTTGTTGTTATGGTAAAATACAACTAGTGTATGTGAATGGTAAAAAATACAACTAGTGTAATGTGGGAATAAATTGAAATTTTTTGATTGTTTAAATGGGTCATCACACTCGCCATTTTTAGACCTGTCTTGGACTTGATAGTGACTCAGGTTTGTCTTCTAGAAAAGTCTTGTCACAGAGGGCTGAGTTCTTGTTCTCAGCTGTGTGCAACATTTACTCACAGAGAGCTAGAGAAGGAAAAGATTTTCAGTGATAGTTTAGCTTAGAAACCTGACTTTGTCCCTTTGTTTCCCCAGTTAGAAGGTTGGATCTCATGCAGACCTTAAGGATTTGCTGATGGTCAGCATTTCAGTGGGAAGAATCTTAGTGCACTGTATCTGCTCATTAGCACTTGGGTATTTTTTCCCTCAGAAAGGTCTGTGGCCTACAATGAGCTTTTGAAGGTTGGTATGAAGGATGCTGTTCTTGGTGCAAAGAATATAAGTGTAATATGTTGCAAGGTAAAGATTTGGTCAGGGTGGCTTCCTGAAGAAGGCGTATGAAGAAGTCGCACTACTAATTTAGGCTATAGGTCTGATTGCCTAATATTTTTGACTTATTAGTAAGCCTATTGCTCTAGACTATTTAATTAAACAGGAACCCAGTGTCCTATTTTTTGTGGTTTTGGAAGTATAAAGATATAGGGCTATGAATTTTGAGACTTTTAATCAGATGTACGAAAAGTAAGATGAATTATAAGACTTTTGTTCATACATTTATGGGTAAATCTTTAAAACCAAGTGTTGGGTTTTCATTTTAAGAGCGCGTCAGTCAGTCAGCCAGCTTCTCAGAGTAGCAACCCATGTGTCCAGAGAAAATCATCACATGTAAGTGACAGAAAAGGAAGCAGGCGGAGAACGGATACCGAAGAACGGAAAGATAAAGGTATGTTATTTCATCATTTGAAAGCAGATGCTAGAGCTCTGTGTCTGGTTTAAAGTCATAGGTTGGGAAAGAATCCTTTCTAAATCATTAAGTAGTGTAACAGTCACATATCTCCCCATTACAGAGGAACATTGACTCAGGCCAAAGCATATTAAATGTTATTCCAAAAACTGCATTTTTCATTGACTAAACACAGTTGAAGTAGTACTTTTGGCTTTGTCTTCATATTTTGTTGTTCTGTCCACAGACCTGTCTAGTGGCTGATACCGGCCTTTTTTTTTTTTTTTTTTTTTAATCTTGATCTGTTACAGACTCTGTTCATGGACATACTCATTTGGATAAAAAACCTGAGCCAGGCACATTGGAGGTAAATGTTTTAAATAATAATTACATCTCCCCCCCCCCCCCTTAAACATGATAAAACAGCAGGAAGAAGTAGAAGGAAAAGCTGGAGATGATTTTATCATTTCATAACTGTTACGGAAGTAGAAAAGCAGAGAAAAAGTGGGGAAAAGATGCTCGTACTTGAGGAGAATTCACTCACAAATTATAACCCATTTCTTTATGATGACCTTTCTGAATCAGTGGAAAGTAGCTTTTACTTTCCATTATTCTATAGTAGACTGCGATTTTTAAAGATTTTTGAAACCATATCCCCAGTAAAAACTGCCTAGTAGTTTGATATGATCAGGATGTGCAGGCCAAGTTACCTGTTGAAGATCAGATATAATTGAAAAAATACTTAGTCATGAGAGGGTTCGGTCAGGTGCAGGTAGGGTAAGCTGTATAGGCAACCATGATTATTCTAGAATGTGGGTCTTTGAAATATAAAATTTCGTGTTTCTTGTTTCCAAAGAATATTAGTGATGATAAATGTGCAAGAGTTTCGTCACCATCAAAGTCAAAGAAATTAGAGTGCCCACCTGCAGAGCAAGTAAGTACATTGTTGTTTTTGACATCGAATGCTTCATTCTCTGGGTTTCTTATGTCTTTAAATGATCATCTAAAAACAAAATGGGAAGACTTCCTCTAGCATCTTAATTTGGGTGCAATTGTGATTAATCTATAATTTTTTTTGTTGCCTATTTAGTCTAGAATGTTTTCAGTTTTTGTGGATTTTTGTTGTTGTTGTTGTTTGTAAGTAATCCTAAACCCACCATGGGGCTCAAACTCAGAACCCTGAGATCAAGAGCTGCAGGCTCCAGTGACTGAGCCAGCCAGGTGCCTCCGTGAAATGTTAATTTTTGTAACGCCATTTTTTGGACATAGAAGCCATACTTCTGAATTGATCTCAAATAAGTTTATATTTGGTATCTTGTGTTATCTTTGTGGTGGGTTGGGTTGGCTTGAAAATTAGACTTTTGAAGGGAAATTACAAATTTCTACTTTTGAGGAGTTGTCTGAATCTTTAACAATTATTTCGTAGAAGGGAGGGAATGTAATGATTGAAGAGGGTAGAAAAATACATTTAGAAAGCAGTACCACCAATTTACAAATGTAATGAAGAAGGAACTTGAGTTCTGTCAGACGTTTTGGTGATTCTCAGTCTAATACAGGAGTAAAGTTCTTAGTCTTTCCTTGCCTTTCAGTTAACATCCTTCATGTCACTTGGAGAGCATACAGTTTAGGGTATGTCTTTGTGTGAGGAGCAATTCAGAATAACTCAGGAATTTCAAAATGATTTCAGTGATTTTTGCGTTCTTTCCTTAAAAGCGTAATATTCAGGTTGCTTTAGAGTTTGTTTATATCTCTTCCAGTGTCTTCTGTGACTTTGGTTAGGCAGTCCCTGGTTAGAATCAAATTTGTTTGTGTGGAATTTTTAGCTACTGTGTTTTTCTTTCATTTCTAAGATCAGAAAGACCATTTATACAGAAACCACAGTTAAGTAAGAGGCAGCTGAGCGTACATTTGGTGTTAAAATTAGTGTTAAGCAAAATGAACTCTTGTCTTTTTCCACCCCCTCTCTCGAAGAAGCCAGCAGAACACGTGTCTTTGTCACACCCAGCTCCCCTTCTAGTTTCTCCAGAGGTTCATCTAAGTGCTGCCCCTGCGGTGCCTTCCTTACCAACCACTGTGCCGGCCTGGCCAAGTGAGCCTACCACTTTTGGACCAACAGGTTAGCTAAGAATTAAAAAGTTCCTTGAACCGACCAACAAAAGCCCTCCAAGTCAGCGACTTCAGGGTCAATTTATTATTAGTATTATTTAATGTTTTATTTTACTTTTTTAAGTAACCTTTACACCCAGCACAGGGCTTGAACTCCCAGTCCCCCAAGATCAAGAATCGCATGTGCTACTACCGACTGAGGCTGAGCCAGCCAGGCGCCCCAGAGGTTTCAAATTCTTAATAGCTTGAACTCAGAGCACGGTTAGCTGTGTAGAGCCTCACGGAGCTTTTTGTGGTCCTCTGCTTTGCTCTGCTTCCAGTGTGGGAGGGCCATTTTAATTTGATATTCATTTGAGATAGGCCCTCAGAATCTCAGGAGCAAGGTGTTTTCTCCACTGCGCTCAGCACTGACACCACAGTGTGCATTTCCCGTCGACCAGCTCTGTATACCCCCCTGCCCAGCCATTGAACCTTTTGCCTGGTTCTGTGTTTTGCTCATGTCTGTAAGAGCTACTACTAGAAGACATTGACTCAAAGCTTGTTTCCTGGGCCCATTTCCGCCTATGTGTCTGGGAGGGTTCTTGGTTGTTATAAAAGGTACTACTTAAGATTCCTTATATACCATTTTATCAGCTGTGTCAGTTGTACGGCTTTTTTTTTTTTTTTTTTTTACTTGTCAGCTTAGTGTAACCTTATATTTGTAGGGAGAAACATTTTCACCTTTTTATAGTTTGTGATTCCTTTCCTTCTATTTTGTAGGTGTCCCTGCTCAAATTCCTGTTTTGTCAGTGACACAGACTCTGACCACTGGACCTGATTCTGCTGTGTCCCAAGCTCATTTAACACCCTCTCCAGTTCCTGTGTCAATACAGGCAGTTAACCAGCCCTTGATGCCTTTGCCTCAGACATTGAGCCTTTACCAAGACCCACTCTACCCTGGGTTTCCTTATAATGAAAAAGGAGATCGAGCCATTGCACCACCTTATTCACTGTGTCACACTGGGGAGGACCTGCCTAAAGGTGAGATCCTTCTCTGAGTTGTACTCAGTTTTATTTATCGAGTACTGATAGGGGTTCGGTGGGAAATGTGAATACAAGTCAGAGGTTATATTACTGAGTAAGCCTAAGGACTGACTTTGAGAAAGAGAGAGGAGATTTGGCTCTCAGTCATTTACTTTCTTGTTTCAGCTTGGGTTTGATTGGAATATGGTTTTTGTATGTGTAGTAACTGTCCCTCCCTTGTGTCATTTTTTTCAAAAACAGCCTAAAACCATTTTGAACTAAATCTTAATAAGGTCACTAACCCTACGTAACCTGAACATTACTGAGTTTTCTCATCACTGGACTGGGTTTTGAAACTACTCCTGTTGTTTCATGTATGAAAAAATGATAAAATATAACAATATATTATTTTTTAAGAATTTCTTTTAAATTTGCCTTTTTTTTTTTAAAGGAATTTTAGTTTGCAAAATTTCCTATCTGTAGAAAAATTGAACAGTCATGGATTTTTGTGGCTAATTTTGTTAGTGGTTTGATGTTTGAGTCTATGGATAACTGGTTAATGTCAAAAATAATACCTACTAATCTTTTGTTATTGATGAGTTAGGTTTATGTTGATTTTACCCATATCCCCCAACATTTTTATTTCATAATTTTTAAAACCCCACAGAGTTAAAAAAGAAAGAAAATGAACACCTGAGTTTCCTTCATACAAAATCAATTTTAATCAGATAAAAATCTCAGTTTAAGCCATTTTCGGACTTAGGTGTTAGCAAAGACAAAGCATATTCAACCTGGAATTACCCTGTAGTAACGAGCTTGGTTTTGGTTATATTACGGTTTTTATCTATGTTTTATATCACAGGCTAGAGAAAACAATTTCAGTAGGCAAAATTGTCTTTAGAGCTATATATTGTTGGAGGATAGTGGGGCGGGGGAACCTTTTTAATGTATAATTTTAATGAGTGATTATTATGTTATTTTTAGATAAGAACATTCTTCGATTCTTCTTTAATCTTGGTGTAAAGGTATTTATATTTTATCATTTTAAATAAGTGATTTTTAAGTTAATACTGTTTTAAATTGTATTTAAATAATCTTAACTCTTATCTTGTCAGTGAATGACCTAAGGTTTACTAAATCACATTTTAAGAACTAGGATTTTCAGTACTGTAGTTTGTTTTTAGTGGTGGTTGAGGCTGCAGTATTTGCTTGCTTTTCCTTTTAACTGGCGATGGTTTAACCCTGTGAGTATATTCAGGAAATAGTCCTCGTCCCCTGGGCAGCCTAGTGAAAATGCCCTCATTGAGGAATTTAATGAAAGATCTGGGTTTGAAATTCTGTTCCATCACTTTTTAGCTGTATATCCCTGGGCAAGTCATTTAATGTATCTTAGTCTAGCTTTTTTCATGTGTGTTATGTGGATAATATTCTTCCATCTGCCTCACTTAAAAGGATCAAAGGAAAGAACTTGTGAAAGTTCTCCTGTGGAGGTGGTGTGTTCACTAGCAGAGCAGAGGTATCCTTTGGGAAGTGGTTAGCCTAGAAATAGCTTGTCAGAGAGAGGCTGGAGAACTCTATGTCCTTGTCAGTGCTGTATTATCTCCTGTTTTGGATTAATTTCTGTGGGTTTTAGACCATTAAAATATGAAGTAAGGTGCCTTCCTGTAGCCTACTGGTCATTTCATAAAAGGAGACTTAGTTAATTTTATCGTTTGCGGTATTCATTGTCTAGTTTTATATTTAACTAGTTAATGTTGGCTTCAGCTAATTGGTTAATTTGCCAATTAACTGGTAAATTTTTCTGTATGTTTGGAGTTCAGCTGACCCTTTGCAGGGGGAAAGATTTGGTTTATTTTGAGTTATTTCCCTTCTCTGACTGGAGGTCTAACATTAATCTGTTCAGTTGGAATGTTCTCAAGGCTCCTGAACCTGTAGAGCCCTAACCTTGGGGATCTTCTACCTCTATACCAGTGTTTTTCTGGTAGAACAGAAAGGTCCAGACCAATTAACTAGTTGACGTGGGGTCACACAATGAGTTAGTGGTAGAGCCTGAACACGAATGCAGGTCAAGCTAGAGAGCCAGTGATTGAGATACTCAAAGCTGGAGGCTCAAGTGCTTGATGGTGGTGGTTTCTGGGATCTGTATCACCCAAAATTGTTTCCATGGAGTTATATCCAAAGGGTGGAATTAGTGATCCTGATAATCTGTGGGTGGGTTCATCATATTGTCTCCTCATCACCTCAGTACCAGGACTTTGGGTTGTTTTCAGGATAGGAATAAAAATGGAATCTTAGAACAGTGACTTATTTTTGTAATTCCTTTTCATGTTACATATCACAGTGATGATACGGTCTTGGCAGGCATGAGAAACTTGAAGCACTTGCTCTAAACTCCCCCGGCCCCTTTTGTTAATGCAACGGTTTTTTTTTCTCTTTTAGGCATATAGTTGTCCTATGTGGGCCCCGCATTCTTACCTGTACCCTCTGCACCAGGCCTACCTGGCAGCCTGCAGGATGTACCCAAAGGTCTCTGTCCCCGTGTATCCTCCAAATCCTTGGTTCCAGGAGGCTCCTTCCGCTCAGAACGAAAGTGACTGTACCTGTACCGATGCACACTTTCCTATGCAGGCGGAGGCCAGTGTTAATGGCCAGATGCCCCAGGCAGAGATTGGACCGCCAACATTTTCTTCACCTCTGGTTATTCCTCCATCTCAGGTGTCTGAAAGTCATGGACCGTTGTCTTACCAGGCTGATCTTGAATCTGAAAACTCTGGGCAGCTTCTTCATGCTGAATATGAGGAGTCACTGAGTGGCAAGAATATGTTCCCGCAACCGTCCTTTGGACCGAATCCATTCTTAGGCCCAGTTCCCATTGCACCTCCTTTCTTTCCTCATGTTTGGTATGGGTATCCTTTCCAGGGATTTATAGAAAATCCAGTCATGCGGCAGAATATTGTTCTGCCCTCTGATGAGAAAGAATTGGATCTGCCCCTGGAAAATCTGGATCTGTCTAAAGAATGCAGTTCAGTTTCCACAGTAGATGAGTTTCAGGAGGCCAGAGGTGAAGGCGCACATTCTGTCCCTGAAGCAAGTGCTAGTAAGCATGAAGGCCGGGCGGAGCAGTCATCCCAGACACCCAAGGCAGATCTGGCATTGGCTTCCATCCCTCCTGTAGCAGAGGAGAAGGCCCATCTTCCCACTCAGATTCTAAACAGAGAGAGAGAAACTGTGCCTGTTGAACTTGAGCCTAAAAGGACCATTCCAAGTCTGAAAGAAAAACCAGAAAAAGTGAAAGATCCTAAGACTGCTGCTGATGTGGTCAGTGGGGCCAACTCTGTGGATAGCAGAGTGCAAAGACCAAAAGAAGAGAGTTCGGAAGATGAAAACGAAGTGTCTAATATTCTGAGAAGCGGGCGATCCAAACAGTTTTATAATCAGACTTACGGAGGCAGAAAGTACAAAAGTGATTGGGGCTCTTCTGGTAGAGGAGGATATCAGCATGCGAGAGGTGAGGAGTCCTGGAAAGGGCAGCCGAGCAGAAGCCGAGATGAAGGTTATCAGTACCATCGAAATGTCCGAGGACGGCCTTATCGCGGGGATAGGAGGAGATCGGGGATGGGAGATGGCCATCGGGGGCAAAACGCTTGACAGTTGATGCTGTGGTATTTTAGGGCAGAAACCTCTTCTTAGGTGGAATGTTTCTGAAGGCTTTAAGAAAATACATTAAAATAAAAACCCAAATTGGAACTATCTCCTCCCCTCCCCCTTGACCCTCACTCCCATCTTGGACAAAATTTTGGATGTGTGTTCAAGGGGCAAGTCAATTCCTGGCATTGCCATTTTTCTTTGTTCAGAATCTGTTTACCAGGTAACTGCCCCCATAAAAAGTAGAAAATAAGTTTGTTAAAGTATTTTTTATAAACAGCTTATAATATAAAACTTAGATTTAGTGTTTGGTTTTTTCCTTATATAAGTTTAAATTCAGATGTTGGAAATGTGTGCTTTATAGTGTTTACTAAAGTGACAAGAAAAATACCATTTGACACACTGTAGATTCCAAAACATTACATTGCACCAAATAGAAACGTTTATTTTATTATGCAATGCCTTAGTCATAAACTGGGCTCAAATAATTCTTAGCCTAAAACACTGTTGTCTTTTGAAATGCTTCCAACCCAAAGGCCTTTCATCTCAGTATCTGTCAAACTTGAATAATGTCTTCTCTTTAATATTACACATAAGGCAGCCTATTAACCTGTGTCTTAGAAATGTTGTATATAGTTCTTTTAATATTCATAGGGTATATTTTTGAATTTTGGTGAGTATTTGTTGAACTTGAGATCGCATACAAGACAGATGTTTAAGAAATAATAGGAAATCTAATGAAATGGCTGTTTCCACCAAGAATTCCTAGCACTGGTGTAAATATCATGGTGCCTACTTGAAAGAAATGTAGATGCTATGCATTTTGAAAATAATCTGCATCTGTTAAACCTGCAGAAGTTTTTTAATGCCACTTTAACACTAATGCACTGACAGATTTAAATATTTTGTGAGAAGAAATGTTGAAAATTTTTAGCTTGACAGGTTTCTATGGAGTTACTGTGTTTTCTTTTTCTCTTTGCACCATTGGTTATGTGTATCACTTTACATTTGCATGTTCAACTTGTCACTCGCCTGGAACTGTTGTACAAAAAAAGGATGATTGTGATTCCTAGTTCTTTTCTAGAGGATGCTGCTAGAAACAGGTTGCTTTGCATTTTATGGCTTGTTTACCGTTTCGGTAACCTAGCTCTTCTGATCCTGCTTCTTTTCAGTCTTGGCAGTATTCACAGAAATTCCCTTTGCATGTTGCACTCTATTCTCAGTTGGAGATTTAACTCTGAATCAACACAGTATTCATGCATCTGTGTTACTCTATAAATAACTGTAGGTTGTGGTTCTTATTTGTACATACCAATGTGAAAATCTACCCTTTTTTTAATGTTCTCTTTTGATCAGGAAATTTGAGTGCTATGCAAATAATGTAGTACTTTCTCTTTGCATGCCATTTGTAATATACCTAGCCAAAAATAGATTTTTGTTTTTTAAAGGCGGATTACTTTTAGAGGCAAATACAATTCACTTGAATTTGACAAACTGAAGCAGATGAGTTTTCTGGGTTCTCTGATTACCCACAGGAATGTTTGGATGCCAGCTAGGCTCAGTTGAATCTCCACTGTACTGTAATAATGGTTATTTACCTCTGTGTTGTTTTAATTACCTAATGTCTGTGTAACTGCTGATTTGAGTAGTGATTAGCATTTAGATGTTTTGTAACATAGGATTTTAGAGAGCACTTTGAAAGATAACATTTTATTATGATGGTGCTAGGTAAAAGTTTGTAAAAGATGGATGGTTGTGTAGAAAAGAAAAAAATTTCATGAGAGAACTTGGTGAAAGAAGTTTCTTTTTGTCACCTTCTAAGCTAGAACAATTGGGGAAGGCACTGCTGAAGCCATTTTTTTCTTGGTTAACATCAACAGGTGTTAATGGAATGAGAAGATTATAGGGTCTCTCCACTTTCAGCTAATGCTTTTTTATGTCACATTAGCTTACCTGATAATTTTTATGAAAACACATTTAGATATAATGACCAGATTTAAAAGTGCAGTAGAAGTTTGATCTCAGGAGTCCAAAAGAAATTGCTATTTCCACTGTCTTTTGTTTTATTGACTGAGATTGGATCTCCGTTTGAAATGTCTAAAACATGGATAGGAAAGAATACCGTTCATTTCTTCACTGTCACTCTGTCTTACCTCAGTTGAGTAACAGAATACTCTCTAATTCCTGCAGGAAATACTGATTTGCTTCCTGTTTCCCATATCTTACCTCCAGGACATGATGGAAACAGTGCTGAAAGAGAACTTTAGCAGATTGTACTTTATGCAGTGACCTCTGGAGTAAAAGAACTCTGACTTTTGATACTTAGTTTTAAAATTAGTCTTTGCATGAAGGTCAGTTTTATTTTTTTCCTTTAGTTTTGTTTTAAATGTATTACTAGTGCAGGGGATTTTGCCTTATGCTGAGGTCAAACTAGGGCCAAGCAAGCTTTTGTCCTCCTTCATTTTAACTGAGTCATAAGGTATGCTGACATGAGATATAATATTTCTATATAAGAGAAAAACAGAAGCTTAGGAGTGAGAATCATTTGTGTTTTGAGTTAGAAATTATGGAACTTCACTGTATTATGATTATACACATTTTGAAGAACAGATGTTTAGAATGACCAAAGCTCACCTGTTGATTTTTGTTAGTTGCTTTTGCTGAACTTGGTCCCTGTCCCTTTCCTTTTAGTATTGTATGTATTTCTCTTCAAGTCCAGTTTCCTCTCCGTTACATCTTCAGCCCTTGTTCCATGTACTCACTGGCAGTAGGATGCTAGCATCTGTGCAGTCCTTGTCTTGTTTCCTGGTACCCCGTATGTTCGTTTTCATGGCTGACCTAAGCCCAGACCCTGTCTTGACTTGGCAGGAGTAGGTCTTCCCCAACCACAATGTTGATAACAGCTTATTTGATGCAAACTATGTATATTCTTGCAGTGTGTTTCCTTTGTGACTCAAGGTTGAATTAAGATGCCTGTGAACTGCAAACTTGCTTATGATTGACTTGGTGCAATAAAGTTCCTTTCTAACCATTTCTGGTTTAGAAAACATTCAGCCATCCTAGAAACTAGCAATATTTATTTATGCCTCATTTATTTTACCTTTGGTTTTAGATGAGGTAACCTTAGTCTTTCACTTATGGGTACTAAGCAAGGTCCATTTTAGTGTAGCTGAAGAGAATGCATATTTGGCTACACGATTTCTGTTTACTGTATTTTGCTTCCTATTTAATGTCTAAATGCTATTGTGTTTTTGTTTAAAATCTTAGTAATGGCTCAGTTCCAGTATGTCAGTTTCAAAGAACTAAGGTTTTGCTACTAGTATCAGCCATTTACTTTCCCACTAATTGGGATTTCCCACTAATTGGGAATTTTTTTCCCCCCTGAAATGTAAGTTTTAGAAAATCTTAGAAGAGGGGTGGGTGCATGTCTTAATGCTGGGAAACAGCAACTTTGGGGTTGAATTTACTTGAATGGATTAAAAATTGCATTGTTACAGAGCTAGAAGAAAATTTATGTATGAAAAATGATAATAGCCTTACACTGAGTACAAATAATACTTAAAAGCATGTGAAGATGTGATCATTTGTGATGTTACTTGTAAAAAAAAAGTATATATACATATCTTTTGAAGTGTTGAAAGGAAAATAGTACTTTATATTCTTTATCATATCACTTTTTGTAAGTGTTGAATATATTCCTGTTTATTTTTCTATGTTCTGTTTTGTAGCCTTAAGAAGTGTTTCAAACATATCTGAATGTATAAAACAAGAGTAAATGCCCTACATGGTGTGATGCTGCATTATATATAAAACTGTGTGCATATATTAAATTTTGTCTCTTGATTCTGCTTGTGATTCTTTGGTTCCAGGGTTAACCAAGTAATATAGCATATGAATCTTTAGAGGACTTTTAGTAAGCATCTAAAAATAAGAGATGATTTCTATGGTTTCTATCCAGTCAGAAGATAATTCTAATATGTGCAACTAAAAACCACGTGGGATTTATAATCTATGGGGTAGGTACTGTTATTTTCCCTACTTAATTATATATAAAACTGAGATAGGCCAAGTAATTTTTTTTTTTTTTTTAAAGATTTTATTTATTTCTTTGACAGAGAGAGACACAGCGAGAGAGGGAACACAAGCAGGGGGAGTGGGAGAGGGAGAAGCAGGCTTCCCGCTGAGCAGGAAGCCCGATGTGGGGCTCGATCCCAGGACCCTGGGACCATGACCTGAGCCGAAGGCAGACGCCCAACGACCGAGCCACCCAGGCGCCCCTAGGCCAAGTAATTTAATTTGTCTAAGGTCATGCAGCTAATACGTGGTAGAATTTGGAGTTGGACCTAGCTCTGAGTGGTTTTAGAACTAGTGCTCTCTACCATTTTTTCCAGCATTCATTATGTAGACTAAGAATAATTTATAGATTAAATGACTTTATTTAAAGTTAGCGTTCAGTATAGGCATGTATTGTTTTACTGTGTTTTGCTTTATTGTGCTTCGCGATACTGTTTTTACAAATAGAAGGTTTGTGACAGCCCTGCATTGAGCAAGTCTGTTGGTCCCATTTTTTTCAACATTTGCTCACTCTGTCACATTTTGGTGATTCTTGCAATATTTCAAGCTTTTTCATTATATTTGTCGTGGTGAACTGTGATCAGTGATTACTATGACTTGCTGAAAGCTCAGATGATGGTTAGCATCTTTTAGCAATAAAATATTTTTAAGTTAAGGTTATGTACATTGTTTTAGACATAATGCTATTATTGCACACTTAATAGACTACAGTGTAAACATTTATATGCACTGGGAAACCAAAAAAAATTCTTTGATCCCCTTAGCCCCACACTATCGCTGAGGTATACCTCTGTTACTTGTCTAATGAAGAAAGATCATTCAAAACAAAAGTTTTATTTGGAAACTGAGGGAGCAGATAGACTTAAACACTTTGAAAACCCAAGTTTCTTAATGCTTGTTTAATCTACTTATTATATGGACCTTGTCTTAAGAATGACTTTCCCAGGAAGGAGAGCCTGAAAGAAAGGCTTCCTTTTCAGTACAAGTGTTTGGTGGAGAGGTGAGCTGGGAACAGGGGTAGCAAGCCGGGAATGTAAGTTGGTTAGACATGGAAGCCAGTTGTTTGGGATTGCCCAAGCAGGTGAATGAAGTATCACAGAACCTTGGAATGGAGGGAGAGGACGAGACAGGGGAAGCATTTCGCTGTTAGCTGTGTGAGTGCCACTGTCTTTCCCCACGTAGTAGGTAGAGAAGCTGGAGTATGAGGAAAGCAAGAAGGGTGTCTTGGTGTTGGGTGGAGCCCTTTCAGAATTGGTTACTTGAAGTGGTTGGGATAAAAAAGGTGAAACCAAGTGATTGGAAGTGTTCTATACAGTTTCTCTTAAAGTTTTCTGTAGTTAGAAGGCTTGCTTTCCACTTGGAGTATTTGTTGTTTGTCTAGGGAATAGTATGAGAATGTAGACTACAACAGAAGGAAGTTAAATAGCTTTTTTGCATAAACCCTCAATTTATAAAGCTCTTCTACAAGTGTGAATCATGCACTCATCAGAATAGTGAAGCTACAGACATTGGTTGTTATAAACATTATCTTAGAATTTTTTAGATTGATCTGAGTTCATTAGAAATTGGAGCTTCAAAGTCCGTCCTTTTATACATACCATTCCTGTGATTATATTTTTCACATTTAGAAAAAAAAAATCTAGATCGAAGATGTAAATACGGATGAATAGTGTGATTCTCATGGCCTCCTAGCCCTTTTAATATTTTACTTAACTGTCAGAAAAAGTTGTGTGTAGTAAGCTAAATTTTTCTTTTAAATGAAAACTGGCTTTGGACTAACCACCTTCCTATGGAGTAGAAAACAGAGTAATGCTACGTACTTACCTAGGGATGTACATATTACTGTGTAACTTGTTGCATATTTCTTGTGAATTCTTTTCTAAATTAGAAGTCAGTAAAAGCATTTAAATCCTTCATAATTTTATAGGGTATATGTGATTATGTATGAGATATTCACAGATGAGGGCCAAAGATGGAGACCAGAAACCAGAGGTACAGACTTGTAGTGGCACTAAGGCTGCAGCCCGTGAGAAGGGATGGATGGACATGGTTGACAATCTGATTAGCTGAGAACTGTGTAGGTCTGGGAGAGAGAAACTCTCTCCCAGAAAGGGGTACATGCAAGGCTGGGGGCTGGAACTAACACATTTGCATTAAAGCCAGGAGCATCCCAGTAAAAAGGGCAGTCAGAAGAGTAAAAATTCCCTATACCTAAAAATCCCAAACACGGAGCATGTTACCATATCTGTTTGCAAGCTAAGATGAAAAGTGGTTCCCAGCTGGTGGTAATACACTTGGGGCACCTGGCAGAAACAAATGTAGAGCCTTTGGAGAGACAGTCCAGCCAAGGAGGCAAGATTACTTGAACAGGAAACCAGTTTGACTTATGGTAGCCTAAATAAACAGTTGTATTTCCCTCTCATATAAGAAATCTGGAGAGAAGTGGCAGCTGGGAATTGAGCAGTTTTAACGTGAAGACTAGTAACCTTGTGGCTTCCTTGGCATTTCCATGTGTCACCTTATGGGCACAATAAATCCGTAAGAAGCAGTACCAGGTATGTATCTCCTTTTGTTAGGAAATCAAGGCGGCTTCCAGAAACACCCCAAGAGACTTCTACTTCGAACTTACTAGCTAGAACTGGGTCAACATGGCCATGCCTAGGTGCAAGGGGGACTAGGAAAATACCGAGGGAGGCTGTCACATATGGGCTTAGCCCATTTACGATCCACCATCCGGGGCTGGGCACATGCTACCCTGTCAAACAGTAAGGAGGGAGGTGCTGGTGAGTACAAGGTTGGATGGGAAGGAAAAGGGGACTGTTTGGCACACCATACCTCAGAATTTTCAGAGGTACCACCTCACTAAACATCAATTCACAGACCAGATTACAAAGAAACCATGACAGATTAAGTAGTGGTTCAACAGGGGCGCCTGGGTGGCTCAGTCAAGCATCTAACCTCAGCTCAGGTCATGATCCCAGCGTCCCGGGATAGAGCCCTACATAGGGTTCTCCCTCTGCCTGCCGCTCCCCCTGCTTGTGCTGTCAAATCTTTAAAAAAAAAAAAAAAAACTCTACAGAATAAAAACTGTAAGCTCCTGAATAACTATCTTGGTAATTCTAGCTGCTTCTCTAAGTGGTTTTTGCTCCCTCTTCGATCCCTACGAGCATGGAAAAACCTCAAATTTCTATATTGAAGGCACTGAAAATCCGCACGTGCCTGTATTCATCCTATTCTCACTCCTCTCCATGCCATGCTGATTTCTGCCTCTGACCTGACATTCTGCTTTACATTGCAGATTTATCATTTGTTACAGGTGCTACTTTTTCTGGGAGCTGCCTCCTTAGCCCTTTCTGACTCCAACCCAGAACAGTTTCTCTTCTGTACCGCTGGGTGTGCATAATATGCCAGACGCTGGCTTGAGAGCTTGACATAAATGTATCTAAATGTTAATGGATACCAGTGAAATTACAGTACCAACTTGAATAGTTTATCCAGTCTTTCTACTTTCTGGCAAATAGGTTCATTCCTTCAACACAGAAGGCAGACTACATGCTAGATGCCAAAATATGCAATTACAAGCCAGAGATACGGGACTGGGTTTCAAGATGCCATGGTCTAAAATTGTTAATATTGCTGTACACTGGTTGAACATAATACAGATTATCTCTTTATTGAAGATTTAAAAACTTAAATGATCTCTAAACAGTTGATACATACAGTATACAAAATTCAAAAGGTAGTGGCCATATGCGCATTTATCTCATTTTCTTACCTGTTCTTTAACCAAGTTTTGTTATTCCCCAAAGGCTTATTGTCTTGAGTATCCTTTTGGTATTTTAATAGCTTGTGTATTTTCATATAAATTGTGTATTGTGTTATACTATTTAGAGATATTTTCCAATTAGGACATATTGAGCATTCTTTCTAAATGTAATAGCCAACAACTGCGCTGTTGGTGTATTTTGAGTTGGTATTACTGATTTTTATAGAAAAGCTTTTTTCTTGTGTTAGCAACTGTAAAACCTTTCTTATTGCTATATAAAAATTTAACTAAATCCGTATTTTAAAAATTTCATTTACATGAACAGTATCACAACTAATACATATTCTGTCCTCAGTTAAGTAGAGCTGTGTTCTCATCACAAGTGTTTTCTTTAGGGCAGAATATGGAATCAGTAAGTAAAAACATCTTTTGTCTTATTTTATTCAATATACTTGAAATAATCATTCACAAATTTAACCTATCCTTAAAAATAGGCACTACTTATTTTAGTATAATCCCATTTATGTACAAAACAAACCCTTTACATATTCACACTTAGGTTAAGTGCACAGAAAAAAACCATAAAAGGATATGTATTATTAAATGCAAACACTGGTAACCTTTGGGAGGGTAATGTGAGGAAGGATCGTAACATTTTTATTACATAAATTTCAGTAGGTTTCAATTTTTCACAACAAACATGTATTTATGGATTACTCCTAAATTTTTTAAAAGGCCTAATGGGGACCAGTTAAACCATGTTTTCTATTCACCGTCTGCATATTAATTAACACTTCTATTGTTTCAAGGAGCTCTAAAAGTCTTCAATAATTTCCAATTCTCCAATTTTGCTTGCCCCATTAATTTATTTAGTAAACTCTTTTCCTCACTTGTAGTATAAGTTAGTTCCAGTTCAGTGCATTAGAAGTGTAACTGAAAGTGGTATCACATTATATATAGCACTGTTCAAACTCAGGAACTCAAAAGACGTGGGTAAGTTTTTAGAGCTCGTGGTACATAGTATCCAAAACTGCCCCCCCACCCCATCAGATAGGTTTAGATCATGTTCTCTACATCCAAACATGAGGGTGAATATATTTGGTACCGAGAGGTACTTTACATAGCTATATGGGGACTTGCTTGCATTAATGTTGCCTTTAGGCAAGTGGCTCACTGTTCTTGGCTGCCCATGAGAAATCTGTAGAAGTTTAAAATTACATAGATGCCTAGGCATCAACTCTAAAGATTTTCAGCCTATACTTTTAAAGGAAGCAAATATTCTTTAAAATGCTTTTCCTAAATCTTGATCAGTAATTATATACCTGTGTAAAGAATGACATTACTTTGAGAGTTATAGAATATAGAATCTTATGGAATACTAAAACGGAGTAATTCATAGTAAAGTTAGGGTTTTTTCTGGTGGATGGGGGGAAGGGTGTTGAAATGATTTTTGATACTCAAAGATATTCAAAAGCACCAAAAACACTGTAAACAATGCTTAAGTTGGGAACATGGCCATTTTCCAACAGTGGTGTTTTGTAGTAGATCATCTTCCTTTGAAAGTCTAAACACACTGAAAACATAGTGCAAAGACTGAAAACAAATAACAAATATAATCCTGATGTTTATTTATCAAATTTCATTAGTGGAGTCTTCGACCGGCTTTTAAAATAAGGGCAGTTTCATTATAAGAGGAATATTTGGCAAAGTCTAAGTACGGAAAGCTTTTTCAAGATTTTTGAAAGGGGGTAACACTGGTCAGCATTTGGTACATGAATATGATAACACCTACTGAAAATCTTCCCATACATCATGAAAACTTGGAGGTAATTTGTGTAGCTTGAAATGTCTTCATTTTAGAATGTTAGACACAAAAAGGGCCCTATCAAGAACAGAAAAGTGCATTTTCTGTGTTTAGACTATAATTTACAACACAACTGGCTTTTGATGTTACATTAAGTAAATTATACTTCAAGCTCCAGAGTATGTGGGGCATAAAACCTGATTAAAGTTTTATATGACAAAAATCCCAATAAATGTTTAAGAAATGGCTTTTCAATATTCTGATTCAGTCTAGTCATCCAAGAAAAAGTAGTTTCCACTCTTCTTTTGTTCTACATCCTAAAAAATAAAACAGAGAAACAAAATCAACACCATTCTCCTATATGTAGGGGTAGACTTTTCACCCACAGTATTGGTTGGCAGTGTTTACAACAGCATCTACACAACCTCCTCTGCACTCACTGTCTGCATCTGGATACTCCTGGGTCCACTAAATCAAAGGCAAGATTAGTACCTCTGTTACTCATCCCTACCACCGGAAAACTTACCTTGGTCCACTTCTCAAGCAGAGCCCCTTTTATATAAAATGACTTATTTATGTATGTAAAATTCTGCTATATAAAATACTATTTTCAGCTAAACTATTAAATTCCATTTTTGTCATTTTGATTTTAAGTCCCTCCAAAAAGGTTAACATTGTCAGTTTGAGAACTGCCTATTACATAAAATGTATATAAAAATATTTTTTTCCAGTACTGTTTATAAACAGTAAATGATCCATCCATCTATCTGCCTAAGAACTTCCTTTTTAGGATTAAGGTATGATGACTAAGATGAGTGGGCACAGAGAAATGATGACTAGGTATACCTGGGGCCAGAACCACGGCTCTCTACACAAGAAAATGACAAATACGACATCTGTAACACTTCAGAACGAATTCTTAGGAAAATTAAGCTGTGCATAAGTGTTGTAGAATTTTGTTCTTTTCTACTTAATAATATGATTTTTAAAATAAAAACTTTTTAATTTTAAGTCAGAACTTGTAATTTCATTATCCTGGCCAGAGAGTAAAATAATTATAAACAAAATACACAGCAAAGTCTGAAGACATCAATACACTGTGTCAGGCGCTTAAGAATACATGATGTATATTTTGACCTGGTCTCTGCTTTCTAAGAGGTTACAGCTCAGTAGCAAAGCTAGAGTACAAATATGAAAATAATAAAATCTAGTAAATGCCAGTATTAAGGACAAAGGCTAGAGGGCCATGAAATGTTAAGTAGCATTTTTAGTAGGCACTGCAAGAGACAAAAACACAGAAATGGTTTTTTAGAGTTCATTCACTTTTTTTCCCTGAGTGACCCAAGAAATTACTGCTTTCTAAAAAAAGCTGTTCCACAGAGTACATCAATTGCAGGGGGCATAATTAATAATTTTATGTACCACAATGAAAGGAAAACACTGCCAATTAAACTGACAAAATGTTTTCCCACTGTGTACAATTTTATGCTCACTGAAGGAGCTTGTCTGGATTCTTAAAATATTTTAATCAGGTGTTGGCTGTTGTGTATGCACTAAAAGAACAATAAATGAGAGAAAATGGTCATGGTATTTGCAAAAACTTCTTTGTTCCAACAGTGAATTAGTGTAACCTTAACATTTAAAATGGCAATTAAACTCAACACAGGCAGCATAACAGTGGGTACAACTCTGAGATAACATGAACGGGTCTGAGTCTCCGTAGCAATAGCAACTACATCATAATTACTGCCTACCAGACTGAAGGATGCCATCAGATTTTAATGTGAAAAATATGAATGTTAGAATTAACGAAATGACAAATTTTTTCATGAAACAGCCCTCCAATTTGAAACATGCCTTTCGATTATTTATGATGAGAAATTATCCACGATTTATTAGAGTTTTTCTACCTACCTTAATTGAATTGAGTTTGTTTATTCTTGGCCTATAGTTGTTTGGATCTCTTCTGAATGTAATTTCAAGCTGAGACAAAAATTTATTCATGCCAGCCAAAAGGGTTTGAGGACTAGAGGAAAAATAAGATCTTATCAATTGTGATTAAAATTTATCCCACAAATTTAACTACATTTTGGGATGAAGTATTAAAGCAGCACAGTTCCCTCTAGTTCCCCAATCATAAGTTATCTAGATAACAGTCTAATCACAGCATATTATGAATTCTATGTTCAGAAGGGTCTTTGCTTGGCCTGTTTAGTTTGTTTGGCTATAATATTTCTGTGCAAAACAAACCCAGTTTAGACTATGTTTCTGATCTGGAAAAAAACATTAAGAAATACTACTTTAGAAAAACAAAAGATTAATTAGGAGATTACAGAATTTCCAATCTGACATTTTCAGGGGAGAAGAGAAATTAAGAAAAGGTAATATTAACATCAGAAATTTGGAACTGGAGTGAATATGTACAGAACAATGGATTGTACTCATTATTCCTTTCTCAATTTCTATGCTTTATTCATCTTTTTACCCAAACTAATTCTTAAATCATACTAAACTGCATCATACTTGTGGAACATTTTAAACATTTTTGTAAATACACAGGATTGTTATTTGAATTCAGTAAGCTTTATATAGTCTATGAAATTTCCGTCTCAGAAATATGTTAATTCTCAACTGGTAAACAAATTTAAAATGAAGACAAAGGAATTTTGGGAAGAAGCTAAGTACTTTATTTTTTGGATGAATTATTCAAATAGCAACTCCATTCCTCTCTCTTTAATATCAGAAAACATGCTGGAATCACACGAAATTGCTATTTTTACAGGAAAAAGATGGTGGCATATCAGTAATTCCATATGTTTCAACCTAACATAAGGTTTTAGCACTAAAAAGTATAAGAAATTTCTCATTAAACTGATATCAATGTTAGCCTTCTCTATATGACAAGTGTTCTCATTTGAGCCAATAAAGAAAAATTAGAGAATAAAAGGGGAAACGGTAAAATCATTCATTTTGTCTCTGTTGTAGATCAATACCAGATATTTGGGGTCCACTGTGAGCACTACCACTAGCAGTGTAAGTTAGGCAAATTATGTAACCTATGCGCATCTTTTCTTTATCTGCTGTTTAAGAGCATCAGTGGTTTTCAGGGAATCAAAATCCTACAATCTGTTTTGAAAATCCAAATAATGAAGAAGACAAAAGTTAACTTGCAAGAAAAGGTGAGCGGCCCAGAGCTCTGCATGCTTATCCAACCCTGGGTCAGGAGGTCTATAGTCTGAACACTAGTCTTTCCAGTCCCATCCAGTATTCAACATGAATAATCCTGCGAGTCACACAATCATTCCTAGAATTTCTAGCTACCTCTTTAAAAATTAAAATGGTATGATTAATGTTCATAAGCTTAAAGGAAAATTTTGACTAATAACTTTCTAATTGTTAGAACTTATAACTAGGCTTGAATGTTTCAGAAAATAGTTTTACCTGTTTGCGACTGTGTTCTTAGATGGAATGCCATCAAAAACGATGACTCGATCTGCTAGATAGGTGGCCATAATGAAATCATGTTCCACAACAAAGGCTGTCTTCTTAGCATGGAGTATGAAACTAAAATACATGATTTTGAAAATGTTTCCAGTTTTCTATTATCAACTATTCAAATGCTGTATTAAGCACCGCTGTATGCCGGTGCACATAATTAAAACTAACACTCTTACTGGTAGGACTTTACCGTTTGACAACTCGAGCTGCCATCAATCTTTGCTCAGAATCCAAATACGCAGATGGTTCATCAATTAAATAGACATCAGCAGGCTTGCCCAAACAAAGAGCTAAAGCCACTCGCTGCAGTTCGCCACCAGATAACGTCTGCACCTATTTGGAGAAGAAGTTTAGCAAACTATGTAGAGACATGCAAAGTTTAAAATAATAAAATAAAAATCAGAGTATGTACTTCTTGATCGATGATGTTTTCAATTTGCAGAGGCTTCATCACATCAGTCACAAATTGTGGATGAGTGTAAGCATCTCTTATCTTTTCATGTAGCAACTGTCGAACACTTCCCTGTTTTTAGTGAAAAAAGTATTGAAGTTTTATTTCAGTACAGAACTCCTCTAATTATCAATATTGACAAAGTTAAGATCCAGAGCAAAAAAAGTGTATCAATTTGCCACTCACAGATATGATAGTATTTTTATGCTTATTCATCATCTATAGCATGTTCTGAAATTTTTATGTTAAAAACATAAATATGTCCAACAAGTAAAAAAAAGCATCTTAAAATCTGAAAGTAGTAAATGATGACTGTTTCAAGAAAGATATCATCTGAGAATAGGAATAATTCTCAAGGTCAGCATGGGTATGAAGTACCCTCTGGCAATCAGAAAGATAACATAAAATGCATAATGTGATGGGGACGAATCTTAAGACGTCTTGCGCTTGTTGTTTCAGGAGAGGGCTGACTGAATCTGAGAACTTAAAAGCTAAGCTTATATAAAGGATCAACAATACAATTTTTATTGTAAGCTAAGCTGTCTCAAATAGGCCTAAGTGGTACTGAGTACAAATACTATACTTTCAATTTCATGGCTATACCACACTGTTTATCCATTTATCAGCTGATGGACATTGAGGTGGTTTTCCACTTTCTGGCTATTATGAAAAATGCATTTGTGTGCAAATTTTTGTGTTGAGACAGGTCTTCATTTTTCCCGGGTATGTATCTAGGAGTGGAAACGCTGGTTCATATGTAACTCTATATTAATCATATGAGGAACTGCCAAGTTTCTTTTTAAGGTAGCTCTTACCATTTTACACTCCCATCAGCAATGCATGAGGTTCCAATTTATCCACATCCTCACCAATACTTGTTCCTGTCTTTTTAAGTCATCCTAGTGGGTGTGCAGTATCTCACTGTAGTTTTATTTGCATTTCCCTAATGACTAATGGTGCTGAGCATCTTTACACATGCTTATTTGGCCATTTGTACTTTGGGGGAAAAAAAAAAGTCTATTCACATCCTTCGCCCATTTTTAAACTGAGTTGTAACAGTTCTTTATATAATCTAGATGTAAGTACCTTATTAAATTGCAAAAGTGTTCTATCTTGTAGGTGGCCTTTTACTTTCTTGACAGTGTTATACGCAGCACAAAACACATTAAATTGCTGTTGTTGGTTTTTTTTTTTTTTTTAAAGTTAAGCTCTACACCCAACATGAGGCTTGAACTTATGACCCCAAGATAAAGAGTAACATGTTCCACTGACTGAGCCAGCCAGGTGCCCCCACATTAGGTTTCTATTTTGGAAAAAGATGTCAAACAGATTTTAAAAACATTTCCTACCAGTGGAAATGAATCAAGGACTGATGTCTTAATACTCTTCCTTGGCCACTTTTTGGTAAAACTATACAGAAAATAATTTGAAGAATTCTGATACAGTGAAAGATTAAAGCTATAGGCGTGTGTGTGTATAAACTTTCCTTTAATAACCAAATAACAGAATCATAACTCACAGTTGATTTGGGACTGATTTTCTGTGGCTTATAACTGACATTCAGAACTGGCACTTCTCCTGCAAAATAATGCAAATAAAGAAGACACTGAAAATTACCCGTATCTTCAAAGTTTCCTATGTGTGACAGGGTAAAAACAGTCAACAATATACAACAGTACCTCCTTCATCAGGCTTAAGTCTTCCAGCAAGCATTCTGATAAATGTCGTTTTACCAGTACCTGCCAACACAATATATAACAAATGGACTTGAAAGATGCTTCACATTTATAGTAATTCACTATGTACACTCCTGGATTTTAATAAGAAATTAGTTTTAAAGATATACACTGACACTAGTGAATTCTGAAGGTTAGACAGAAAAATACTTAAAACTTTCATGATTCGGGGTGTCTGGGTGGCTCAGTCGTTAAACGTCTGCCTTCGGCTTGGGTCATGATCCCGGGGTCCTGGGACAGAGTCCCACACTGGGCTCCCTGCCCAGCAGGAAGCCTGCTTCTCCCTCTCCCACTCCTCGTGCTTGTATTCCCTCTCTCTGTCAAATAAATAAATAAAATCTTAAAAAAAAAAACCAAAAAGACTTTCATGATTCACCTCTAAAGTATCATTTAAAACTAAATTGGGAGGAATATAGACTAATAAATCTTACTAATAACCATCTTAATAAATGGTAGATCTGTAAAATACAAGTCTTGGGTTACTTTTTAGAAGACTTATTTAGCTCAAATACCAATACCATTTATTGTTAAGTGGTACAGTATTGTTAAGATTGATGCCATCCTTACAAGTCCGTTTATATGAAATTTTAAGTCAAATGCAAGCCAGTTCAAAATTCCTCCATTAGCTAACGACTGATATATTGCAAAATCCTCCTAGGGAATTTCTACAGATTTATAAGCTGAATACAATTCAAATCTTTTTTTTTTAAATCTTGAAAGCAATACCAGACATTTGGTACTCAAATTCAACTCACAGCTCTATTTATGACAGCAATGTAATATTGAAAATTCAGGTAATACAACTATTTACAAAGACTAGCCTGAATTTAAAATGAGAGCTCAAATGGAGAAATGCAAAAAAAAATTTTAAACTAGATTGTTTCTGAATTATCTGTTTTATCCTTTCTCATCTAAGATGAGTAAATGTCCTATCAATTTATACACAGAAAAACTAGCTTGGAAAAAAAAAATCTTTTTTTTTTTTTAAATATTTATTTATTTGAGAGAGAGAGAGAGAGCACAAGCAGAGTAAGTGGCAGGCAGAGGGAGAAGCAGGCTTCCCGCTGAGCAGGGAGCCCGATGTGGGGCTCGATCCCAGGACCCTGGGATCATGACCTGAGCTGAAGGCAGCCGCTTAACTGAGCCACCCAAGCGCCCCAAAAATCTTATTTTCACTACAGGTTATTAAACAAAATATATAAAATATAAACTTGACTGAATGACTATTAAATCCGACAACATCACAAAATGTGAACTACAGAAATGTATGGATTCAGCCTAGCTCCAGACCTACAACCGAGTCAAAGATTTTCATGGAGTAGTTAAAACTAAGTTACTGAATAAACAGATTTTCAAATAAAGGAAATAAGGAAAACTTACCATTTTCCCCCAACATCACCATGATTTCAGAATCTGTAAACTCTCCAGCTACAATCGCTAGCTCAAACTCTCCCATCTTTTTCTTCATTCCAGGATATTTATACATACACATCTTTTTAACTTCTTCTTCATTTGCTGTCTCAGCCACTTTAAAAACAAGTGATGCATCTCTGAATCTCAAGTTTTCTGTCGGAACGTAGCCATCCAAAAAAATGTTTATGCCTGTTGGAAAGTCATTGACAACAGATTAGTAAAGATTAACTAAAGACTAGTTTTTCTTCACAGCAAGAAATTACCATATAAAAGCAAATCCCTTGGGGCGCCTGGGTGGCTCAGTTGGTTAAGCGGCTGCTTTCGGCTCAGGTCATGATCCTGGAGTCCCGCATCGGGCTCCCTGCTCAGCGGGGAGTCTGCTTCTCCCTCTGACCCTCCCCTGTCTCATGCTCTCTCTCTCTATCTCATTCTCTCTCTCAAATAAATTAATAAAAAAAAAATCTTAAAAAAAAAAAAAAACCAAATCCCTAGGCTCTCTTGGGAGCAATTTAAGCACAGATTTCAAATTTCTGTGGATTTGTGGTAACATGCAGTGATAACACGGTGTTTTATGTATCTAATGCAAGTTGAAATAACCTATGCATATATATGTGCCTATGTACGCAAATCGTATCTTTTCATTACGATGTGATTTTTATAAGATTTTTTTCCATTAGGTTTTATGCAAAAGAATATGGTGCCATTTCTGCTGTATTTTTAAATCAAAACTTGCAATTTTTCTGAAAAAATGACAAGTAGTTAAAAATGGAATATTTTCACAGACTGACATAAAATGATATAGTCTGGGGAATAATTTTTTAAATAAATAAGTTATTAGTATACATTTTCACATGAGATCTAGATACCACAAACTGAAGTTATAATACATACTGAATTTTTTCAGATTAATTCTGCAGTCTGAACGGACTTCATTTAACATTTTTTTGTCTTCATCGTACAAAAATAAACATTATCTAAACAGATTTTAATAACTGAAAGAAAATATATTGTACATGAGAATCCCTCCATAGTAAAACTGTTAAGATCCACAATGGCAAACACAGAAAGGAAAAAGTGGGTTATTTGGAAAAAATGAAAAGATCTGTTTCAGTGTTTCCTATACTTAAGATAATAAGAGAAAGATAGTAGCTCAAGCCTGGAAGGTCTTGAAAGAAAGCCTAAGGATGTTACTCATCTCCTCTGGAACTGAGAGGGGGTCTGTAGCCTCAGCCTAGGACACAGGTTTTCAGTATTTGCTGAAAGAACAAATCGATAGATTCTGCCAAAATCAGCATGGTTTTTTTTGGTCTTAAAACTACTTAAAAATGATAAATGTGAGGATAAAAAAATTAAAACCAAAAATTAGATAGGAACATAATGTGAAGGAAACCTTAGTGGCCATTTAACCCAGATACCTAATTTATCAGGCAAGGGAATGAAGGCTCAGAAAAGTGTGACTGTGCAAAAAACCATTAACCAGCCTTTCCATCTCTGCTCTCATGTTTGTCTTGTCAATTTAAGACAGTTCAAGCTATAACTGTCTTTACAGCTATAGAGTCCAGAGAGAGCTTTCACATATATGTATGGCATTAATTTCAGTATATTCACGGAAAGCAGAAAATAAGTTTTAATTTACTTGAATTGTTTTAACAGATGGGGAGCATCAAAAACTTCACCAGGAACCATTTCTTAAGTGGCGTAGCTTTTAGACATGGCATTTATAACTAGAATTGTGAAGAGTGAATGCCAGCTGCCTACATCATTATCAACACAATTTGGGACCTACTACATGGTATAGAGTAGGTACTCAATAAGTACTTGCTAAATTGAGAATAAAAAATTGTTTTTTATATCCTCTCTTAAGACTACTGGAAAGAAAACTGGGCAATCTCACAACTTTTCCTTTAACATATGCATATATTTATATCAAATGTACAAACAGATAAGTGACAGCAATTCCTTCATCTTATCTCAACCGAAAAACTTTATGTACTTTTTATAAACTAAAAATTAGCTACAACTGCCTTTTTATGCAAAGTGTATGATGCAATATAAATTTCTTTTTCCAAAAGCTTCTTAGGTATCTCAAAAATTATCTCTTTGAAGAGATCACTTTCAAAAAAAAAGGGAGCCTGCTCAACCTAAAGACTACATGAATAATTATTCTTGTAAAATATGGTGTTTTTTTCAAAGTATGAACTAGGTAGTCCTTTTGGGTGTTCCTAATTGTTCTAGGTTGTCAGCTGAAGGCACACCTAGAGAGATGAAATATAAAGTAAAAGAGGAGGAAGAAATCACTGGAAGGAAATGGCAAAGAAATTAAAAGGAAAAAGGCATACCAGATAGAGAATGCACTGACATTTGTTTCAGGAGCCACTTAATGGTAGGTTAGTTTTTACTTTTGCCTAACTTGCTTAGGTAGAGAAGAGACATGGAAAAGAGAGGCCAGAGAGTCCCTCTTTCCTGAAAGTAGAAGGAATAAATGAAAATATACTTACTAAGCTATTTTATTAGACTTTGAGTTACTTATTAAACCATACTTAGTAAGCTATCTTATTTTAATATACTTATTAAACTATCTTATTAGGCTTTTAGATCGTCTTAGTTCTATAAACTTAGAATACAGATTACGATAAACTTGAAACATGAAAGCAAGATGGGCACTAAATAAATTTTAAGGGCTTCACTACTGGTATTGGCCTTTCAAAGATAAAGATGACAAATACTACAATGATGCTGTAGAAGCCAAAATATAATAAAAACTTTTAAGATCGCAAAGAGTGAAACTGAGAAAGCATTTCTACCCCCTCCAATAGAAAATTCTCCAAAATGAAATGTTCCGAATAACAACTGATGGATACAACCTCATATATATATATATATACACACACACACACACACATTCTGTTGAGTCATTAAATTCCATTAAAATTGGAGTTTTGAATAAATTATCAGAGCAACACATAACTATTTAATATCAACAATAATACATTTTCTAAGCATTAGAGTGAAAGAATACAGCATTGTGGAAATAGTTTTTTAAGTTACCTTCTCTTACACTAAAAGGCATAGTGACAACACCATAAGCACTTGGTACGCCATATAAACAGCAGATGAAGTCAGAGAGATAGTCTAATACACTTAGATCATGCTCCACCACAATGATATATCTGCAAATCAATATAGATTTTTATTTTTAAATGTAACATACCATATAATAAAATTAAAATTATATTTAATTACAATTTAAACTCTTAGAACAGTGTAAATGTCAGAAAAACAGATACGTTAAAAAAAAATTAAATGTAGAGACAATACTAAACAAAAGCCTTAAAACATTTTCTTTA
The DNA here is from genome assembly GCF_054177405.1 of Leptonychotes weddellii. Taxonomy (NCBI): domain Eukaryota; kingdom Metazoa; phylum Chordata; class Mammalia; order Carnivora; family Phocidae; genus Leptonychotes; species Leptonychotes weddellii. The sequence continues at coordinate 69,679,193 of NC_138370.1, forward strand.
AAATAAGACTCATTATCTTCCATTTCAAATTGTTTTCCTAAACTAAAAGGAAGGGGGAAAAAATTAACAGGAAACAATTTATGGATACATGAAATAAATGTGTTTTGCCAATAAAGAACACATTTTTAAATAAATTTTACCAAGCAGAAACAGTTACAATAGATTTAAATCTGATGTAGCCTAAACTATTACGCTATTCATCTCACAGATTAAGCTGTCCCTTATGCTAGCTGTAGTTGTCCTGTCCCATACGCTAGCTGTAGAAGGGTATGCAGAGAATAATATGACAGGAAGCTTAACTGGAGAATTTTCAATTTAGCTGGGGAAAACAAGGGATAGACACAAAACATTACCAAAAAACCTACACAGGCAAGTATGTTCTCTAGATATAAAATCCACTGAAGGTCAGAAAGGAAAAAGGTGTGTACTGGAGTACTATGTAAGTGGGATGGGACAGGACATGCCTTAGAAGTGGTAGGTAACAGTACTGCTAATGTACAAACTACCGGCAAAAAACAGTCATGAAACTTTTATGCAGCACTTTATTCCTATTCGAGTTAGTTCAAAATGTTAAAAAAGCAATGTCCTACAGACACCTCAAATTCCAACTTAATTTGTTTCCTGTACAAATATTCTCCATATTTGTATTAATGGAATCGTTACTCCTGTAAAAAAAAAAACAACTAATTTTATTCCCAATGACATACTGTTTAAATTGTCAAGTCTGTCAACTCTTTCTCAAAAATGTCTTGTGTGTTCATTTCATCCCTTTCTTTTTCTGCCTAAACTCTAGTTCAGGGTCTCAGATTTCTTTCAAGATTGCTACAGACTTTTAACAAACATCATTTTTTCCAGGTTCCCAGATATGGCTCTAAGTTGCAAATAAACAAATTAACATCCTGAGACTTGCTTTCAAGACTTTCCAAAACTTCAGGTACTATTTCTCTTCATGTATGTGTAAGGCACACTGAAAAATGGATCTTTCATTGTTTCCTGATCAATCCACTTTTCCATTTCTATGTGTCTAAGGGACTGTTCCTTCTCCTAAATGGTCTCTTGTCTAAATCCTCACCTGTTGAAATCTTACTCAACCCTGTAAGGTCCATCACAAATTCTACCTACTGTAGGAAACACCTCTCCTAATATGCAAATGAGCTTTCCCCAACTCTTGACCCTTTCTAATTCTGAACTGATACTTAGATTTTATTATTTTTGAGTATTTCTACAACTTGTCCCTAAATTTTATGAAGTGAGACTATATAGTACATTTTAGCACCTCTATGATTTTTAGTCTTGTGATATGTACCAAAGAGATGTTTAATAAGTTTGCTGAATGACAAAATGAAGAATTTGGACTTATGCTAATTGGCAATGGGGGAAAATGGTAGGTTCTTAAATAGCATTGTCCAGTAGAACTTTCTATGGTTATGAAAATGTTCTAGTGTCCATATACGGTAGCAAGTAGCTACTTGGAATGTGGAGCACATGGAATGTGAGTAGTCTGACTGAAGGAATGAATTTTTAATTTCAATTAAAATTAAAATAGCAACATATGGCTAGAGGATACGAATAAAAGAATAAGAAAAAAACATTTTAGATTAATCTGGCAAGAAGAACCAGACTTTTTAAAGGAGGCTATTAAGCAATCTAGGTATCAGGTGGTAAAAGGAATGAAAAAAAAAATAGGGACAATTTTAATTATGAAAAGAAAATATTAAAAAGTTTTCGGGGTGTCTGGGTGGCTCAGTTGGTTAAACGTCTGCCTTCAGCTCATGTCATGATCCCAGGGTCCTGGAATCAAACCCTGCATCTGACTCCCTGCTCAGGAGGGAGTCTGCTTCTCCCTCTCCCACTCCCCTGCTTATGCTCTATCAAATAAATAAAAATCTTAAAAAAAAAAATTTTTTTTCCTACCACACTGGTAGTAAGAAGCATCAATAAAAACGGCAAATCACGTAAGTGAGCCAATACTCATCCTGCCTTGGTATCTTTGTTGGCAATGTTCCATTATCTGGAATAACTGTCTACTTTTTAGCATTAAAATTTTCATGACTCAGTGTAAGGCAGCATAGTATCATCTAGGGGCTTTTAATTTGCTTTGAAAAGAAGAAAAAAACCAGGTCACACCTTCTGATATCGCTACCTTTAGGTGGAGCTTACACAGAGGTCCAAAATGTAAAAAAGATTTAGGTGAGCCACTCTATTTTCTGAGGGTTTGGAAAGAAACAAATCTGCAACATAATGAGAAATCTATGCTGTGAAATTCCTACAATTAATTTTGGGTTACCTGCTGGTTTTTAATCTTACCAAAGATGTTCTTGGAGGCCAAATGCTAAAATATCTTGCGTATTAGTGTCCTTTCTCCAATCCATGCTCTATTTCTTGTTTTAAGGACATGATCTCTGAAATCTTTTTACAGCATTAAGACTGAACATTGCCTTGACATGTCACAGAATTTCAGGATGCACAGACTTCTTACACTTTTTTCATCAGTCTATCACTTACAAAGAGATTATTTTAATCCTTTATCTATAAATAACACCCAAGACAGTTGTGAAAATGTCTAATTCAATCATTTTCTTCACTTTGTCAATCTAATTTGTTTTGACATGTTATCACTATTACAATTATGGTTACTGCCCTCTCAAAATACAGGATTATAGTGATTTGCCTGAACATTTACATATTTTTTAAAATTTTATTTGAGAGAGAGAGAGAGAATACCAGTAAGTAGGAGTAGGGGCAGAGGGAGAGGAAGAGAATCCCAAGCAGACTCTGCTGGGTGTGGAGCCTGATGCAGCACCTGGTCCCATGACCCTGAGATCATGACCTGAGCTGAAACCAAGAGTTGGACACTTAACCGACTGAGCCACCCAGACGCCCCCAGAACATTTACATATTAAGATACATGTCACCTGATTGCAGATTATTTTCCTTTTAGCTCTTTTTATTATGGTTAGGATGTTATGTGATATTTAAAAAAAATTATGTGTGGAAATAGATATCTATGATTTTCATAATAAGGGTATATAAAAATATTTTATAAAAAGTGGCTAGGCTTGCAAACCACTGGCTTGACTGCTTATATATTCTTTTCTTTACCAGATTGTGAAGTCTTTGAATACTGGGACTACATGTTATATTCTTATATTCCTTAAAGAGTCTATCATAATGTCCAGGCCTACATATGAAGTGAAAATTATAGCTACTCTTTGGCTCAACTAACAATGTCTCTTTATCACTGATATTTTAAGTTTCATTTCAAAGTATATATGTGGATCATTTGTACCTTTAGCCATGACCTTGCCATGGCTTTATTTCTCAGACTCCTATTAAAATATATGTAAATAGTCTTCTCATTCCATTCTCTAAACCTCCCTCTGAACTCAATCTGAGTTCAATCTCATTCTCAATCTGCTGCATTCTGGTAACTTGCACAGATCAACTTTTCAGGTTTCTAATGCTCTTTTCTGCTGTCCCTAACCTGTCTGAGCTGTCCACTGAGCTTTTAATGTCACAGGTGCACTTTCAATTTCTAAATCTGTTTGTGTTTTTTGAATATTTACCTATTGCCTTTTCGTGGTACCATATTCCTACGATTTTGTATCCTTTTATGTTTTTTATTTTAGATACTATTATTTTATAGTTTCTTTGAGAATGTCACCTGAGACATTCTTAAAGGTCTAGTCCTGTTGTCTGTTGTGCCTACTGATTAATTTGCAGATGGTTTCCTAGTATTATTTGGATCATGAGTCTTTTCTTGTAGGAATCCTGTATGACTGACTAGGGTTGCGGGCATATCCCTGCAAAGTGGTTTTGTATTTGCTTCTGCTAGGTACCATAGGACTAAATTCTAGGACCCTCTTTTTATGTTACTTTCTTACTGTGATGAGTTTAGACTCCCCTGATTATATAAATTTTAATTCCATATCCATGTGAGCTGCTGGTCAATGAATATATTTGAAGGGGAGCCATCCCTCTACTCTCAGTGAGCTCAGTGAATGAGATATATGCTTCCTTGACATCTTCACATGCTTGTGTTTTGCTGATAAAGCAGTTCTTTGAGAGTCCTGGCATTTTATGTGATACTCCAATACACAAGGCTTTGTTTCCTGCTCACGAGTGGTTGTTAAAGCCCAAGACCTATTATAGATGAGCAACATCCCTCAGGAAACCCGTATCTTGGTCTCTTCTCTTTATGGTTCTCTCTTTGGTTTTTACTCTAGGGATTTCTCCTGCATTCTTATACTGGCTGTGTATTTAATCAGTCACTGATAGAAAGAGGCATAGAAAATGCTACACAGGAAACGATCCCTGGGTTTTGGCCATAGCTTTGCCACGTAGTAAATTTGTAACCTAGAACAAATAACCACCATTTCTGACCTTAAACTTCTTCATCTACAAAATGGGAACACCACCTAAAGAGTCTAACAACAAGATTACTATGAGGCTCAAAGGAGAGAATGGATTTAAAATTTCTGCAAATTACAAAAGTACCCCATAAACACAGGGTGTTGTGATTACTTAACGGGTTAAGAACTCTCTGGAGTTCAGTAAGATCCTAAACAACCAGAGTTACTCTGGTGAGCCTTATAATGTTCTAAATTTTGTGTGTCTGAGTGACTTCTCCATTTGAGGATCTGGTAAAAGCTAATGACCTGCCTCCCAGAAATCCATACAGAGATGCCAGAATTTTCATATCATTTCAGAGTATCTCTAGGCTACCTGGAGACAGGCATGGTAGTAAAGAAATCTTGCATTAAGACCCTCTGTTCTAGATAGAGGAAGGTAATTTCAAGTGGTAGCTCTAAATAACTGAAACAGAAAACATACACATGTATATGACATTGCGGATCCCAGTGTTAATCTTTAGAAATTTGTATAACTCCCCAATTAAAATAAGAGAGACATATACAAATCTGTACTTACCTATCTGGATTTATTAGAGATCGTATAGTGATAGCAGCCTTTAAACGCTGCTTGACATCTAGGTAACTAGAAGGTTCATCAAACATGAAACTATGAAAAAGAAAAGCAAATATAATAATTTGCAAGACATATAATTCTCTCTTACATGATATTTTAAATCCTGTAATATGGTTTCTGATTCAACAACAATCCCCTCTTACACTAAAGAGGAGTCCACTGCATGAGGGTAAGAACTTCTGTACTCTGTTCAAAAGTAAAAAGACGAAAAAAAATTATGAAAGCAGGGCTGCATATCAAGCCTGGGGAGAGACTCTCAGCTTAGGCTAACTTACACATTATTATCTCCTCATGAAAGATATTCTGATATAGTCTGAAGTAATTCAGAGAGGTTTCTCTTGATTAGCTAAAATCAGATGCATTAAAACAAGTAAGTTTTTGAAAAGGAGGGCACCGCAGAGAATTATAGAATACTCTGTGCAAAAGACCTAGCCTGCATTGGATGCCAGAGTAGAAATGTGGAAAAAGATGGGAGCAAAAAGTATCTGGGAGAAGAGAGGCACCAGGAAGTAGGAAGCAAACTCCTTCTTCCTTTCTCTCTCTCTCACATGGCATGCCACCCTTTTTAGGGTAACCTAAAAGACCTCATATTCTACTTGAGGTATTTAAAAAAACTTGTTGGCCTGGTTGTTTAAAAAAAAAATCTTTTTATGTATAAATATAGTGTAAATAATAAGCAACTGATTATATTAAAAAGTGCTGCAACCGTAAGTTGTAAAGTACTTATCTAAATAAATGAGTTAGTCTCTCCTTGCGGGAATAACAGGGAATGGGCAATGGGTGCACAACTGCTTCCATATCTTACCTCAAAAGTAGAACCTTAGATATTATTTCTCTCAAAAGCACGGCTTTATTAGCAGTATTATAAATAAAAACTATAAAATAAGGATTAAGATATACAAAAGGTGTAAAGCAACCTACATATCAGCTTTCTGTATGCAAACGACAGCACAAGCAAATCTCTGCAACTCTCCTCCTGAAAGATCTTCAACATTTCGTTCTTTTAGATGGGTTAAATCTACAAAGAACATAGACACTGTGTTCAGTGTTCTAAGTTTTATTTTACCTTTCTAGGCAAAATGTATATTGTACATCATTCTGAGTGTGAATGATATCTCAGTTGAAAATTGTGTTAACAAAGAATGTAAATACAATTACTAGAAATTTTCCCATTTATTTCAGCAATCTATATAAAAGGTATCTGTCTTTATGAGTTAAGTTCACGGCCTATGAAAACATATACACAAAATAAACACTTACCAAGCTGTTGACATACAATTGCTTGTGTCTTTGTTTCATCCTTTCGGTCCAAAATAGACCCCACTGTCCCCTGTCGTAATATACCAGAAATAGTTAACTACTATTTTTCTTCAATATTAAAATGAGTTACAAAGTAAACCACGTTTAGTTGATACATCTCTGATACCTCCACAAATATGTATAACACATAAATTCCTCCTAAAGAGTAACTGACCTTTGCAGCCTTGGGAATCTGGTCTACATACTGAGGTTTGATAATGGCTTTTAAGTCATCTTCTAGAATCTTGGTAAAGTAATTTTGCAATTCGGATCCACGGAAGTAAGTCAAAATTTCTTGCCAATCAGGTGGATCCTAGAAATATAATTATCTGAATTTAATAATACACAATAATGCAAAAAGGATGACTTATACAGTTGACTCCTGAACAATATGGGTGAATTTTTTTTGATAATTACAGTAAAGTACCGTAAATATATTTTCTCTTCCTTATGATTTACTCAATAACATCTTTTCTCTAGCTGACTTTACCATAAGAATACAGTATATAATACATATATGAAATGTGTAATTGACGGTTCTTGCTAAGGCTTCTGATCAACAGTAGGCTATTAATAGTTAAGTTTTTGGGAAGTCAAAAGTTATATACAGACTTTCAAACGTATGTGTGGGGGTCAGCACAAATAACACCTGCACTTTGGTTCAAGGGTCAACTTTATATCCAAATAGAATCCTCTGGCATCTAAAGTTTAGATGGCTAACAGTTAAAGGAAACTCAGATTTGTCAGTTAAGAGCATTAACAGATCTTAATTAAAAAGGAGTTTCATCTATATAGTTTCTCAGCATTAATTAATGAATAATGTTGAAAATAAGGATATTAAAAAAAATTATATCCTCTCCTTCAAAGTCGCATAAAACTGACCTAAAGTATTCATATTCATAAGGTGGTATACATACATCATACTTTCCAAGATTTGGCTTTTGCTTTCCTGCTAAAATTTTTAAAGCAGTTGACTTTCCAATTCCATTAGTTCCAACTAATCCCAAAACTTCACCTGGACGAGGAATAGGCAACCTGTCATAAGTATACAAAAAAATAATAAAACAGGACTTAGGTAGAAAAAGCTACATAATATTAGGATCATGTATTTTAATGCACGTGCACTCCACACACATCCATTAATAAGCTAAGAGATATATGCCAGATATTATTGGCTATTAGAAAAAAAAACAGCCAAGATTAACTAAACTGTTAATTGTTAGAAATGCATCCATGACCAATATTACTCCAAATTTTATTTTTCAATTTTCATTCAAGTCCATTCTAAAGTACTTCTCCTTTACATATAAGGCTAAGTTTTAATGTATAACCAAATGCTTTGGTACGAAATTGCATAGCAAGTGCAACCTCACACTGTTTTTTTTTTTTTTTTGGGCCTGCCATTTACTTACAAGGAGAAAAGTGCCACATGAACCAGAAATATTCCACTTCATTCTCCCTGTTGCAGTAGGCTCTTTAAAGCTGGCAGGTTGAGAAATACCTTTTTATTAGTAAATCTAGACTCCCAGATTCAAAATATCAGTGTTCAGCGTAATATTCTCTGTAGATGAGATTCATGGATAGAGAATAAGTTCCCTTAAAAGTTATTTTGGGGATAAGGGTATTATTAACAATAGTGATTCTCAACCTCACTTGTATATTTGAATCACCTGGGAGCTTTTACAACTTACTGAGGTCTAGATTTTGTATCTGGGGATATGATGTAATTCAACGGGGCTGAAACCGAGGTATTAGTTTAAAAAAAAAAAAAAAATCCCAGGTAATTCTAATGTTAGCCAGAATGAACCACTGACATATACAGTTTGATTCTGTATGATGTTATAGTTTTGCATTTCTCTTTAGTGGATGGTTAATATCTTTTCCCATTTTTATATTTCTCTGAAAATTCCAAATGTATTTTACTTTTGACCGAAGGAAAGAGGAATGTTGACTTGAAAATATACCTGTGAAGTTTGAAGGCATTGGCACAATATCGATGTGTTGTTTCTTTTTCCAAGTTGCTTGGTAAATTGACAATTGATAAGGCGCCAAAGGGGCATTTCTGTTATTTAAAGTAAAGAATTTTGTGTTAATTTTTAGAAATACACATATGACTGGGGCGCCTGGGTGGCTCAGTCGGTTAAGCATCCGACTCTTGATTTCGGCTCAGGTCATGATCTCAGGATCGTGGGATAGAGCCCCATGTGAGGTTCCACGCTAAATGGGGAGTCTGCTTGAGATTTTCTTCCTCTGCCCTCCCCCCACTCAGGTGCGCTCTCTCTAAAATAAATGAATACATCTTTTTTAAAAAAATATATCTATATGACTAAAATGGATACATTAAGAATTTTTTATAAGCAATCTTCCAAATGTAGGAATTATGGGTCGCCTGGCTGGCTCAGCTGGGAAAGCATGCGACTCTTGATCTTGGGGTCATGAGTTCAAGCCCAACATTGGCTGTAGATATTAAAAAAAAACTTAAAAAAAAAAAAACAAAAAACCCCACCCAAATGTGGGAATTTCACAAAGATATAAAATATTGCTTCACTTTCTTATTTACTTAAAAAATAAAAGTTGGGGTGCCTGGGTGGCTCAGTCGTTAAGCGTCTGCCTTCGGCTCAGGTCATGATTCCAGGGTCCTGGGATCGAGTCCCACATCGGGCTCCCTGCTCAGCGGGAAGCCTGCTTCTCCCTCTCCCACTCCCCCTGCTTTTGTCCCCTCTCTCGCTGTGTCTCTCTCTGTCAAATAAATAAAATCTTTTTAAAAAAAAAAAAATAAATAAAAGTTAAGTTCTTTGAAGGCAAGAATCATATTAGCTAATTTTCTCCCTTAGTGACTGGCATATTTTTAGACTTCTAATATGTTTTTAATACTTACTGAAAAACCTTACAAAAATTGAGGGTTTTTTTCCCCCCTCTGTGTGTTTTTTAACATTATTAGATGAAGCTAAGAGGCAAGATAAAACACGGTTACTGAGTATACCATTCCATATTCAGTTGATGACAGATGCCCTCTCACTACTTCCTTCTTCCTGTCTTTGTATGCTTTCTTTTCTACTTTGTAGAGTCCTTTAAGGTCTTTATGGTTAAGGTTTAGTCCTTTATGGATTGTACCTTTTTTGGGTCTATTTATGTCCCATCATCAGCTAGCATTATATTTGCACAGAGCAAGGATTAATGTCTTTCCATTGTGGTTTTTAACCATCTCATATGAAAAAGATGCTTTATATTCCAATTGAGTAAATTCACATTAAAAAAATTAATTCATTAATTAATTCAAATAACAGTTTATTATCAATCAGATAAATGTCCAAGAAACAAGAATGGCAAGAACTGGAAGGTTATTTAAGAGCATCAATGTGACTAGAAAAATTTCTCAGAGAAATTTATAAAGGTACATCCAAACAATAAAACCCCAGATTAGAGATCTGTTTAGCAGAACGGTTCAAAGATCTGAGGGGATCAATTCAAAAGTCTCTGTAGATAGAGATTTCAGTGAATTCCCATTTTATAAGTTATAAGAACACAGAGAATTAAAAAAACAATTCTTGTATTCTAACAATGTAATTACCACCCTCTAACCAAAACTATTAATTCTTCTTCACACAAGATAGTTTTCTGCCAATGGAGTTACCTCCATTTACAGAAATTTTCTATTATTGTATCAATGTACATAAAATGTTTATAGGCTGCAAAGTAATCTAAGCTTCTTTAAATCTACAAGAAAAAAAATCCATACTGTTTCATCTATGAGGTATATTTTGTAAGTATCTTAGGGCTCAAGGGGTATATACTACCCCCACCCCCAAACAGATTCATCATATCAGTATCTTTTCAGCCACTGAAGTATACCCCAAAATTTGGGATCTCATTTTTCTATAGCAGTAAAGAAGAAAACAGAGTAGAAGATAATATATTGTTCAAAATCAGATCTCCAGCACCCGCAACATTGACAGGCATATAACAAGATTAGTAAATGTTTGCTGGCAGGAATGTTTCCTGATTATATTTTCAAAACAAGAGAAAACACTTTTAGATACCAACGAAATCTTTCTGGATACTTAACTAAGGATTCAGAAACAAATGTAAAATACACATAAACCTTATTAGAATCAGTTAACAGGGTGGTATCCATACTCTGGTAAAGTTCCTTTCTAAAAATATTATCTACAAATAAAAATACCTAAATTAAGAATTTAACGTACTGGTTCTTAAATATTGTTTATGAACTAAATTTGGAAATCTTTCATTTTAAAGTTAAAAGCCCTAACCAAACTATTCAATGCAACAAAAACTAACCGAGGTATTTTGAAAAATTACACTACTGTGATTAACTGCAACAGAAGAAATGTATAATATAGCAGAAGCATTTAAGGATTAGGTTAAATTCAAACAATTTTGGCTGTATGCATTTAGGTATGATTTAAAGTTAAATACAGACTTGAAGGAACTGCATGTAATATGACTCACACTTTTTGTATTTACATTTCCAAGTACTTGTAAAGACATGGGAAAGAATGTCCTCATAAAAGGGTGAGAAAAAAAGGGGGTGAAAAAAGAGAAATTAATTTTGGTTGGAAATGGCTTTCCAAAGTTGAGTACGGCAAGGATAACTTTTACATAGGGTGGTTTAGTTACTTCAAAAAGCAACAATATTAAATATCAAATTATTGACAGAACACCATTTTCCTAAATTTACATTTTTAATTCACTGCTTTACATTTTGCTTCTTTAAAAATAGTTATAATGTATTCAGAATTTTCTGACTTCTTCAGGTTCCAAATTTGATCCCATAAATAAAATATCACTTACCTTAATACAAATACCACAACCAATACAAAGGGTTTCAGAAATCCATGCTATTTTGCTCTGGGGTGTAACCTCTATGCATAATTTTCCTGGCAAAGAAAAAGAGAGTTACGTTATTTTCTCTGGCATTCTAATTTTCTCAACATTGTTATTTAGGTAATTCTGGTTCCAAATCTCCATACAGAAGCAGATTTTCAAAAACAAAGGCCACACAAAGAAATACAATTGAGACAACATCCTAAAAAAAATCAGTGTTTTGTGGGGATTAATTATAATTAGTATACATTAATTTACTACTGGGGAAGAAAATATGCTCATAATACTATGGCAGATCCTGAAAGCTTTATTTTTTAATTTTTTTAAAAGTTTATTTAAGTAATCTTTACCCCCACTGTGGGGCTCAAACTCATGACCCTGGGATCAAGAGTTGCATGCTCTTCTGAGCCAGACCGGTGCTCCCATAACAGTTTTATTTTTAAGCTGTCTGACCTGAATATTTAATTCACAATATATGCCTTGGAAATGGTAATGTAGAGAAAGGAATATAATACATTAGCTAAATCAGTGATACTCCGAAAAGGTATGTAGTCATTCAATATACACACGAAATTAAACTTGACATTAGGGATATTAATAATGGAATTTCTAAATAGCATGGTAGAATATAATAGATGACTCTAAAGTTTCTTTTAAGATTCAAAAAGCTTGGGCGCCTGGGTGGCTCAGTTGGTTAAGCGACTGCCTTCGGCTCAGGTCATGATCCTGGAGTCCCAGGATCGAGTCCCACATTGGGCTCCCTGCTCAGCACGGATCTGCTTCTCCCTCTGACCCTCCCCCCTCTCAGTGCTCTCTCTCTCTCAAGTAAATAAATAAAATCTTTAAAAAAAAAAAAAAGAAAAAAAAGATTCAAAAAGCTTACACCTAATACAGTAAAAGTAACAATTATCTTAACGTAACCCTTAAAGACTACCAGTAATTCCAGATTGTTTTAAATTTATTTAATCTTGAAAATACAGCAAAAGCTCAAGAATCAGCCATTCTTAGTAAGCTATTCATTCTTGCTTTTTAAAATGAGAATACTATCAAAAACAAATATATTAGTCCTTTCTCCATGACTTAAATTATAGAACTTTTCTAGAACAGTAAAAATCTCGGTAACAAACTGATTTTATAGTCAAAATGAACTTTAAAAAATACTGATAAAAATACGTTATTCTACCATTAACAAAAATAGATCATTTGGTCACAAAGCAGTAAAAGAAATTTAGAACAAAATCTGGTCTTATCCCTATATTTTAAAGAAACTAATAGGAAAAAAGTATATGCCTAGAGAACTATGAAGCCAATTTATTTCTTTTAACCTTCTCTTATCTTTAAATGATCCACAGAACAGCTTACCCATTCGAACCACAGGGCAACTCTTTTTGCACTCCTGCCGACATTTCTTAGGTTTACATTTGTCATGGTTGACAATAGCAATTCTTGTTAATTTATCCGCCATAATTCTAAGAAAGAATATCCAGCTCTTCTATTAAAGAAAAATTAACAAAATTATGGCACAGTCAATGCAATTAGTTAAGAGAAATGAGTCACAGGCATTAAATTATCACTATATTCAGATATGATTATCTGTAACTACTAAAAAAACTAGTAAAAGCAATAAAATAATTTAGTAAGGATGAAAAAACAAAATTTTGGGCGCCTGGGTGGCTCAGTTGGTTAAGCGACTGCCTTCGGCTCAGGTCATGATCCTGGAGTCCCGGGATTGAGTCCCGCATCGGGCTCCCTGCACAGCGGGGAGTCTGCTTCTCCCTCTGCCCCTCCCCCCTCTCATGTACTCGCTCTCTCTCATTCTCTCTCTCTCAAATAAATAAATAAAAAATCTTTAAAAAAAAAAAAAAGAAAAAGAAAAAACAAAATTTACATATATACTACTAATCAGAAGATTCATATAAAAAAGAAAAAACATCATTTTCAATGGTCACAAAAAAGAAAAGATCTAGGAATCAAGTTAACAAAAATATATACATGTGAGGAAACTTTCAAACCATAACCGAGAAACATAAAAGACCTGAACAAACAGAATGACATACTGTCTCAGTTTTTATAATATAGAATAGTCAATACCAGAGATTTCAGCCTTCCTCAAATTTACACATTTAATCCAATTTCAAAGAAAAAAAAAACCAGACAAACCAAAATGAAAGCTCTTATGCAAAAAGACTGGCTAGGAAAAGGAAAAAGAATAAAGGGGATGGGGAAACTATACTTGATGGACAAAAATGATATAATGTCTCCTAACTAATACTGATACCAGTGTGAGACAGTCCAATAAAACAGAATAGGAGCTGATGTGAAAAAGTAATACATAATAAAGATGTCTATTCCCTCCCTCAAATTAAGTATTATTTCATATCTTACTGGACTATTAATGATGCTACTAATGGAAGTTATTATTAAGGTTGTGACCATGATGTTGATTAAGGGGAAAAAATTAAAACTGCATTTCTCTGGGAATTTGTAATATGGCCAAGATGAATTTTATGCTAATAGCATTAATATGAAAAGAAAACTAAGGAACCGTAAGTATAGACTCTGCTCACTTTTAAAGCTTTTATAAGTCTTAATAATTAACAGTGCCATCAATTATGCAACTAAGGTCAAAGTGAACTTATAAATCTTCTATAACATTGGACTTAGTGACAGACATCAATTTTCTCAGAATAGTGATTAAAGTAAGTAATTCCAAAAACTATCTTAAAATTCCAGGTTATTCCAGTATGTAATGGCAGAACCTGAAGCCAAAAGACTACCCACTGACAAAGACAATCTGTTGGCCTTTTCTATCAAGGACTGTGATAATCAATTCTCTTTTTTTTTGACTGACTGCTTCCTTTTGTAGACCTCTGTCTTTCTCACATGCTGCAATACCATTAGGCTTGGAGAGGGATAAGAGAGCATGTTCCTCAGTGTTGCTCCCAGACTATCTTATCTCTCCCTCCTCCCTAAAAAGTCAGCTTTTGCCTCTAGATCATCCAGCTGCTTTAGTCATTCACTGACCATCAGATCACTCCCTTCCATTTGAGGACTTCTGCCCTTGGCTAATTTTCACTCTCTCTTTTACAGTTCCTGTCATAATTCTTGATTTCAGTATGTTCATAGATGATGTTTCTATTAATAGCCTGTCTTCTTAGTTCAGTAACCTCTCTCCTCCAGTGATCTTTCTTTCACCCTCCCTCAACCTCTCATTCCTTTGGTGAAATCCTTGACCTTCTTATTACCAATAACTGCAATCCTTTTATAACTTCCATTTCAAATACCCCATTTTCCAACCACCACTCCTATCTTTTCAGTTTACCCCTGTTGTACCCAACAATCCAACAACCCTTTGAACTCCCCCATTCCCTAGACCTATTGTCATTATCTCTTGATTCTACATTTCCACTGTCCCTCAGCTCTTGTATCTTCATGTCCCTCTGTACTAGCTAAAATTTTCTTGTCAATCATTTATACCCTTAACTACAATCCTGGTCACATACAACTCTTCACCTGCACACATAAAGCTGAAAATCGGTAGACAAAAAAGCAAAGCCATGCTGACTAGTGTCATCTCATGTGAACCCTTATGCCAACCAGCAATCACATTATATATATTTCCACAGTGAAGTCTACTTGCACACTAAAAGACATCTGCTAAGGGGAATATTCTAACAATTCTCTCTCCTGTCTTTCATATCATCAGTTATTCTTTCCATTGGCTCGTTCCTATCAGCATTCAAACATTCTATTATCTGACCCTAACTTTTCCCATTGCTTTCTTTCTCCTTCCTTTTATAGCAAGACTACTTGAAAGAGTTGCCTACGGTCAGTACTCCAAATTTCTATGTATTTTTTCTGGACTCCATTTCAGACTTTAGTGCCCATCATTCCATCAAAACAATTTATCAGGTCATTGCTACTCTATACATGGGTAAAACAATTAGTTAATTAACAGTTAATTTACCTGAACACTTATTGCATCTGACACAAATTATGACTTTTTCCTAAAGATAGAAACCCTTTCTTAACTTGGTTCTGGGACACAGCACTAATCTAGTTTCCCTCCTATTTTCTTGGTCACTTTTCCTCATCTTCTAGGCTACTGAAAGTTGAGAGGTGCTCTAATACTTGGTCACATTTTTTATTTAGATTCATTCTCTAAGGTATTCTATTCTGATCTCATGGCTTTACATCCTATTTATATGCTGCTAACTCCCAAATTTCTCTCTCTAGCCAGGATACCTCTCCTAACCTTAAACTTGTATATCTATCTACCGACTACCCAACATCTCTTCCTGAAGGTCTAACACATCTCCCAAATTGAATTCCTGATGTCCCCACCAAAATTTGCTTCTTTAGCAGTCTTAACCATTCTGTTAAATGACAACTCCAATCTTCCATTTACTCAAGCCAAAATCCTTGAAGTTATCTTTTACATGCCACAACAGCAAATTCTGTCGAAACTACCTTCATAAATCTGACCATTTCTCATCACTCTGGTCTAAGCCACCATTATTTCTTATCGGCCTTACTCTAATAGCTCCCTATCAGGTCTCTCTGCTTTACTCTTACCTCCTTCTATTCTGACTCTTGACAGTTCCTTCTCACTGCAGAAGTCAGGATGATCCTTTTTAAGTGTAAGCCAGGATCATGTCACTCCTCTACTTAAAGTCCTGCAATGGCTTCCCTACTCATTCTGAGTAAAAGCCAAAGTCCTTAAAATAATTAATGAGGTACTGATCAGCCTCTATTACTTTCTGATGTCATCTTCAACTACTCTAGCTCTTGTTCATTTTGCTCCAGCCATACTGGCTCCTTGCTATTCTTAGCACACGTCAAACACGGTTCTTGCTTTAGGGCCCTGACATTTTCTATTCCCTCTGCCTGTAATGCTATTCCCCCTAGTGAGTTACAAGGCTCACTACTTCAAGTCTTTAATATTTATTTCTTAGCCTTTTCTAACTATACTACCAAAAAATACACCCAACTGCTTTTCTGTTTTCTTCTTTCCTGATTTGCTTATTCTCTTTAGCTCTTTCTACTATACCACACAGCATATATTTCGTATGTGTGTGTACATATGGTTTATGTACATATTTATCTTGTGTATATACATGTATTTACATACTCTTTCTCTCTACACACAGTATTTTTCCCACCCCAAGTAAAAGATACTCCATCATGAAGGCAGGGATTTTTTCTCTGTTCAGCCCAGTGGCTAAACTAGTGCCCAGCACATCATAAAAGGTCAGATATTTCTGTTGAATAAATGAGAAAATGAATTTAGATATAGTAAATAATTTCTTATAGGTTATAGTGACTTCAGAAATACTGCCAATATTTCATAGTAACAGCTATCCACTAAAGTATATACCGGAAAAAAAAAAAAAAAGATCACCCAAGAGGACACTAAGTATTTATGTAATAAACGGAATTATGGAAACTAAGAGATCCACTCTACCCCCTTAAAACTTTTAAAAACTGGTCCAGTTTTCATAAAGACTAGAAGAGAAAGAAATTAAATGACTTTTGAATTGCTACAAAAAAGCTTTCACTCTAAGTGACAACTCCCTGAAAAGTGAAGTCTTTAGTTATTAAAATACAGCTGGACACCATACAAATTACCTGGTGAATGAATGTCATGAAGTCCCTTCTAGAGAATAAATCTTTTATCACAACCTTGCTGATGCTAAACTTTATTTCTGCCAAACTACTAAAGTGTTTCATCTGATATTTCAAACCATTTTAAAAACCAAGTGACTGAAAGAGATGACTTACAGAAAAATAAAAACATACCAGAGATATTAATAAGCTGATTTGTATAAGAAACAGTGATAAATTATAATGCATTTAAGAATAAGGAATATAAATTCTTTGTAGAACTGTTCCTTGTGTGAACAATAATGACTAAATTTGTATATTATTTTCAAGAACTGGGGAGGAGGGATCCCTATTTCTTTTTCAATGAGATACAGCACAGTGAAGCCGCAGGAGGGAGGTAGGGGGTAGTAACAGACTCCTGGAGACAAAGAGGAATTTGAAGATATTTCAGATCTGAAGACAAACTGTTCAAAATAGGTACTCAAACAATGACCCTCACAGTCATTCTTCCAGCTGGGAGTAAAAAAGGAAGTGAGAAGCATTATGGAAAGCATTTTCAGTCTAAGACCAAAATTATTATAACATCATGTGAAAGCATTTAAAAGGTTGCTGTGAACAAATAACACCTGATATCACATAAAATATTCTAACCTATGGTTACGGTAAGTTATTAGTCTTATAAAACATGTAAGTTGGGAGTGGTGCACAACTCTTTGCAGAGTCTTAAACTGAAGACATTTAGAAGGGACACCCAATTAATACTTTTTTTCCTCTCGGAAATTGTATTAAATGTTCTTCCTAAGAAAATGTTTTTAATGGGCATAACAAGATTTTTAACACAAAAAAATACCCTTTTGGGACAAATACAGATTAAGAGCCCTTGGTTAACACTGACAAAGCACTATTGTCAGGTAGCTGATAGAGTACGATTATTTTCAGTATATGAGGCAAATGTACTGAGAAATGCAACACAACCACCACTATCATAAATGCCTAGCTAGCAGTCCCTGTGGAAGAGAAGGTAAAACAACAACAAAAACACCAGCATAACCCCTCCCACACCCCTCCTCATTGTTTTGACAGTTATTTCTCACTCTTATGGACTTTACCACAAAAAAAAAAAGTAGGTTTATGTAGTTTATCGGATGTGGGTATTGGCTTTGGCCACCGTGTCTACAAGGTAGGAACTGCTGCGCTCCTCATCTCATGCAGTTTATATAAAGACAGGGAAAACAAGTCACCAAGAAGAAAGTGCCAAGTACTATAAAAGCGCACCAAAAAAGCTATAGTCGTTGAACTGGGAGATTACTTGGGATAACCGAATACACGTTGCTCTATGAGAAAAGTAGAGCGACAACTGCCCATCATTTCTATAAAGAGGGGGAACGGGTAAGAAGGATTCGACTTCATGGCGGCAAAATGCCATGACTCATTCCATAATCACCAGAGAAGCCGTGGAAGAAAAGGCCACGATTTCCTATATCAAATACGCATGTGTGACAATATGTCCATTTCACTGTGTCAGGGTAAGGATGGGGGAAAAAGAGGATGCTTGAAGTTCTGAAGTTGCCTTCTCTGTCAGCTCTCGGGCAAGAGCGTAGTAAAGGGGGAGTGGAGACGGTGGAGTCTGCATCTCTGAGATGGCATCCAAGTCCATTCTGGTAGCCCCTGCGCGGGTGGCGAGCAACAGCGGCCGAGGTCCAGGTCAGCTGGAGGGGAAGAGCGACGTGCCTCCGAGCCCTCGGCGGTGCCCCCGTTCTGGCGGTTCCAGCTGTCCCTTCCGAGCCGGCTGCCACGCGCCGCTGCGTTCTCCGCCGCCGCCACCGGAGGCCTCACCAAAGGCTCTCAGAGAACATCCCTACAGTCTTTAAATCGTGTGAGGCCGCAGCCAACGGCCAAACTTTCCCTGGCTAGTTACGTACCTGGAGAAAACGATCCCCTCGCAGAGGGGAGCTCAGAGGCCAAATCAGTTCTTCCTTTCACTTCTCACCCACACGGCGTGCTCCTACGGCCACCGGCCAAAATGGCGGTGCTTAGCCACCGCCTCGCGCATGCCTTAGGGACGTAGTGCGCGCGCGCAACAGAGAGCGACAGGCGGAGCCCTGGAGTTGGTCCGGCAAGCCGGCGAGAACTGACGTCATTGTGTTGCGACTCCAACTTAACGTCGTTGGGAAAGCCGGGCTGTCCTGAGTGGGAGTGGCACGGAGCTGCAGGGTATCCTAAAAAGCTGGGTTGCGGCAAGCCGGGTCTGTAAGCTGTAAGTGCGTGGGCTTTTTTCCCCCGATGTGGAGAATGGTTCTAGCGTAAGCAGACGCGTTCTCATCCCCATTCTCAATCCCGTTTTCCGCTCCCGATCTCAAGGCCGCTGGAGAGCGATTGGCCCATTCTAGCATTTCTAGCAGAGGTATCAAGCAGGACCAGCAGAGTCTGGTCCAAATACTGCTGGTGATGGCGATCTTTCGTTGGCCTCAACTCATTCTTAAGTGGGTGGCTAGGAACCCAGGCTTTTCCGAGTTCCGTGTTTTATCCACTGGGTGGCGTCCAGTACCAAGTCGGGCAGTTGATTTCTGCTCCAGTGTAGAGATGAGCTATTTTCTTTTCCTCCCTTTTTTTTTTGGTACAGTTTGACGTTTTGGAACGTTTGACAACGACAGGATATTCAGCTTGTAGTGATAGTCACAGGTTTACTTGTCTCATCCTAGTCCTTAGCTTGCAGAAGCAAATACTTAAGCTTATGACTGCACTTATTCATTTATTCATTCAGTAAATTGCTAATTGAGCATTTAAGTCTCAGGCCTTTCTGAATTTTACAGTCTAGTGGCTCTACTATTATTTAATGAGTATCAAGTGCTGTGTGGAGATTAGGAAACAACTGAGATCTAAAAGGTGTCAGGGAGATGGTATACTGAACTACTGGGCCAGGTTTATAATAGCATATATAACCATGTTCAGTATCTGTAACTTTGTACTACCTAAGCTGTTTTACATAGTGTTCACTACTGGAGATTTTATTTTCATGTCTGCATAGATTTACCAAGATTAACAAAAGAAGTAAATTTTGGGGTTTAGAATGGGTCGTTTATTCACTTCTATGCTTTGAAACAATTTTTCTGACATTATCTTCTACGTCATGTAAATGGAACTTTTGACAACTTGGGAGAAGTGATTTTTCTCTGTATCACTTAATGGATTATTTAAAATGGAGACCTATATCTCATCAGAGATGATTAGTGATGTTCAATATCTTTTCATGTTTCTCTTGTGAGATAATCACGTTATGCCTGTCAGAATGGCTAGAATCAAAAAGACAAGAAGTAAATGTTAGCAAGGCTGTTGGAGAAAAGGGAACCCTTGTGCACTGTTGGAGGGAACACAAATTGGTGCAACCACTGTGGAAAACAGTATGGAGGTTCTTCAAAAAATTAAAAATAGAATTACCATATAATCCACTAATTCCACTACTGGGTAATTTACCCAAAGAAAACAAAAACACTAATTCAAAAAGGTATATGCACCCATGCATTTACTGCAGCATTATTTACCCTATCCAAGATGTGGAAGCAACACAAATGTTCATCAGTAGATAAATAGAGAAGGAAGATGTACACACACACAATGAAATATTAGCCATAAAAAAGAATGAGGTCTTGCCATTTGCAACAACATGGGTGGACCTAGAGGGTATAAGACAAAGTGAAATAAATCTGATACAGAAGGACAAATACCATATGATTTCACTAATATGTGAAATGTAAGAAACAAAACAAACAAAAAAATAAACACTTTTTTTTTTTAAAGATTTTATTTATTTATTCATGAGAAACAGAGAGAGAGAGAGAGAGGCAGAGGGAGAAGCAGGCTCCCAAGGAGCAGGGAGCCCGATGCGGGACTCGATCCCAGGACTCTGGGATCATGACCTGAGCCGAAGGCAGATGCTTAACCACCTGAGCCACCCAGGCGCCCCAAAATAAACAGACTCTTAAATACAGAGAACAAACTGGTGGTTGCTAGAGGGTAGGTGGGTGGGAGAATGGGTGAAACAGATAAAGGGGATTGTGAGTAGACTTATTGTGGGGCACCTGGCTGGCTCATTGGTGGAGGGTGGGACTCTTGATCTAGGGATTGTGGGTTTGAGCCCCACGTTGGGTGTAGAGATTACTTAAAAATAAAAATTAAAAAAAAAAAGAGTAGACTTACTGTGATGAGGACTGAGAAATGTATAGAATTGTTGAATCATATTGTACACCTGAAACTAATATAACACTGTGTTAATTATACTTTAATAAAAAAATAAATTATTGAAGTAAATTTACATCCAAAATAAGTAAAATGGAAACTAATATTTACATATTCCTGGAATAAGAATATTTCAATTTAACTTTTCTACAGAAAAAAAATCATTTGAATTAAGAATTTTTACTCAGAGGGGAGCCTGACTGGCTCATTTGATGGTGCGTGGAACTCTTGATCTCAGGGTTGTGAGTTTGAGCCCCATGTCAGGTGTAGAGATGACTTAAAAATCTTTATTATTTTTTTTAAGATTTTATTTATTTATTTGACAGAGAGAGAGAGAGAGAGACAGAGCACAAGCAGGGGGAGGGGCAGAGTAGGGGGAGAAGCAGGCTCCCCACTGAGCAGGGAGCCCCACATGGGGCTCAATCCCAAGACTCTGGGATCATGACCTGAGTCAAAGGCAGCCGCTTAACTGCCTGAGCCACCCAGGTGCCCCTTAAAAATAAAAGCTTTTAAAAAAAATTTTTTTTTATTCAGGTATATTAGGCATTATAGAATTATAGATCAAGTTGACCCCTATTACAGGTAAGGAAATAAAACCCAGACCTGCCCAAAGTCTAGGCTAAAGGAGAGGCTGATCCCATACCCTTTGGCTACTCTACTGTTTTGCACATCTTGTAAGTCATAATATATTTTAGAAACACAAACTGAATTCCCAAGATTTTTTAATTATAGTAATTGAGTTATGTTACCTGCATTTGAGAAATAGATGGTTAATATCAAGGGTATATAAGTGATATATTTTGCTGTTAAATTTTAATTTTTACCCTTTGTAGAAGATGCTCAGATCCTGGTATAATGTGGATATTCTTGTTTTCTACATAGAATATTTAAAAAATGACCACACCAAACAAGACACCTCCTGGTGCTGACCCTAAGCAATTGGAAAGGACTGGAACAGTACGGGAAATTGGGTCACAAGCTGTTTGGTCACTCTCATCTTGTAAACCAGGTAAATCAAAACAAAACAAAAAAGTTGTAGTAACTACTTACAGTTTCCTCGCACGCTAGACTGACTTTAATATTCTTTTTTGTTTAGATGCTTGATTTTAATGCTAAAATAAATTTGAGTTTTCATTTGTTATATATTTGTTCCCAATTGCTTTACTAATATCCACTTCAGATTTCATAAGGTCTCTTCTTTTATCCTCCTCTATCTCTGCAATGATTTAGTTATTTGGTGAGCATTTTTTGTTGGCTATTTCTCTAGATGGGATAAGTGGGTGATACATTTTTTGAGTGATTTGGCATTCCTAAATAATTTTATTTTACTCTCGGTTGGGATAGAATTTTTGGGTGGCAGTCCTTTTCTCAAAAATTTGTGGGTGCTATTTCACCATTTCCTTTTTGTTACAAATAAGAAGTCCTAAGCTTATCTCTCTTTTTTTCTAAGTGACTTGTTCTTTCTTTCTGGAAAGCATTTAAACTTTTTCTATTCTTAAAGTTTAAGACTTTTGCCAGGATATGCCAAGATACATGTGTATCTTTTCTCATCTGTCTAACTTACAATTTGATGGGCACTTTGAATCTGTAGACTTAAGCTCAGAGAAAGTTTTTTATCTTAAGGAACTTTAATTATAATGTTATTGGTTTAATTGTCACTTTTCCTTTGGAAACTTGTTATTTACACATTAAGACTCCTATAGAAATATTCCCAACCAAACCTCTTTTTTTCCCCTCAAGATTCCTTTAGCTCTCTTTTTATCAGTAATTTTTGAGGTATAATTTATTTACAATAAAACTTGTCCTTTTTAGGTGTATAGTTGTATGAATTTTAACAAACACATATGATCATATAACCACTATCACAATCAAATATAGAATATTTCCATTATCCAAAGAAATTCCCTCATGCCCCTTTGTAGTCAGTCTTCTGCCCCCTTCCTAGCTCCTGACAACCTTTGATCTGTTTTGTATCCCTTTGGTTATGCCTTTCCCAGAGCGTAACACATCATACTGTATGTAGCTTTTTGGCTCTGGCTCATTCACTTAGTATTTGTGATTTTTTCTATGCTGTTATGTGTATCAGTAGTTTGTTCCTTTTTATTGCTGATTACTATTCCACTGTATGGATGTACCATAGTTTATCTATTCACCAGTTAATGGATATTTAGGTTTGTGGTAACCAGCTTCCAAAATGGTCCCAGTGATCCTTATCTCCTGGTATTCGTGACCTTCTGTTGACCTCTCCTGCACTGTCAGGATTGGTGTCTGGAACTAGTAGAATATGGCAGAAGTGGTAGTGTGTGATTTCTGAGATTAGATTGATAAAAGACATTGTTACTGTGCCTTGTTCTCGTTTGGATTACTCACTCGGGGAAGCCAGCTGCCATTTTGTGAGGAAACAACGGGCCCTGTGGAAAGGTTTGTGTGGCAAGGAACTCTGGCCTCCTGACAGTAGCCCATGAGGAACTGAGCCCTCTTGTCAACAGCATATGAGCAAGCCATCTTAGAATGGATCCTCCAGCCCCAGTCAAGATTTCAGATAATTCCTTCAGCTAACTTGACTGCAAACTCCTGAACATCCCTGAGCCAAAGTGCTCAATCAAGCTCCTCCCAAATTTCTATCTCATAGAAATTGTGAAATAATGCTTGTTTGGTATTTTATTTATTTATTATTTATTTATTTATTTATTTATTTTTAAGATTTTGTTTATTTATTTATTTGACAGACAGAGAGAAACAGCATGAGAGGGGATAGGGTCAGAGGGAGAAGCAGGCTCCCCGCTGAGCCAGGAGCCCAATGTGGGACTCTATCCCAGGACTCCGGGATCGTGACCTGAGCCGAAGGCAGTCGCTTAACCAACTGAGCCACCCAGGCGCCCTGCATGTTTGGTATTTTAAACTGCTGTTTTGGGGTAATTGTAATGCAGCAATAGTTAACCAAGATTGCTTCCCATACTAGGTGATTATGGATAGAGCTGCTGTAAGCATTCATGTACACATTTTTGTGTGGACATTTGTTTTCTTTTTTGGGGTAAATACTTAGGAGTAAAATTCTGTAGAATTTGTAGGAGTAGAATTTGTTTTTATTTCTTCATTCCCAATCTATACCTTTTATTTCCTTTTCCTGTCTTACTGTGTTAGGTAAGTCTTCCAATATGATATTGCAGGGGAATGGTGAGGAGGGACATCCTTCTTATTTCTGACCTCAATGGGAAAGCTCTTAGGTTCTCACCATGAAGTATGGTGTTAGCTGTTGGTTTTTTCATGGATAGATAAAGTTGAGGAGTTTCCTTTCTATTCTTAGTTTGCTGATAAATTCCGTGTGAATGGATGTTGGATTTTGTCAAATGCTTTCTCTATTGATATCATATTTTTTTTTCTTCTTCAGCCTGTTGATATGGAGGATTACATTAATTAATTTTGGAATGTTGAACCAGCTTTGCATGCCTGGAATAAATCCTACTTAGTTGTGGTATATAATTCTTTTTATATATGGTTTCTATTTGCTAGTATTTTCTTGAGGATTTTTGTATTTGTGTTCGTGAGAGATACTGTTCTTTCACTTTCTTTGTAATGTCTTTGTCTGGTTTTGGTATTAGGTAATGCTGCCCTAATGGAATGAGTTAGGAGATATTTCCTCTGTTCTGTTTTCTGGAAGAGACTATAGAGAATTTGTATTATTTCTTCCTTACATGTTTGATAGAAGTCACTAGTGAAACACCTAGCCCTGATGATTTCTTTTGGAAGGTTATTAATTTTTTTATTCAATTTCTGTAATAGATGTAGGACTATTCAGATTATCTATTTCTCCTTGTGTGAATTTTGTTGGATTGTGTCTTTCAGGGAATTGGTCCATTTTATTGAAGATATTAAATTTGTGGGAATAGAATTGTTTATTATAATACTCTTTTATGTTCCTTTCTATTATCCACGCAATTAGTAGGGATGGCCCCTCTTTTGTTTCTGATATCAGTTATTTGTGTCTTCTCTCTTTTTTTCTTGGTTAGCCAGGCTAGAGGTTTATTGATTTTGATCTTAACCTTTCAAAAAATAGCTTGTGGTTTCAGTGACTTCTTCTCTTTTAACTTACATGTTTTCAGTTTCATTGATTTCTGTTCTGATTTTTATTATTTCTTCTGCTTATTTTGGGTTTAATTTGCTCTTCTTTTTCTTGTTTTTTAAGGTGAAAGCTTAGATTATTGATTCTAAATCTCTCTTCTTTTCTAACATACATACTCCCAAGCTATAAATTCTCTGTAAGCACTGCTGTCACTGTATTCTACAATTTCTGGTAATTTTAATTTTTTCATTCAGTTTCAAATATTTTACAGTTTCTTTTGATACTTCTTCCTTGATTTGTAAGTTGTTTAATCTCCAAATATTTTGGATTTTCCAGTTATCTTTCCGTTAGTGATTTCTTGTTTAATTCTATTGTGTTCTGAAAGCATATTTTGTGATTTCTATTCTTTTAAATTGTTTATGTATGTTTTATAGGCCAGAATGTGGCCCATTTTTGTGAACATTATACATGAGCATGACAGGAATTGTGTATTCTTAAGAAGCTTGTATATTCTGTTGTCACCGGATAAACTAATCTATAAATGTCAATTTGATCAAGCTGATGGTGCTATTCTGTTCAACTGATTTACTGATTTTCTGCCTGGGATAAAGGCTAAGATTCAGAATTTAAAATTGTTTAGGTATCCTTTTTTTTTTAAGATTTTATTTATTTGACAGAGAGAGAGAGCGAGAACATAAGCAGGGGGATTTGGGAGAGGGATAAGGAGGCCTCCCGCCGAGCAGGGAGCCCAATGCGGGGCTCGATCCCAGGACTCTGGGACCATGATCCGAGCCAAAGGCAGACGCTTAACGACTGAGCCACCCAGGTGCCCCAGGTATCTTGTTTTTGTTTGCCTTGTTATTTTTGGATTTCCTTAGAGACTAATTAAATGGAGTATAAGTTTATAGTTCTTTGGATTGTAATCTCCTGGTATTATATAGGAGCCCTATTGATACCATGGTAAGTTGTAGGGGGAACAGAAGTGTTCTATATCCTGTGACTAGATCTTAGTCTTTTAGTGGGCCTGTGTCCATGGCTGTGACCTTTACAGGTGCTTCTCACTCCCCCATCCCCTAACTTATGTGAGAGACAGGAAGGCTAGAGGAGTCTAGAGTTGAGTATTTTCCTTCCCCCATGTCAATTAGGCTCTAGTAAAACCCATGTTGGTTAGACTCTAAAGCAGTTTTCCTAGAAGTCAGGTCTTCGTTAAAGAGAGCAGAATGCTCTGGGTGTATTTCACAATGATTACTTTCCCCCCTCCCTCTGCAGGAAGCACTGGAGAATTTTCTTTGATCTTTACCCTGAAGGGAACCTGATGGGGCTCCTAGGTAAAATTCATGAAAAGGTAAAGCTCTTCCTAAGGTAGGGCTTCTAGGAGTTTTTTTATCTCAACCTCATCCATGGTCAGTGGCCAGCAATTAGTCAGTTAGCAATTACTCTTTAAGTTTTCCTACCAGTTGCTGCTTCTGGTAAGCTGTGATTCTCTATATTCACCTGTTTCTTCAGTTTCCTGGGTGGTGGTTTGCCCTGTGACCTCAATTCTGTGTTGGACCTAAGAAGTATTATTGGTTTTCATTTAGTTAGCTTTTTTGTTGTTGTTGTGAGGATGAGAGTGATATTTTCCAAGTTCTTTACGTGTCAGACTGGAAGCTGGAAGTTTTTCCTTTTCCTTTTAAACTATATGTATATCTTTATATTTGAAGTAGATTTCTTATAGACAGCATCGGGTCTTGGTTTTTAATTTAATCTGATATTCTTTATCTTTTCATTGGGAGTGTTTAGATCATTTATACTTTATGTATTGATGCTATTAGATTTAATACTACTGTCTTGGAATTTGTTTTCTTTTTTTCTTGTTGATTTTTTTTCCTCTCTTTCTCTGTTTTTGGATATACTCAGTATGTTTTATGATTCTGTTTTATCTCCACTGTTGACTTAATGGTTATATATCCTTTTTGAAATTTTTGAGTGGTTGCCCTAAGGATTACAATATGTATCTTTAATTATCACAGTTTACCTTCAAGTAGTAGTACACCACCATAGATATGGTGTATGAATCCTTCAGCAGTGTTCTTCCAGTTTCTCCACCCAGTCCTTTATGCCATTTGTGTCATACATTTTATTTTTGGATATTTTAAGCTGCAGAATATATTGTTGCTATTTTTGTTTTAAATGGTAAATTATCGTTTGGAGCAATTAAAAATTAAAAAAGTACTTTTTATGTTTACATATTTTTTTTCAATTTTTGGAACTTAATTTCTTTGAATAGACCCAATTCTTCTATCTGGTATCATATTCCTCCTACCTGAAGAACTTTTTTTTTTTTTTTTTTAAGATTTTTTATTTATTTGTCAGAGAGAGGGGAGAGAGCACAAGCAGGGAGAACGGCAGATAGAGGGAGAAGCAGGATCCCTGACGTGGGACTTGATTCCAGGATTCCAGGATCATGACCTGAGCCGAAGGCAGACGCTTAATGACTGAGCCATCCAGGCGCCCCTGTTTTTTATTTTTTTTAAAGATTTTATTTATTTATTTTAGAGAGAGAGAGCGAGCAAGCGAGCATGTGCGCTAAAGTAGGGGGAGGTGCAGAGGGAGAGAAAGAATCTCAAAAAGATTTGGCGCTGAGTGCAAAGCCTGACATGGGGCTTGATCTCACGACCCTGAGATCATGACCTGAGCCACAATCCAGAGTCGGACACTTGACCGACTGAGCCACCCAGTCGCCCTAGTCATACTTATTTAAAGTCCCTGTCCAGTAGTTCCAACATTTGGGTCATATCTGAGTGTATTTCTATTGATTGCCTTGTCTTTTGGTAATGTTTGCTTTTCTTGTATGTTTAAGTGTTATAATCTTTTATTGAAAGCCAGATATCTTGTTGGTAGATACTGGGAGGAATGGATGTTACACTTTGAAATGCGTACCTCTTTTCTACTATCAGTCCTTTATTAGGAATTGACCTGGTTTTTTTTGTTTTGTTTTGTTTTGTTTTTTGGTTTGTTTACCTTCAGTATCTCACAGGGTTCAAATTCATCTGAATATGTCCAGTGCTTATGATGGGGGCTATTGTGCCAGAGGAGGTGTTTTTTTGTTTTGTTTTTGTTTTTGTTTTAATTCCAGTTAGTTAACATATAGTGTAATATTAGTTTCAGGTGTACAGTATAGTGATTCAACACTTCCATATATCACCTGGTGTTCATCACAACAAGCGCACTCCTTAATTCCCGTCACCTATTTCACCCCTCCCCCACACCCCCTCCCTTCTGGTAACCATCAGTTTGTTCTCTGTAGTTAAGAGTGTTTCTTGGTTTGCCACTCACTCTCTTTTTCTCCCCCTTTGCTTGTTTGTATTTTTTCTTAAATTCCACGTATGTGTGAATTCATATGGTATTTGTCTTTCTCTGACTGACTTAATGTCATTTAGCATAATACTCTCTAGCTCTATCCATGGTAGTTGCAAATGTCAAGATTTCATTTTTTTATGGCTCAGTAATATTCCATTTTGTGTGTGTATGTGTGTGTGTGTGTATATATATATACACACACACACAGACACCACATCTTTTTTTTTTAAAGATTTTATTTGAGAGAGAGAGAAAGCACACATGCACACAAGCAGGGGAGGAGCAGAGGGAGAGGGAGAAGCGGACTCCCTGCTGAACAGGGAGCCTGATGTGAGGCTCGATCCCTGGACTTTGGGATCATGACCTGAGCTGAAGGCAGACGCTTAATCGACTGAGCCACCCAGGCACTCCGACACCACATCTTTATCCATTCATCAGCTGATGGACACTTGGGCTGTTTCCATAATTTGGCTATTGTAGGTAATGCTACTATAAACATTGGAGTGCATATATCCCTTTGAATTAGTATTTTTTTCTTTGGATAAATACTTAGTAGTGCAATTGCTGTATCAAAGGGTAGTTCTATTTTTAATTTTTTTGAGGAACTTCCATACTGTTTTCCCCAGTGGCTGCATCAGTTTGCATTCCCACCAACAGTGCAGAAGGGTTCCCCTTTTTCCACATCCTTTCCAATACCTCTTATTTCTTGTGTTGTTGATTTTAGCCATTCTGACAGGTATGAGGTGATATTTCATTGTAGTTTTGATTTGTATTTCCCTGATGATCAGTGACATTGAGCATCTTTCATGTGTCTCTTGGCTACCTATACGTCTTCTTTGGAAAAGTGTCTATTCATGTCTTCTGCCCGTTTTTAATTGGATTATTCATTTTTGGGTGTTGAATTTACAAGTTCTTTACATATTTTGGATAGTAACCATTTATCTGATATGTTATTTGCAAATATCTTCTCCCATTCTGTAGATGTGTTGATTTTAGTTGTGTTGATTGTTGTGTTGTGTTTAGTTGCATTGATTGTTTCCTTCGCTGTGCAGAAGCTTTTTATTTTGATGAAGTCCCAATAGTTTATTTTTGCTTTTGTTTCCCTTGCCTCAGGAGACATATCTAGAAGGAAGTTGCTATGGTTGATGTCAAAGAGGTTACTGCCTGTGTTCTCCAACCAGAGGAGTTTTTTTTAGTGTTCCTTTATTTTCAGTTTTCAGCTATCTCTGTACGCCTGTGCTTCAGAGTGTGTCTCTCCATGCTTTTGCCTTGCCTTCAGCAGTAGAATGCTGTGCCTTGTCACTCAGTGCAAGGGATGAGAGGCAGGGCTTCTCTGTTTTCCTGGTCCAGCTATGATCTTAGCCCTTGTGTGCCTGGCCTCTAAGGTAGGGCTTTCTCATTGTTTTGGTCCCTCCTACCTATGATAGCCAAACTCTGCCTTGGATCTGTGGCTGGTCTTTTGTGGGAGAATTTTCTGCTCTATCTCTCCCCCCACCCCGCCCCCAGAGGAAGGACTGTTTCCTGCATCTACCCCAGGTGTAGAGGGTTTTTTCTTTTAATGTTCTCCCAGCAAAGAAGGGTCTGTCCTGGAGTCAGTAGGTTTGATGATCATCCTCTAGCAGCTTAAGTTCTTTGTTCTGTTGGAGAGAAGGGTTTGGGAAGGAGGATGGGTCTTTTTGCTTTTCCTGCAGTTGTGGTCAGTTCCTTTCTTCTTGTATCTACCACTGAAGTACACTTTCTAGTCTCCTGCTCTCCTCCAAATCTTTCTGTTCCATATACAGTGAAGGCCCTTGGAAAAGAGTCTGAGAGTCAATGTGAGTTCCCCTTATATTTGGGACTACCAGGGTTGCTGTACTTTTATGCTAGCCCACACTTGGCCTTTAACAGTTTGTTTAGCAAGTTCTACCTAATGTCTTATGTGTTTATTTGGCCACTGTTCCTTCCTCCCGTGCTCTACCACAATTGGGACAGGCTATATATCGTTTTTCTCCTGAGGTTCAGAGTTGCCCCTTCTTGCATTTTAGGCTTTTTGGTTGCTGTATTTTTTCAAGCTCTTGTGTTTTCAAGAAAAATTATGAGTTTGTGGTTTATCTAGCCTCTTCTAGTTTGAATGGGAG
Source organism: Leptonychotes weddellii (assembly GCF_054177405.1). Taxonomy (NCBI): domain Eukaryota; kingdom Metazoa; phylum Chordata; class Mammalia; order Carnivora; family Phocidae; genus Leptonychotes; species Leptonychotes weddellii. The sequence goes on from NC_138370.1 coordinate 69,709,685, forward strand.
TGATGCCTTTTTCCACCTTCCTACATCCTGGACTGCTTCAGAAGTTTCTAATATTCTTTATACTATAAAATAGTTCTGTGAATTTGCTCAATTTGAACACCTCCCATTGCTTGATCTAGTAGCATAATTCAACTGGTGCCTTACGGTATTAGTAATGGGGTATAAATCAGTGTCAGTTCATATCCTTTTATGCTATGGATTTTGCAGAGGGCAGCGTATCACTGGCTCCCTGAAGATGCCCCACAGCTCTGACATCTTGGAGGTACAGAATCGAACAGTAGTTCCCACTGCCATTAGAGTGGTGGGATCACTACAAAATGTGTTAAGTATGAAAGTCATGCAGTTCATCAATATTATGTCATACATTGTACTTCCATCACCTTGGGTCCCTCAGTGAACTATCATTAGGTGATTATCATTTTATACAAAAAGTGAATGACTGCTCTTTATTAATGAGAAACAGGATGAGAAGGTTGTTTAACCTTTGCTTCTCTATGGTCAGATATTTTTCTTTTCTAGGCAGCAGATAATTGCTGAAGTCTGTAACACTGTTAGAGAGTAAAAGATAAAAAAGACAGAATCTTTACTATCGAGTTCACAATCTAGTGGAGGAATTATAGCTTTAAACTAGTCATTATTATGCAGTGTAATAATTTATAACTATTATTTAGTGCTTACTAAATGACAGGTCCTGTTCTAAGTACTTTATATGTGTATGCAGTACATATTGTTATTTTTATCATTTTCTAAATGAGACAACTGTAATACAGAAAGATTAAGTAATTTGACAGTGATCACACAATTAGTGGGAATGCTGTGACTCAAGGCAGGTGAAGCAAGGTTAGAGGTAAATCATTTAGAGGACATGCAATAATTCAGGTGAGAAGTGATGTAAGGAAGACTTTTAATAAACTTTCAAAATGTTAATAACTGTTTGTTGGAGGTACAAATTTACTTGCCTGCTACAGTGTGGTAGGTGGTATAGAGCTTTGCAAAATTATTCTGTCTTTGGAAATAGTGGTTCAATATTTCACTCAGATTAAAGTTGGAATGTATTTAGTAGATTCAGCTTAGTTGAAGACACATCACAAAACAATTCCACAATTCAGCACAATTGTCAGTCTCTGTCCAAGAGACTGGAAAAACTAAAGGTCAGGTTTGTGTGACTGCTAGCATTATAAAAGAGTCTTATTACAATAACTTAATCATTTAATTTCATAAGCACTAAATTCATATCATGTTGGGAAACAAAATTAGGGGACAAATAGGTAAATCTTCTGTGTTTGACTCCATATTTGATACTTTATAAGCCAACAAAAATAAGGATTTGGTGAGGCTGTATTTTGTGAACATCTGATCCATGACATATTTTCCACTCGATTCATATATTTTACCAAGACATTGCTTTTATGAATTAATTTTGAGAGGCATATTTGGATGCTGTAAGTTCTGTTTTTCTTAAAAAAATCACTAAATTTTAATTTTTTTAAGTTCATGCCATAACTGACAATTGTGATCATTGAGTAACTTTCTGGTTAAATAGCAATATATGCTTTGGAGAAATAAAACAGCAATATAATAAATAGATCAAGAAAGGCTTCTCTTGGAAAATGAAATTTGTGCTGAGATGTAAATGTTAAGAAGAATCCACTGTTCAAAGAATTCAGAGAACCACCTTGCTGACACAGGAAACAGCTAGTTCAAAGGCTCTAAGCTAAATGGTTTGGAATGTTTGAGTTTCAGAAAGAAGTCTAGTGTGGCTAGAGGATGGCAGGGAAGGAGGAGAAGTGGTAGAACATGAGTTTGGAGACATAATAAGACATGGGCCAAATTATGAATTCTGGTAGAATTTGGATTTGAAGTACAATTTTATCTGAAGTACAAACAGGTGCCACTGGAGATGTTAAGCAGGAAAGAGAGATGATCTGATACAGAGGTTTTTTTTTTTTTAATTTCTATGGCAGAATTTATTGATTTACTTATTTATTTTTTGAGGGGGAAGGGGCAGAGAGGGAGAGGGAGAATCTTTTTTTGTTGTAACAAAAAAGATTTTTCTTAAAAAAATCACTATGGCCACTGAGAATAATGACTGGTGGGAGAGTAATGGTGTAGACCAGTGGAGGAAAGACTAGTACAGTAACTTGTGTCAGATGATGTTGATTTGGAATAAGCTGATGATGGTTGATATGGAGAGAGATGATGGCTTTAAGATGTATTTTTAGAGGTGGAAAAATCATGACTTACTAAAGGAAAGGAAAGATTCAAGGCTGACTCTTAGGTGTCTGGCTGAATAACTCGGTATTATTTCCTAAGTTGAGAAAGTGAGGTGGGGGGAAATAAATGGGTTTTGGTTCAAAAAAAAGTTATGATTCAGATACATTAATTTTGAGATTAGCATTCTAGTGTAGGCAATTGAGTATAGAAGCTTGGAGCTCTGGGGAAAGGTCTGGGGTGGAGATACAAAGTTGAGGGTTATCAATATATTGATGATATTCTGAGCCTTGGGACTGGATTGACTCCCCTGAGGAGAGATTGTATTCAGAAAAAAGAGTAAAGTCTCAGGGCACTTCAAGATGTAGAGATCTGGCAGAGCAGCAGGAATAAGAATCAGCAAAGGGAACTAAGAAGTAGCTGCTGAACTAGTTGGAAAACTAGGAGAGTGGGAGATCATGGATAGAAGAGAACACAGTGTATCAAGAAGTTAGTTAATTCTTCATCTCTTTTTTTTTTCTTTCTTTTTTCTTAAATTGAAGTGTCCTTGACATGCAGTGTTATACTAGTTTCAGGTATACACCATAATGTTTCGACAATTCTGTATATTACACGATGCTCACTTCGATAAGTGTAGTTACCATCTGTCACCATACAACGTTATTACAGTATTATTGACTACATTCCCTATGCTTTACTTTAATTTTACCCATGAGATCATGACCTGAGCCGAAATCACAAGTCAGATTCTTAACTGACTGAGCCATTTAGGTGCACCCCCCCTTTTTTTGACGAGTCTTGCTAAAGGTTTGTCAATTTTGTATCTTTTTAGAGAACCAGCTCTTAATTTCATTGATCTATTGTTTTTTAGCCCATTTCATTTATTTCTGCTTTGCCCTTTATTATTTCTTTCCTTCCACTGACTTTGGGCTTTGTTTTCTTTTTTTAGTTCCTTTAGATTTAAGATTAGATTGTTTGAGACTTGTTTCTTTTTTTTTTTTAAAGATTTTATTTATTTATTTGAGAGAGAGAATGAGAGACAGAGAGCACGAGAGGGGAGAGGGTCAGAGGGAGAAGCAGACCCCCAGCTGAGCAGGGAGCCCGATGTGGGACTCGATCCCGGGACTCCAGGATCATGACCTGAGCCGAAGGCAGTCGCTTAACCAACTGAGCCACCCAGGCGCCCCTGAGACTTGTTTCTTGAGGCAGGCCCATATCTTTGTAAAGTCACCTTTTAGCTGCTGTTGCCATGTCCCAAATATTTTGAACTGCTGTGTTTCCATTTTTGTCTCCAGGTATTTTTTGATTTCCTCTTTGATTTCTTTGTTGATCTTTTGGTGGTTTAGTAGCATGTTGTTTAGCCTTCATGTGTTTGTGTGTATTTCTTCATTTCTTTATTATAGCACTTAACACTTTATATTGTAATTTATCTAATTAAGATCCTCAGTGCTGGCCAGTAGAACATATTGGACTGTACAGTGAGGTAGGTGCTAGCTACGTGTGAGTACTTTAAATGTGACTAGTGTTACTGAGAAATCAAATTTTAAATTTTATTTATTTTTAATTAGTTTAAATGTAAATAGTCACAGCATAGATAGTGCATTAGATAGATGAACTCCTCCACAGAGACCGCATGTTCTCTATCTTTGTGTCTTCAGAGTAAAGGCAATGCCCTAGTTATAATAATGCCTTAGCAAGTGTGAGGGATTTGTGTTAAAAGATATGTTTTAGGTGGCAATGGCTGTTTTACTCCTAAAGGCAATCTAAGCTGGGCTAGTCAAATTTATCTCATATATTGATGTGTTAGTCAGCTCTTGCTGCACTAATGGTGTGTAACAAACAACCCTAATCTCTCAGTGCTATATTATAACAAGAGAACTTATTTTTTGCTTGGTTATGACTTGGCTCTAGGTTGTGAATTGGGTCCAGGCCTGCTCCATGTGTTCAGGCATGATGTCTTAGTGGGGTGCCAAAATTTAAAAGGCCAAGCCAGACCTTGCAAGCACATTTAAAACCTCTGTTTGGGGGTGCCTGGGTGGCTTGGTCAGTTGAGTGTTCAGCTTTTGATTTTGGCTTAGGTCATGATCTCGGGGTCCTGGGATGAGCCCTACCTCAGGCTCCAAGCCCAGTTCAGAGTCTGCTTGTCCCTCTCTTTCCCTCTGCTTCTCCCCCAATTCATGCTCTCCCTCTCTCTCTCAGTTTCTCTCTCTCTCTCTCAAATAAATAAATAAAATCTTTAAAAATAAATTAAATTAAACCACTGTTTGTGTCACATTCATTCACATCGTGTTGACCAAAACAAGTCATGATTAAGCTCCAGTATGATGAGTGCAGAATCAATTTCTTCCCATGGAGGATGGGTAGAGAAGGGTGGATATTTACTAAGCAATAACAGTAACCGTAGGTGAATGCTGGTTTTCTTTTCCTTAGAGAAGTGGTTCTCATCTGGGGATGATTTTGCCCCATAGGAGACATTTGGTAATGTCTGTAGATGTTTTTGATTGATATAACTGCTGGCATGGGGAGGATTGTGACTGACAGCTAGTGGATAGAGGCCAAAGATGCTGCTAAATACCCTATAATGCACAGGGTATCCCCTGCCCCTGAAAGAATTATCCAGTGCACACTATCATTAATGCCCAGGTTGAGAAGACTTGCCATAAAATAGTAGTTCTAAAATTTTAGCATGCATCAGAATCATCTATAGGATTTATTAAAATACAGACTCTCAAAGGGGTTAACTCTGAAAGTTTCTGATGTAGTTCTAGAATTCCTAACAAGTTCCCAGATGACAGTGATGCTGCTGGTCCAAGGACCATACTGTGAGAACCACCGCTTTAAGAATCAGTACATCATACAGAAGTTTTTTTCTGGATAATATCATTTGTGTGCATTATCATGGTACCTGTTAAAGCACTTATCACAAATTGGTCTTTTAGTTTTTTTGCTTGGACTAGAAGAATCGAGGTATAATACTGAGTGGGAAGCTTTGGAAAAGAAGTTTACTCTATGAGTCATGGCATTGGCACGTAAACAGATGTTTGTAAAATGTTCTGTTTGTGAGATATATTTTGAAGAAGTAGAAGCTGATAATCATACTTAGTACTCCAGAGGTAAAGATTTAGACTGATTGGTTCTTGATGAGATTGCAGAGATTGCACCTACTTAGTTGTACTGTTGTAGTTTCCTAAGCAGTATCTTAGAAACAAATTTAAAATGATTAGTCTTGAGTTATAGGACATCTCTTATTCTGGGTAAGTTATTCAGGTTTTTTGTTTAATGTTTATTTTGCTTGTTAAGAACAAACACCATCTTATGAAATTCTTTGAGCTCACACAGGTAAAACTGTGAAATGAAGAGAAAGAAAAACTAGCTAAATAGCTAAAATAAAGTTAGTGTCAAAAGGTCTTTTAATTATAGAACATTTAATGGTGGAGCTCTTAAGGAAGAGTCGTATAACTGAGTTATCTTCTGTTAGGGAACTCATAAGCTGGTAAGAAGAAAAAGGTATTTAAAACTTAAGAACTCTTTATATTGGTAGCAAAACAACTTTTTATCTTATAACTTGCAGAAATAAATATTCTGGATTAGCCCTAAAAATAATGTATAAAGAAAGAATAGAAGCATGGTCTAAGGTAGCACTGTCAATAGGAGTATAATGCAAGTTGCATGTGTAATTTGAATTTTTCTAGTAGCTACATTAAAAAGGATAAATTGGTGAAATTAGTTGTAATATGTTTTTAATCCAATATAAGTAGACTTATTATTAATGAGATATTTTGTATTTCTTACTAGTCTTTAAAAACCAATGTGTATAGCAAATCTAAAGTTGAACTAGCTGTATTTCAAGTGTTCAGTAGCCACATGGGGCTAGTGGCTACCATATTGTACAGCGCAGATCCAAGAGTTACAGAGTGAGTAATGGAGGAGCTCAGTTTTTATATTTTTAGAAGATTTTCTTTGGGGCAATAGAAAGCTATTTTTCGAACATTTGCTTTGGTCACTGTCTGAATTCAGACCATCATCACGTGCAATGGCTTACCATGGCATTCTCCCTTCCTGATATTGAAGAATCTATCTGAAGACCCTGATCTGATTATTTCCTGATCATATAACTTACCTACTAAAAATTCTTCAGTAGGTTGGTGTATTTTTCAAGACAATTTATACTTCATCTCTTAGTGCACTAGAGTCTGTATGATCTGACTCCTTTCATATGTCTCTGACTCATTTCCTGATTTAATCCAAAGTGTATAGCCTTAGCTCCCAAAAGGACCTACCTTTGTTTCCTATAGATTCCACTTTTCTTTTCCCATGCCATTACATGTTTTTCTCTTTACTGAATGCTCTCTAACCTTGCTCTTCTACCTCTTTACCTAGCTAACTCCTATTAGTACTTCAGAATACAATGCAAAAATTATTTTCTCTGGGAAGACCCCTCTCATTCACTAGTATATACTGTAAAGGCAGCATGTGCAAATTTAAGATACAAATCGCAGACTGGGGAGAGCATATTTGGATCACGTGGAACAGACATGGGGTTAATATCTATAATAGTAGAAGAGTTATAAAGCAATAAAAAGACCAAAGTACAGTGAAAATATAGGAGATTATGAATAGGTATTTTCTATGAGAAAAAATAAAAATGATCAATGAAAGTTTGAAATAAAATTTTTCACCTATCAGGTTAGTAAATACGTGAAAGAATGATTGCATTTTAACATGAGTACACAGCAGAGCTGTCCAACAGAAATTAATGCAAACCACATATGTAATTTAAAATTATCTAGTACCCATATTAAAATTAAAAAAGTTACAATTAACTTCCATTATTTTGTCTCAGTATGTCCAAAATGATTTCAATATCTAATCAATATAAAAACTTATTAAATAGGGGTGCCTGGGTGGCTCAGTCGTTAAGCATCTGCCTTCGGCTCAGGTCATGATCCCAGGGTCCTGGGATTGAGCCCCGCATCCGGTTCCCTGCTCAGCGGGAAGCCTGCTTCTCCCTCTTCCACTCCCCCTGCTTGTGTTCCCTCTCTCACTGTCTTTCTCTCTGTCAAATAAATGAATAAAATCTTAAAAAAAAACTTATTAAATAGATACTTAATATCTTTATACTATGTCTTCAAAACCTAATGTAAAGATTTCAGAATACCCTAATTTTTACTGGTTACGTAGAGGAATAGGTGTTTTTGTACATTATCGGTGAAGATGCATTTTGGAGGAAAATTTGGCGATATTTATCAAATTAAAAATTTAAATGACCCAGGGTTCTATTCCTAGAAATCCATCCTCCAGAAATACTAATACGCACTTAAAGATTATAGATAGGTAGATGTTTACTGCAGTGTTGTTTTAACAGGAAAACATTGGAAACAGCCTAAATGTCCTCTAGGGTTTTCGTTAAATAATTATGATATTTCCAGACAGCGAGATACTGTATAACTTTTAAAAAATGTGGGAGCTGTTTAGGTTAACTGAGTTTTTATATGGGTTAAATAAATATTAACATAATATAATCATGTAAGATACTTAGACTGTGTCTGGCACATAGTAAATGTGATATCAGTGTTTGCTGCTATTATTATTATTATTGATATTGAAGAATCTTCTAGATATGTTAAGTGAAAAAGAAATGCAAAGTGTAGAACTTTGTGAGGTATGCCATTATTTATGTAGAGGGGAAAAAGAATATATATGCATTTGCTTATATATGTGTACAGTATTTGTGAAATAGTATGTAAAAAACTGATAACACTGATTATATTTGGAGAGGGAAACTAGATAGTGGGAGGGGGAATAGAGACTTTTCACAATGTTCTTTTTTCTACCTTCGGAATTTGATCCATGATGAATATAGTACTTAGTGAAAAAATTAAAATGTAAATTAAATTTATTTCTCTTAAATATATTTGAGAAATCCATACTTTACCATTAAGTTATTTCCATAATTAGTATGCATTATAATGATTTTAATCAAGAAAAAACAATACGGGATATTTTTACTTCGGTTATGTAGAATGGCTAGGTGATATGAGATTCTGGGCAAATTTAATTTTTGATTAATCAGAAACACTTGGTTTCAAAATGTGTATGACTTTTGAAAATATTTCTAAGTTGTCCTTTTTGTTGCCATAGAAGGATATATGACATATTGGACTTAATAAAATCTGATTTTGCAGGACATGAGGATCATTCTTACTACCACCTTGTAGAAAGTGTAAAAAACTGGGTTTGAATACGTGCTGTCTTTAGAGTATATTTAGAAGACATTCTTTAAAAATTAAAGCCAACAACCAAGAACACTTGCTCTAATATAAACTTTTGTGTGCATATTCTAAGAGTTGAGGTCTGGTGAAGAGGATGGAAGAATTCTAGTTAATTTAAATTTTACAGTATTGACCATCCTATCTATCACATTTTCTAGACAAATGTGAATGATAACTTTATATTTGGAATATATAGCTCTTTCTTGTTCTTGAGAACTTACTGTTACTTGTGTTTTAGGATTTGGAGTGGATCAATTACGAGATGACAATCTTGAGACTTATTGGCAATCAGATGGCTCCCAGCCTCATTTAGTAAACATCCAGTTCAGGTAATACATTTTTGGATTTTTTGATTTGTATCTCTGTTAAGTGGACAAAGTGATCTATTTATTTTATCTATTTTATTTACATAAAGTTGAAAGAAATATAGAAATTATAGCGAAATGTACTTAACTCTGGTTTTTATAAGCCTTGAGATTATTTTTCTACTCCTTTAGATTGTGTTTTAAGTTTACTCAGTCTTGTCTTTTGTGAATTCTTTATAGTACTTTACATAGTTCCTTTTACAGAGAGATTTCTTAAATATACTTTTCATGTGATTTATTTTGGAAAAATATGCTTTGCTTATGACCCAAAGCAGTGAATGCCTTCCTTAATGCATTGCATTAACTACATCTGGAGTGATAATAGTAAATTCTTTAGGTATAGTCTATTCATGTAATTCTCAAATTTGTATTTCCATTTGGAAAAAAAATATTTTAACCTAGAACCTCTAAGGACATTTTCAGGTTTGAAATGCTTACTTTCTCAGGGAAAGGAAAATTACCATATGGTTTTCAATTGCTTTGAATTTATTGAGATAGATGGAAACCAGCTAACTTGATTATCTTGCCCCATTTACATCTATTTTAACTTTTTTTTTTTAAAGATTTTATTTATTTATTTTGACAGAGAGAGAGAGACAGCAAGAGAGGGAACACAAGCAGGAGGAGTGGGAGAGGGAGAAGCAGGCTCTCCGCCGAGCAGGGAGCCTGATTCGGGGCTCAATCCCAGGACCCTGGGATCATGACCTGAGTTGAAGGCAGACGCTTAACGACTGAGCCACCCAGGCGCCCCTATTTTAACATTTTATAGCATTGTATTTTTAGTTTGTTTTTCTTTTTCTTTTCTTTTTAAAAAAGATTATATCTTTAAGTAATCTCTACACCCAATGTGGGGCTTGAACCACCACCCCAAGATCAAGAGTCGCATGCTAAGTGCCGTTTTAGTTTGTTTTTCTCACTGAAGGTACAGATCAACAAATTTCTTTTTTCTTTTTTTTTTTTAAGATTGATTTATTCATTTGAAAGAGAGAGTGTGCGAGCGAGCACACAGAGGGAGAGGGAGAAGTAGACTCCCTGCTGCGCAGGGAGCTCTCAGGACCCTGGGATCATGACCTGAACTGAAGGCAGATGCTTAACTGACTGAGCCACCCAGGTGCCCCAGATCAGCAAATTTCTTATGAAAAAAAACAGATAACAAGCATTTTACGCCTTCTGGGCTATCCGGTCTCTTTTGCGACTACTCAGGCCATTATTGCATGAAAGCAGCCATAGGCAATGCACACTGGCTAAATTTAGCTATTCTAATTAAACTTTATCTTAAAGGGGTGCCTGGGTGGCTCAGTCATTAAGCGTCTGCCTTCGGCTCAGGTCATGATCCCAGGGTTCTGGGATCAAGCCCCGCATTGGGCTCCCTGCTCAGCAGGAAGGCTTTTCTCTCTCCCACTCCCCCTGCTTGTGTTCCCTCTCTTGCTGTCTCTCTCTCTGTCAAATAAATAAATAAAATCTTTAAAAAAATAAATAAACTTCATCTTAAAAAAGTAGGTGATGGACAGAGTTCACCCAGTGGGTTGTAGTATGCCAACTCTTGTCCTTGTGTACTAAATATGTATATACCAGAAATAAAAGCAGCACCTAATATTTTTTAAAGACTTAAAATATCAGATACTTTGCTAAAATGCATTACTCATTCATTTCATTTAACCTTTACAGCTATTTTTATCCTTATTTTATTTATTTTATTTTTTTTTTTTGCAAATTTTAAGAACTACCAGTTCTTTATTAGTGAAAACATGAATCCAAATGGCATGGTTGCTCTGCTGGACTACCGTGAAGATCGTGTGAACCCACATGTGATTTTCTTTAGGGATGGTTTAGAAATGGAAAAATGTTAACAAATTTGGCTTTTACTTTGGGTGTGTCACCTGTTGTCATACCTGGCTGTTGCTTTTCATCCACACAACACCAGGACTTAGACAAATAGGACGGATGTCATCTTGAGCTCTTCGTTTATTTTGACCTTGACTTATTTGGAGCAGAGACATTGTTCTGTTTTGTTTTGTTTTAATTTTATTTTATTATGTTATGTTAATCACCATACATTACATCATTAGTTTTTGATGTAGTGTTCCATGATTCATTGTTTGCATATAACACCCAGTGCTCCATTCAGTACGTGCCCTCTTTAATACCCAT
>NC_138370.1:69720783-69758704 GCF_054177405.1 Leptonychotes weddellii
TTTTTTTTAACATATAATGTATTATTTGTTTCAGAGGTACAGGTCTGTGATTCAACAGTCTTACACAATTCACAGTGCTCACCATAGCACACACCCTCCCCAATGTCTATCACCCAGCCACCCCATCCCTCCCACCCCCCACCACTCCAGCAACCAATCTCATACTTAAAGAAAAGTTCCAAGTACAGAACAATTTTTTTCCCCTGAATTGTTTCAGAGTAAGTTGCCGATATATGTCTCAGCTCTCCAGAATCCTTTTTGTATGTCATTCCTATAAAGAAAGACATTCTCCTACATAACCACAATACATCCTTAGGAAATTAACACCGATACATTTAATTATACAGCCCCATGCCTGTTCTACCAATTGTGCCCGTAAAGTTGAATCACAGGTTGAATTTGGTTGTCCCTTCTCTTTACTCTCCTTTAATCTGGAACATTTCTTCACTTTTTTTTTAATTTTTTTTTTTTTAAAGATTTTATTTATTTATTTGAGAGAGAGAATGAGAGAGAGAGAGAGCATGAGAGGGGGGAGGGTCAGAGGGAGAAGCAGACTCCCTGTCGAGCAGGGAGCCCGATGCGGGACTCGATCCTGTGACTCCAGGATCATGAGCTGAGCTGAAGGCAGTCGCTTAACCAACTGAGCCACCCAGGTGCCCCATTTCTTCACTTTTTATTTGACTCGGCACTTTAGAAGATTATAGGCCAGTTATTTTAAAGAATGTCCCTTAATTTCCATTTCTTTGATCTTCACGAGTAACTTCAGATTATACATCTTCAGGAAAAGTAGCACAGAAGTGATGTTCTCTGCTTGTCATTGTATCTTACTATTTGGGATACATGATTTGTATTTTGTCCCATTACTGATGATGTTTACTTCTATTATATGATTAAGGTAGTATCTCCCAAACTTCTCCACTGAAAAGTCTCTTTCATTTTATTCAAAATTATTAATATCAGCATGGACTCAGAGTTTACTGTTTTACTTACCTACTTTAAATCTGTTATTATCATCATTTGTGTCGGTGCTCAAATTGCCTCAGATTTGGCCAGTGGGAGTCCCCTCCAGTTGACACTATTACCTTTTGACAGTCTCTGTGATTATTTGAGCAATTTCTTTTGTTCTGGCACAATATTCTGTGCCCCATTTCTCTAAGATCGGGTATATTGTAGTGGAGAATAGTAGTTAAAAACCAGATCTTGTGAGGTGCCTGGATGACTTGGTTGGTTAAGCATCTGACTCTTGATTTCGGCTCAGGTTGTGGTCTCAGGGTTGTGAGATCGAGCCCCACATCAGGCTCCCTGCTCAGCGGGGACTCTGCTCGAGTTTCTCTCTCTCCCTCTGCCCCTCCCCGCCTTGTGCATGCTCTCTCAAATAAATAGATCTAAAAAAAAAAAGAGAGAGAAAGAAACCAGATTGATATATTGAGCACACCCAATACACCAGTTCTTGTATTGGGTGTGCTCATTGCTATGGAATGCTTCTATATCTGAGCCTTCTCAATAAGGGGATATATGTACATAACATACACATACATACATAAACATATTTACATCTGTATTTATTTCTCTGTCTTCACACATATACAAATCATAAATTCATACTGACACTTCCAATTCTAATACAGAGTGAACAGGGTTTATTCTAGTTTTTTCTCTTTCTGTTGATAAACCCCTTCTTCATGAATGAGAACTTGGTTGGTTCTCTTATCCTTCCTTACTTATCTCATTAATCCCCCTGCATGTAACCGGTCTTCCATTTCTCTCATTGTCCCCTCCCTGACAGATACCCCTTCACCCCACCTAGGCTCTCAATCTGTCCTGTGCTGTTGTCTTTTCACTCTCTCTGTACTTCCCTATTTGCAGATAACCTGGTCTGGGCCCTGGCATCTTACATCAGTCACTCCCTTGTGTGGGATGTTCTCTTCAGCTCACTTGGGCTTTGATTGCATGCCAGGCCACTTTTCTAACCCTTCTTGGCTCCAGAACCTCACTGCGTGGTACGAATGCCCTCTTTTATCCCCCTTTGGGCTTGACACTCTGTAATAGGCTACCTTACAACGTAGATGACTTCTCGCTCCACAAAGGCTCTTATATGCTACATTGGGCCACCTTGTAGTGTGGATGTCTTCATCACCCCACTCAGGCTCTAACACCCCATACCTGGCTGCTCTCCTCTTCAGAAGTTCTGCTCACTTCCATATGGGCTCCAACACTCTGTACTACACTTGCTCCCCTCCACCGTGTGAATGCACTCCTCACTTTGAACAGCCTCCAATATCCCATTTTTGTGCACGTGCCTATCTTGCTTGGTTCTTTCTAATAGCTTTAGGATTAAATCATTCAGAAAGGGGAAGTGCTTTTTATATAAAAAATAAAGGAGGTTCTTTTTTATATAAAAGTTTTGTATTTCTTAAAATGGTTTTTAAAATCAAAATGATGTTGAACGCTCGTCCCTGTATTAGTGGATAGTAAACTATTATATTTCAAATAGATGAAATAATAATAAATTATAATTCTACACTTAATCCGCATCCCTCTGCCCCCCTTTTCAAAAAAAAAATCAAGCTCAAGATGGGAAAGGAGGACAAAGCAAGAAGTGCAAAAGATCTTTAGTAATTTTGGTTGACAGTAAATTTAATCTTAGTTAACAGTGTGATGTGGCTGCTGGAAGAACTAATATGACCTTAGGATGCAGTAATGGAAGCATAAAGCCTAGGAAGACCTCCTGTGTATCCTGTTCCATTTTGGCTTTCCCCTCTAACACTGATAAAGAAAGCTAGAGTGTGCTCAAAACAAAGGGGTAGAATGATTAGGGAATTGAAAACAAACCATGTAATAAAAAAATTGGGAACATATAGTCTGCCGAAGACTTTGGGGGCTTTCTTTACATAATTGGAGGGATTTATACTTTGTGGAGGATTAGATTTCTTTTGTGTGACCTCATAAGAAAAAACTGTCCAAAAGATGGGAGTTACACAGAGACCAATTATGGCTTTATAAGGAAAACTTTTAAAAATCAGAACTGATCAAAGATGATGTGTGATTTACCTATCAGAAAAATTTTGAATCTCGGTATTTACCTGGTACAGATGGTTAGATCATTTGACCCTCTCAGCTCATTTTTAGCCCTTCGGGCTTATGATTCTGATTATGTGTAATTAAAATACGTTATTTTTTACTTTGCTATATGTTCGCTCTGCTACTTTGTGAAATAGCTTTAAATGTTAGAATATTTCTAAATTCAGGAATAGACACACTAGCAACTGAAGTGTCATGTAGGGTTCATGCATTCAACATCCATTTTTTTTTTTAAAGATTTTATTTATTTATTAGAGAGTGATCAAAAGAGAGAGAGCAAGAGAGTATGAGCCAGGGGGAAGCAGAGGGAAAGAGAGAGGCAGACTCCCCACTAAGCAGGCAGCCCAACACAGGGCTCCATCCCAGGACCCTGGGATGATGACCTGAGCCCAAGGCAGATGCTTAACTGACTGAGCCACCCAGGGGCCCCTCAACATCTACTTTTATTTGGAAAACTTTCATATTTCTCTGCTTTTCTTTGGAGGAATGTACTGTTCTACAGCCACGCCAGAAATTTACAAAGAAATAATCTTCATGAAAATTTGAATAAGATTTAAAACTGTTTACCTGTTAAATAAATAAAGAGAAAAGACTCACCCACCAAAAGAGAGAATCTCAGCAGTTAGGGAAAAAATGCTAAGGCAAAGAGGGGGAAGGGTCATATATCCTAAGAAAATGAAATATCCTTTGAGTGGATAATGCTGTAATTAAATGGAAAATAGGGAAGTTTTTTGCCTTTTCTGTTTGTAAAGGCAGTACTCTTGGGAAGAGTTTCAAAATTTGTTAATAATTGTCAAAAAATTAGAGTGTAGTTTAATATGGAACATTTAAAGTACATACCAGTTTAAAAGGGTAAGTACTAAAATATTAAGCTGAGCAGGAACAAAATAAAATTTCTGCTTGTGTTTGGTCTGCCTTCATCAAAATTTCTGCAAATTTTATTAAATGTGATCTTGCCCTTTTTATCATTATGATAAAAAATATATGCCATTCATACTTATACACCATTTACAATGATTTTCATGTCATGAAGAAATTTATTGAAATAGTGAAGAGCAGAAGAATGTTAAGTAAAATACTGAAAGTTATACTGGCTTGTTTTGTTTTGAAGAGAAAGGTTGATAATTTAACAGTGAGATAAATGATAAATTAAAAAAAAATCAGGATTTCCTAGAATCTAGTTGAAGGAGAACATTGGTAGTCATAAATTCCATTATCATTTAAAACATTGAACAAAAAGAACTCTATAAATTTAATAATACCATTCATACACATACATATCAATACATGTATGGCTATAAATTAAGTCAAATCATACAAATTAGTTTCCCCACTTCCCCAAATTGCTGACTGTTCATAACTTTTATGATTTAGAAAATTTTATAAAGTCTGTACTTTTTGCTTCATTATCTCTGTTGATTAGTTTTAGGTTTGTAAACCGTACCCACTAACAGGTGAACACCAGGACCTAGCTCATGGCAGCACTGTAGTTTCAGGACTTAGACATCTTTGTTAAAAAGCATTTGTACAGGGACACCTGGGTGGCTCAGTTGTTAAGCGTCTGTCTTCAGCTTAGGTCATGATCCCAGGGTCCTGGGATCATGATAGCCCCGCGTCAGGCTCCCTGCTTAATGGGGAGCCTGCTTCTCCCTCTCCCACTCCCTCTGCTTGTGTTCTCTCCCTCACTCTCTCTCTTCCTCTGTCAAGTAAATAAATAAAATCTTAAAAACAGAAGCATTTGTACAGTTATTGAATAGT
The DNA here is from genome assembly GCF_054177405.1 of Leptonychotes weddellii. Taxonomy (NCBI): domain Eukaryota; kingdom Metazoa; phylum Chordata; class Mammalia; order Carnivora; family Phocidae; genus Leptonychotes; species Leptonychotes weddellii. Next base: position 69,725,623 of record NC_138370.1, read on the forward strand.
TTATTGCATTTTTTATTTTCAAAAAGTAGAGCAAATGGAAAAATCAAAGTGCTGATGTCATTAAAAAAATAATAGGTACTAAACTAATGATGTAATGTATGGGGATTAACATAAGAATAAAAAAAAATAATAGGTACTAAGTTCATCAATAATTTAAGACAATTGCAACTACAGTAGAAATTGTTAACCTCAACCAGATATTTATTGGACTTTACCAGTCAACTACACATTGAATTATGAATGAAAAAAATTAAAGGAAATGTTAGAAATTTATTGTCAAAGATTATGACTAAAACGTGATGTAATTTAGGATTGGATAACTTTTTTTAGCTCTTATGAACTGACTTTCATATGTAAGACCTGTGTTCAACTTTCTTCCATTTGCTTTCCATATGTGTGTTCATGAGTACTTTATGTACTGTAGAAAGGACTTTGTGTATTGAAAAAAAATTATATTACAAATAAGCTTGAAAGAGGTTCAGTGTGGACTTTATGCACTTGACCCTTAAACAATACAAGGGGTGAGGAGCTCCCCTGCATAGTTGAAAATCCACCTGTAACTTTTGAATCCCCAAAAACTTAACTATTAATAGCCTGCTATTGACTGGAATCCTTATCGATAATATAGATTATTAAAACATATGTGTATTATATACTGTATTCTTACAATAGTAAAGTAGGCTAGAAAAAAGAAAATGTTATTAAAATCATAAGGAAGAAAAAATATATTTATAGTGCTGTACTGTATTTATTGAAAAAAATCTAAGAATAAGTGGACCTGCACGGTTTAAACTCATGCTGTTCAAGAGTCAGCTGTATTTTGTTAAGATGAAACAGAATATTCGACTCCTTAGATATTATTCCCTTCACAGAGAAAATAAGCAACTTTTAATTCTTTTAACAGTTTCTTAGCGACTTGAGCATGTAGATTTTAGGAATAATTGGTATGTATTATTAATGTGTCAAGATGGATTTGAAGTATATAATAACAAAGTACCATTTACTTTTATACCTCATTGTTCTTTTTAATTAGGGGCAAGTTCTTTCTTGCCCTGGATGAGAACTTTGTAGGAAATAGGTATGACATTTTTGGGTAATATATACAGTTCTCTGTTCATTTCAAATAGCAAAACAGACTAGAAATTAAAACATTCCATCCTAGCTGTAATGAAATAAGCTAGTAATCCTAGCTAATAGTGAAAGCCTCAGACTTGCTTGTTTCTTTTAAGGTTTCTTCCTCTCTTTAAGCTTCAGTCTGTTGTAAATGGAATAAGATGTGGTTTGCTTCTCTTTCCGTACCTAGGTTTTATTTGTCTTCTTCCATATTTTTAACTAGTTCTGAACTCTCTAGGCCTGCTAGGATGGAAATGGAGAAGGAAAACTTAAAATTGCCAATTCTGTCTTGGTGATCTAGCACTTGTGCTCTCTTTACTTGGCTGTATGTTTAAAGCGAATCTGTCTTATGGATGCTTTTGTGAGTGAGAGCATCTACTTCCACAATCACTTAATGCTATGGATGATTCACCTGCAATTCTTTTGATGAAGGTGCATTTATCACTTACTCCTTCCTCAAATCCTAGGCCTCTGGTGATACCTCTAGCTTCCTGCTGAGGAGTGTTCTCTTTCTAGACAGAAATTAATATAACTCCTCAGGGTATCAGGTTGATGAAGTTCCCTTCTATTTCTAGTATGCTGAGGCTTTTTTTTTTTTTTAAATAAATAGGTGTTGAAATTTCTCAAATGCTGTTTCTGCCTCTACTTATATGATCATATGGTTTTTCTTCTTAGTCTGTTGAGATAGCAAATTTCATTGATTTTTTTATTGTAAAATATACATAACATTTACCGTTTCAAGTGTATAGTTCAGTGGCGTTAAGTACATTCACGTTGTTATACCATCACCACTATTCATCTCTAGAACTTTTTATCATTCCAAACCAAAACTCTACACCCATTAAACAATAACTCTCCATCCCTTCCTTTCCCCAGTTCATGATCAACACTGTTCTGCTTTTCCTTCTCTGTATTTAACTGTTTTTCTTTTTATACTTAACCTCTCTATGTATTTAACTGTTCTAGCTATCTCATATAAATGGCATCATACAGTATTTGTCCTCTATATCTAGCTTAACTTAGCATGTTTTCAAGGTCCATCCATGTTGTAGCATATATCAGAATTTCATTCCCTTTTGAGTCTGAATAATATTCTTTTGTATGTATATACCACATTTTGTTTTCCCATTCATCCATCAGTGGATGTTTGGGTTGTTTTCACCTTATGGCTGTTGTAAATAATGCTGCTGTGAACATGGGTGTACAAATATCTGTTTGAGTCCTGGCTTTCAGTTATTTTTGTGAATATACTCAGAAGTGGAATTGTCTGATCAGTGGTAACTCTGTTTGATTTTTTGAGTACCACCTTACTGATTTCACAGCAGCTGCACCATTTTACATCCCCCAACACTGTACAAGCATTCCAGTTTCTCCAATCCATACCAACATTTGTTTCCTTTCTTTTCTTTTTCCTTTTCTTTCTTTTTCTTTTTCCTTTCGTTTCATTTCCTTTTCCTTTTCTTTTCCTTCCTTCCTTTTTTTTTTTTTTTATTATAATCATCCTAATGAGTGTGAAGTGGTATCTCATGGTTTTGATTTCCATTTCTTCAGTGGTTAGTGATGTTGAGCCTCTTTTCATGGGCTTATTGGCCATTTGGTATCTTCTTTGAAGAAATGACTATTCAACTCCTTTGCCCGTGTTTGAGTTGGGTTTTTGTTTTCTTGTTGAGTTTTAGGAATTCTTTGTATATTCTAGATATTAATCCTTTATCAGATATATGATTTTCTGATATTTACTCCCAGTCTGTGGGTTGCCTTTTCACACAAGTTTTTAATCACAAGTTTTTAATTTAATTTTTTTTTAAAGATTTTATTTATTTATTTGACAGAGAGAGATAGCAAGAGAGGGAATACAAGCAGGGGGAGTGGGAGAGGGAGAAGCAGGCTTCCTGCTGATCAGGGATCGATGTGGGGCTCGATCCCAGGACCCTGGGATCATGACCTGAGCTGAAGGCAGATGCTTAAGGACTGAGCCACCCAGGTGCCCCACAAGTTTTTAATTTTAATTTGTGTATTTTACACATTGTGCTTTTGGTGTTATATCTCTTCAATTGGTTTTTAAGTCTTTTTTTAATGTATTATTGGTTTTGAGTTATTAATATTTTGTTGAAGAATTTTATGTTTCTATTCATAAGGGATATTGGCTTATCATTTCTGTTTATTAATCTTAGTCTGATTTTGTTATTGGATAATACTGGCCCCATAAATAATGAATTGGAAAATGTTTCCTTGTCTGTTGTCTAAGAGTTCAAGTAAAATTTCTATTATTTCTTCCTCAGATGTTTGATGAAATGCACCATTGAAACCATCTGTTCCCAGCATTTGCTTTGTGTGAAGTTTTATTTTTATAAAGTCGTTTTTTTAATTTATTTTTTTTCTTGAATCAGTTTTGAAAATTTGTGTTTTTAAAAGAATGTTTCATTTTATCTAAATTATTTTGATTTATTGACAAGTTGTTTCTAATATTCAATTATTTAATTTCTGTTGGAACTGTAGTAATATCTTTTCTTTTATACCTGGTATTGATAATTTTTATCATTTCTCTTTTTGGTGTCTCTGGTCAGACTGGCTAGAGATTTATCAATTTTACTAATCTTTTTTATTGTTGCTTGTTTCAAGTATTTAAATTCTAGTTAGTTATTGTATAGTGTAATATTGGTTTCAGGAATAGAATTTAGTGATTTATTACTTATATATAACACCCGGTACTCATCACAAGTGCCCTCCTTAATACCCATCATCCATTTAGCCCATCCCCCACCACTTCCCCTCCATCAATCCTCAGTTTGTTCTCTATAGTTAAGAGTCCCTTATGGCTTGCTTCCCTCTCCTTTTTCCCCTTCCCCTATGTTCATCATTTTTGTTTCTTAAATTCTGCGTTTGAGTGAAATCATATGGTATTTGTCTTTCTCTGATTGACTTGTTTTGCTTAGCATAATACACTTAAGCTCCATCCACTTTGTTGCAAATGGCAAGATTTCATTCTTTTTGATGGCTGAATAATATTTCATTGTGTGTGCTTGTGTGTGTGTGTATCTATCTATGCTACATCTTTTTTATTGTAGTTTTATAAAATTTTTATTTAAAATGAATTAATTAACATATAGTGTATTATTGGTTTCAGAAGTAGAATTTAGTGATTCATCAGTTGCATATAACACCCAGTGCTTGTTATTTCAAGTGCCCTTCTTAATACCCATCACCCAGTTTACCCATCCCCTCACCCACCACCCCTCCAGCAGCCCTCAATTTGTTTCCTAAGAGAGTTAAGTGTCTCTTATGGTTTGTCTCCCTCTCTGATTTCGTCTTATTTTATTTTTCCCTCCCATCCCCTGTGTTCATCTGATGTTTCTTAAATTCCACATATGAGTGAAATCATATGATAATTCTCTTTCTCTGATTGACATATTTTGGTTAGCATAATACCCTGTAGTTCCATCCATATCATTGCAAAAGGTAAGATTTCATTTGTTTTGATGGCTGCATAATATTCCATTGTATATGTACAACACATCTTCTTTATCCATTCCATCTGTCGATGGACATCTGGGCTCTTTCCATATTTTGGCTATTGTGGACATTGTTGCTATAAACATTGAGGTACAGGTACCCTGTGTTTGTATCCTTTTTTTTTTTTTTTTAGATTTTATTTATTTATTTGTCAGAGATAGAGAGCAAGCACAAGCAGGGGGAGTGGCAGGCAGAGGCAGAAGCAGGCTCCCCGCTGAGCAAGGAGCCTGATGTAGGACTCGATCCCAGGACCCTGGGATCATGACCTGAGCCAAAGGTAGACGCTTAACCAACTGAGCCACCCAGGCGTCCCACTATGTTTGTATCCTTTGGATAAATACCTAGTAACGCAATTGCTGGGTCATAGGGTAACTCTATTTTCAGCTTTTTGAGGAACCTCCATACTGTTTTCCATAGTGGCTGTACTAGCTTGAATTCTCACCAACACTGTAAGAATGTTCCCCTTTCTCCACATCCTCACCAACATTTGTTGTTTCCTGACTTGTTAATTTTAGCCATTCTGACTGGTGTGAGGTGGTATCTCATTGTGGTTTTGACTTGTATTTCCCTGATGCTGAGTGATGATGAGCATTTTTTCATGTGTCTGTTGGCCATTTGTATGTCTTCTTTGCAGAAATGTCTGTTCATGTCTTCCGCCCATTTCCCGACTGGATTATATGTTTTTTGGATGTTGAGTTTGGTAAGTTCTTTATAGATTTTGGATACTAGCCCTTTATCTGATAAGACATTTGCAAATATCTTCTAGTGTTCTGTAGGTTGTCTTTTAGTTTTGTTGACTGTTTCCTTTGCTGGGCAAAAGATTTTTATCTTGATGAAGTCCCAATTGTTCATTTTTGCTTTTTTTCCCCTTGCCTTTGAAGATGTGTCTAGCAAGAAGTTGCTGCGGCCAAGGTCGGAGAGGTTGCTGCCTGTGTTCTCTAGGATTTTGATGGATTCCTGTCTCACATTTAGGTCTTTAATTCATTTTGAGTTTATTCTTGTGTATGGGTAAGAAGTTCATTCTTTTGCATGTGGCTGTCCTGTTTTCCTAACACCATTTGTTGAAGAGACTTTTTTCCATTGGATATTCTTTCCTGCTTTGTTGAAGATTAGTTGACTATAGAGTTGAGGGTCCATTTCTGTGTTCTCTATTCTGTTCCATTGATCTCTGTGTCTGTTTTTGTGCCAGTACCATACTCTTGTGGTGATTACAGCTTTGTAATACAGCTTGAAGTTCAGAATTATGATGCCACCAGCTTTGGTTTTCTTTTTCAACATTCCTTTGGCTATTCAGGGTCTTTTCTGGTTCCATACAAATTTTAGGATTATTTGTTCTACCTCTGTGAAAAGTATTGATGGTATTTTGATAGGGATTGCATTGAATGTATAGATTGCTCTGGGTAACATAGATATTTTAACAATATTTGTTCTAATCCATGAGCATGGAAATTTTTCCATTTCTTTGTGTCTTCCTCAATTTCATTCATGAGTGTTCTATAGTTTTCAAAGTACAGATCTTTTACCTCTGATTAGATGTATTCCTAGGTATCTTACGGTTTTTGGTGCAATTGTAAATGGGATTGATTCCTTGATTTCTCTTTCTTCTGTCTCGTTAGTGTATAGAAATGCAACTGATTTCTGGGCATTGATTTTATATCCTGCCACTTTACTGAATTCCTGTATGAGTTTTAGCAATTTTGGGGTGGAGTCTTTTGGGTTTTCCACATAAAGTATCATGTCATCTGTGAAGAGCAAAAGTTTGACTTCTTTGCTGATTTGAATGCTTTTTTTTCTTTTTGTTGTCTGATTACCGAGGCTAGGACTTTTAGTACTATGTTGAACAACAGTGGTGAGAGTGGACATTCCTGTCGTGTGGACATCCCCATCCTCACCTTAGGGGAAAAGCTCTCAATCTTTCCCCATTAAGGAAGATATTCGCTGTGGGTTTTATGTATATGGCTTTTATGATATTGAGGTATGTTCCCTCTATCCCTATACTGCAGAGAGTTTTAATCAAGAAAGGATGCTGTGTTTTTGAAATGCTTTTTCTGCATCTATTGAGAGGATCATATGGTTCTTGTCCTTTCTTTTATTAATGTGGTGTATCACATTGATTTGCAGTTGTTGAACCACCCTTGCGTCCCAGGAATAAATCCCACTTGGTCATGGTGAATAATCCATTTAATGTACTGTTGGATCCTACTAGCTAGCATCTTGGTGAGAATTTTTACATCCATATTCATCAGGGATATTCATCTGTAATTCTTTTTGGTGGGTCTTTGTCTGGTTTTGGGATCACGGTAATAATGCTGGCCTCATAGAATGATTTTGGAAGTTTTCTATATGCCAGATCTTCTTTATCCATTCATCAGTTGATGGACATTTGGGCTCTTTCCACAGTAATTCTATTGTTGATATCAATTTTATTGCTCTTTACTATTACCTTATTAAGTATATATCTTTATTTTGTTTAATGTTGTTTTAAAATGTTAGTGGTTCTAAGATTTACAATATGCATCTTTAGCTTATCACAGTCTACCTTCAAATAATATTACATTTAACATATAATACAAGAATCTTAAACTCTTTACTCTCACTTCCCCATTTTCCTTTATGCTGCTGTTGTATGTTCTTCATTTCTCCATTTCTTATAAAGCTCACAACATATTGCTTTAAACAGTTACCTTTAGAAAATTTTTTTATTTTTATTTTTTTTAAAAGATTTTATTTATTTGTCAGAGAGAGAGAGAGCACAAACAGGGGTAGTGGCAGGCAGAGGGAGAAGCAGGCTCCCCACTGAGGAAGAGCCCAATTGCTGGACTTGATCCCAGGACCCTGGGATCATGACCTGAGCCAAAGGCAGATGCTTAACTGACTGAGCCACCCAGGCATCCCTTTAGAAAAATTTTTAAATGTGAAAAATGTTTTCTCCTCACTTACATATTTATTATTTCCAGTACTCTTTATTACTTTTCATAGATTCACATTTCTATTTGGTATTTTCCTTCCTTCTGAAGAACTTTCTTTAACATTACTCATTGTACAGATTTTTTGGTGATCAATTCTCACAGCTTTTGCTTGTTTGAAAATGTCTCTATTTTGTCTTTATTTTACTTATTTATTTTTTAAAGATTTATTTATTTTTGGAGAGAGAGAGTGCGTGCAAGTGGGGGGAGGGGCAGAGGAAGAGAGAGAGAGACTCTCCAGCAGACTTCCTGCTGAACGGGAACCAGACTCGGGGTTCGATCCTACAACCCTGAGATCATGACCTCAGCCGAAATCAAGAGTCAGATGCTTAACTGACTGAGCTACCCAGGCACCCCTATTTTGTCTTTATTTTTAAAATATATTTTACCGGGTACTGAATTCTAGGTTGTTTCTTTCCTTTAACACTTTAAAGATACTGTTCCATCATTGTTTCTGATATGAAGTTTGTTGTCTTTCTTACTTTTGTTTCCCTGTATTTAATGTGTCTCCTCATCCTCCCCTGCTGCTTTTAAGATTTTTTTCTTTATCACTATTTTTTTTTTAAGCAGTGTAATTATGACTTATCCTGATGTGGATTTCTTTTTGTTTATCCTTCTTGTAATTTATTGACCTTTATGAATCTATGGGTACTTTTCACTGAATTTGGAAAAATTTTGGCTATAATTCTTTCAAATGATTTCTATCTAACCCCCTTTTTTCCTGGGACTCCAATTACATGTTAGTCTGCTTTATACTGTCTCACAGATCACTGATACTCTATTTATTTTAATGAGGGTTGAGAGCTTTTTGTTTTCTGTGCTTAATTTTGGAGAGTTTCTTGAAAATACCATTATGTTCACAGTCTTCTGCAATGTTTAAACTGTTAATTCCATCCAGTGAATTTTTTATTTCAGATTTTTTTTCATGTCTACAAATTCCATTTTTAAAAATATTTTTCATCTCTCCACATCGTGCTCATGTTTTCTTTTAATTCTTTTAGCATCTTTATGACAGACTATATTTTCCAGTATGCTCACATTCTTTTCTTTTTTTTAAAGATTTTATTTATTTGAGAGAGAGCGCACATGAGAGAGCACCAGAGAGAACATGAGAGAGAGCATGAGTTGGGGGGGGAGGGGCAGAAGGAGAGGGAGAAGCAGATTCCCCATTGAGCAGGGAGCCCAATGATGTGGGGCACGATCCCAGGACCCCGGGACCATGACCTGAGCCAAAGACAGATGCTTAACCAACTGGAGCCACCTGCGTGCCCCACATTATTTTCTGTTGCACATGCCCTTCTACAGCTTTGCTACTGCCTAATCAAGAGATGGCATCTATGTCTCCTCACTTGAAACTGGTCAGGCCCTTGTGGATCTGTTGCCTGAGAATATGGATGTTATGACACTGTTATTTCTAAGCCTGGGTCATAAAAAGTATACAACTTCTACCTTGTTTTCTCTCTTTTATGTGATTCTCTCTCTGATACCCATCTACCATGCTGTGAGAAAACCCACATCAAATGGAGAAGCCCATGAGGAAATGAACCAAAGGCCAAAGCCTTAGCTACTTAGCTCCCAGCCAATAACCAGCACCAGCTTTCCAGCCATAGTAGTGAGTTGTCTTGGAAGTAGGTCCTTTAGATCTCAAGTCAAGTTGCCGCACCTGATGCTATGTAGACTTTCCTTCTGAGCCCTGCCCAAATTCCAGATTCATAAACAAAATCATGATTATTTTTTTAAGCCAGAAGTTTTAAATGGTTTGCTGTATACCTGTAGGTATTTATATTTTCTGTCTTAATTCCTTATCTTTTCATTCTGTCATCTCTGTCTTTTGCATATTTTTATTGACTGTTTTTTTTCCTCATTGTGGGTCACATTTTTCTGATTCTTTGTAGTAATTTTTGATTGGATGCTGGATTTAGTAAATTTTGTTGAGTGCTATGTATTGTTTTGTTTTAAAAGAGGATAGGACTTTGTTCTGGCAGGCAGTTAAGTAACTTAAGTAACTTAAGAATCAACTTGATCTTTTTTAGGGTTGATCTCTTTACAGTGGGACTAGAGTACTTTTTACTCTCTGGTGGGGTTCAGCAAACTTTTTTTGTAATAGGATAGATAGTAAATATTTTAGGCCTTGCAAACCTTATTTTAGGCTGTTGCAGCTGCTCAAATTTGTTATGCAAAGCAGCTGTAGACAGTAGGTAAATGAATGGGTGCTTCTTTGTTTAAATAAAACTTTATTTACAGGAATAAGTGGTGGGCCACATTTGGCCTGTGAGCACTGTTTTGCTGATCCCTGCTCTAGGGCAGGAGTTCTTTAACTTTTTTGGTTTTAGTACCACTTCAAACTTTTATCTAGGTCTCCAGAGATCTTTTGCTTATTTTTTATGTATATCAGTATTTACCATATTAGAAATTATAGCTGAAGAATTTGAGTCTTTATTCATCTAAAATTAAATAATGATTAACCTATTATATGCTTGGATAAATAACATTTTTTAATGAAAAATAACGGTTTCTTCCAAAACAAAAAATAGTTAGAATAATGTTATTGATTTACTTTTTTAGTGTGAATGTCTTTTGTGTCTGGCATAAGAGAGAACAGCTGGAGTCTCATATGTGCTTTTTCATTAAATCTTTTGCAACATACCATTTCAGATAGCATTTGTAACACTCCATTGTGTACTCGTAAGAGAATGATTCTGAAAAAGGCAAATAACATCTTGGTATTATTAGGAAGATAGTTGTGACCTTGTTGATCCCCGGAAAGGGTCTTGAAGTCCTCCACACGTCCCCAGACCACACTTTAAGATCACTTCTCTTGGGCAAGATTTGCCTCAAGTATGCTAAGGCTTGACTCTTCTGGGATCTCAAATGAATGTGCTAGATATTTGAAGAGGTATCCGTACTCTGCACTTTGGTTGTTGGGAACTCTAGTGATTCCCTACCCTTTGTGACCTCTGGGAATTGTTTAGCTTACTGCTTCCCAGTAGTTGTTCCTTTCCCAGCAACTGCTGTTCTTTGCTTGTCTTTGTAGTTTCACCCTCTGCATGTACAGCACACTCTGTGCAGACTTCTGGAGTTTTTCCGCGGGATAACTCCTTCCTCAACTTAGTGAGACTGAAAGATTCTCTTAGGCTGTGCCCTCCCTGCATTGCAGTCTAGAGATTGCCTTCAGTCAGAAAGCGCAGTTGTTCATAGGGCTCACCTCATTCATATCCATTCTCGCAGGATTCTTAGTGGTGCCTGCAGATTGTTGTTTCATATGTGTTGTCAGCATTTAGTTGTCTATGGTGGGGGAGGGGCAAGTCCTGTAGCTGTTATTTCTTCGTGTGCAGACATCTCTGTTTGTTTCTTTGGGTTTTGTTTTTAACCATATCTGCTGAAACAGTTACATTGAGGTCTTATATGTCCTCTTAAAACATGATATTTGTTGTCTTAGCCTTCAGTAAAAACTTTCATTTTAGTATTCTGTTCATGTTGATGAAAAGTAACTTTTACACAAAGGGGACATTTTCCACCATTGTATGAGGAACAAAGAAGAATGTAGTCATTTATTATATATGTAAACCATTTGTTTGCCTTTTGTTTTAGGCAAGTATGTGGGCTCTTTATGTCTCAGCCTCTTAGTAAAAATGTATCTAGCATGTTAACAGGAAATGATAAACAGAATATTATAACTATTTTGTTTTTTAGTTTTAAGTCTTGTACCTCAGGAGTTAGTAGCTACTCTTACATACGGTAGTCATACAGACATAGATTCAAATTCTGGCTCTGTGCTTTACTAGATATGTAAATGAGACTGTTTGCTTACCCTGAATCTGAGCCTCTGTTTCCTTATCTGTAATGTGGGCATGATAATGCTATATTAAATAGGAATGAGAACTTTTGGTAACAGAGCTGCTGCTGCAATTTTTTTGTTTTTTGGTAATAGAGCATCTAATAACAGTGCTTTAAACAAGGTGGAAACTTATTTTCTCTTTCTCTTCATATAAGAAGAACCTGGCAATTCAGGAGTGGTATGACAGCCCCACAGTGTATGTATTGTGGACCTAGATTCCTTCTCTTTCCATTCTACCATTCTTAGCTCAGGAGTTGTATCCTCAAGGTCACCTCATAAGTCAAGGTACCTACTGGAATTCTACCTCTCATGTTCATATCCCAGGCAGCAGAAAGGAGTGGGGGGGGAGGTCAAAGGGGTATATCTTCCTTTAAAGAAATGTTACAAAATACGGTCATTTGATTCAAATCTTACTGGCCATAATTTAGTCATGGGGTCATATCTAGCTTTAAGGGAAGGTAGGGAATATAGTCTTTTAGCAGGATGCTATGAAGAAGGAAGGCAAAGGGGCTGTTAGATTGCCATCCAGGAGCATCTGTCACTATTGTCTTCTCTTGCAATTTCATGGGTTCCCAGTGAGTTGAGAAATTATCCAGGAGTCAGCAGGTGGAGACCCAAATATCACCCTTGTAAAACTGACAAAGCTGATTCTTGAGAAAGGGGCTTACATCTGCAGTTAAGTGTGTTTCCTAATATTGAACCCTAGCATTAAACAGACTTGTCCATCCAGTCCATGAAAGTGCTAGGCCAGGTAGAGCCTGTCCCTATTAAATTTGTGACATGAAGGAACAAAGTCAATGTGTGTGTCCTGTCAGCAGCTCTTTCAGCATAAAGGGAGGGTGGGTGAGGACTAGAGAGGCTGGGAGTGTTACTTAGGTCATCAGAAATGGGAAAGTGTTACCCTGTCCCTTCTCCCTTCCTACGATGCTTTATCCTAAGAGTTTAGCATGATGTTTGGCACTGAATAAGCATTCAGTATATGGTGCTTATTATTATAATGATGATTTGAGCAATTTGAGTAGCCACCATGTCTCAGAATCTATGCGTTTAATCTTCCCACATATGTTGCTATTTGACATGTAGCATGGTTTCTATGCAGTATTATTTTTTTTTACTTCACCATGAGATAAAATTGGTAAATAGTTTTAAAAGGCTGTATAGGTACTTTTAGACTAACAGTTTTTAAACTTTTGGTGAGGTCACAGTTTCGTTTGCAAATGTAATGAAATTATGTAGATAGCATAAATTATACATATGCTTTCTGGGAATACATGGATCTTAAGAATTTATGGCAGATAAAATTTAATGAACTACAAATACCTCCATATTACTGTAAACTGGTATCAATGACTGTTGAATACGTACAGTAAATTAACAGGAAGGTGAGAGTGGTTAAGATCATGTGAGGCAGATGGACAGACACATGTTTCAACTCTAACTGTGCCCACCTACTAGTTATTTATTAACCTGGGTGTTACTGTTTTTCTTGTTTTAAATCAGTAAAATGAAGGTGATAATAGCTTCTATATCCAAGGGAGAGGAGTAAATGAAATAATACATATAAAGCCTTACTTCTGGGCCAGAGTATCCACTTGCTCTTTTCTACTGTTGCTGTTGTTTTTATAGTCATTATTGTTGTTACCCTTCTTTGCCTTTCTGACCTCACCTTGATTATCTTGCAGGTTTCAGTGACTAAGTTATCTTGAATTACATAACTCGGAGATAAAATTATTCTGAGCAAACAGCTTGGTCCTTTAGATCTGTTTTTGTTTAAAAAAGAAAAGCAAAAGTCCTCAAGAGTAATCTTCATGATCTTTGATCTCTCCATAATAAGAAAGAACTTTCACAGCCTGCTTCTGGCTCATCAGGGAAACGATCTTTTGTGTGCCCTTCAAAATTTCCCCTTCTTCCCTTGCTTCCTCTCATGTCTCCTTCCTGGCCCACCAGAAGGAGAAAGATGTCAGTTTGATACTTCTGGCCTCTTCTGAAAACCTGGTAATGGCATTTATCCTGTCAGCAGTTCCTGGGTATTTAGTGTTTTACATCTTGATCTGTCTTTATTATTTGAGGAAAAGTCCTTAACTTTCCCCATTCCTTTCTGATGAATAGCTTGGGCTATAGAAGTTTGGTCCCCTCACTAAGAGCTATAGATCCCCTGCTGTTTTTATAGGTTGACTTTTGACACAGGCTACTTCTGTTCAAGGAGCTCATTGTTATTAAGTTAGTGCCAGTTTATATCAGAACTTAACTTTTAAAGCACATTTAAATAGACTTCTTAATGGTTTTTTTTGGTTGATGTTTAAAATTGTCTAGTGGTTTTTTTTTTTTTCCAAATGACCCAAATAGCACATGCTCAATGTAAAAAAATATTCAGAAAATATATAAATCATGAAGAAGAAAGCTCTCCCATAGTTCTCCATAGACTCCACCAAACTAGTCACTTCTACTTTTTTTTATATGATTCTATCTCTATCTATATGTATGTATATAGATATATATATAATATATATACCTATACATACATATAGTTTTATATGCCTTTAAAGTTTTTTTTCTTTTCCCCCAAATGAGATTCTTCTATATATAGTTTTGTATTCTGCTTTTTTCCCTAACTTATGTATGTGTGTGATTGTTTTAAATAGTTGTATAGGATTTCATAGAATAGATATAATTTACTTAGCTAATTCCCTATTGAGATGGATATTTAGGTTGTTTATGATTTTTTAGTGATTTAACCCAGGATGGTAAACATTTTTCTGCATCCTTTTTTGAGTAGTTGTGTTTTGTTTTTTTTTTTTAGTGCATTCTTAGAAGTTTAATTCATGTGTCAAAGGCTTTGTACCTACTAACTGGTTATGAAAGTAACTTTTTCTAATCAAATTTGGGTATTATCAATCATTTTAATATTTTTCAGTGTGATAACAAAACTAACGTCTGAGTGTTTTAATTTCTATTTCTTTGATTATTAGAGATTAAACATATTTTTGTGGTTTTTGGCCACTTGCATTTTTTCTGAGATTAATTTTGTGTTATGTAGTCTTGCTAATCTTCCTAAGATATGTATATTTTAAAAATGGCAGAATTTTATTTCTTGTTTTAAGAGATTATATTTTAAAATTATAGTATTATATATGCTACAAATATATATTATAAAATTATATTACAAATGATTTTGTTTTTGCTGGACTTAATTTCTTACTTAGCTAGTTATTTTCAAGTATTGACATAGGAAATTAAGTAATTAGTAAAGAAAACCAAGCTTGTTAGAATAATTTATTTACCTAAAATACAAATGAATTTGACTGAAATTCTTAATGCTTATTTGCACTTTAAGGTACCTATTTTGGTTTAACTTTTTAATTTGCTCACATCTGGTTCTTGACCATGTTCTAGATAAGAGATGCCTGTATAAATGTGTATCTGTATTTTTACTTGTTCATTTTCATCATTGTTAAAATGAAAGGAATTGGAGATTGTTGATTGAAGTACTCATTTTAGCAAACTATGATCAGAAGATGCTTGGATATGATTCTTCCACATGATAAAGAGCATGTTTTTATTTTATTGCTTTTAGAAGAAAAACAACAGTGAAGACATTATGTATTTATGCAGACTACAAATCTGATGAAAGCTATACTCCAAGCAAGATTTCAGTCAGAGTAGGAAATAATTTTCACAATCTTCAAGAAATTCGGGTATGTCTTTCACATTTTAAAAAATATGTTATCTTGTTACTCTTGCTCTTTAGAAAATAGTGACATTTGACACTGGATTAGACAGATTAAAATGTTAATACATAAAAGGAAAATTATTAATATTTAAGAAAACACTTTTAATTTTTTATCTTTAAAAAATTTTTTGAATTCCAATTGTCATCTTAGTTTTTTTCCAGTGTTTTATTATGGAAATTTTCAGACATACAGAAAAGCTGAATTGTATAGTGAGCCCCAGTATACTCACCTCCTAGATTCTATAGTTATTAATGTTTTGCTATATTTGATTTATTATCTGTCCATCAATTCATCTAATTTTTATACTCATTTCAAAATAACTTGCAGATATTTGTACCTACCACCCCAAATACTTCAGCATAACATATGATAACTGGAGTTATGAATATTTGCTTCAGGTTTATTTTTTAAGGTACAACTTATATGCAGTTTCCACAAATCTTAAATATATTAATTTGTGAATTTTCACAAATGCAAACATATGTGTAACCCCGACTCCTATTAACATATAGAACATTTTCATTACCCCGTAAAATTCCCTTATATCCCTTCCCAATCAATCTCCATGTCTATCCTACTCTCAGAGGTAAGTGTTGTTCTAATTTTGTTTGCTTATTCATTCATCCATGTATTCATTCATTCATTCATTCATTCTGTAGATCAGTTTTGCCTGTTCTAGCATGTCATATAAAGGAATCACAGATGGTGTAATTTGGTAAGGCTTCTTTCATTCAGTCTAATTTTTTGACAATCCATCCCTGTTGTTGCATGTAGCAGTACTTCATTTTTTTATATTCCTGAGTTATACTCCATTGTTTGAATATACCCCAATTTATTTATCTGCTGTATAACTTTTTGAAGCTATTAGGATAATGCTTTTGTGACCTGAATGTTATTAGTCCCCAAATATTTACATTTCAGAGATACTTTCAATGAGTTTGAACTTTGTACTTGTAAAGTTCTGGCCCTTCACATTTTTTCTTGTCAGAAAGTCATTGAGCTCAAATAATCATTAAAATCTTTTCAATTAGGTGATTCTGAGAGATCTGAGAAGCACCTGTGATTTTTGAAAGACTTCCAGCCAATTTGTGGCCTAGACTCTTATTTGACTTAGTGTTTATAAGACCCTGTCTCTACATTTATATTTCTTCCCTGAGTTAGTAATAAAATACTTAATAAGAATCACATATACTTTCATTATTTACTCATTAAATGCAGTGTTACTTCCTTGTGAAATTTGTTTATGTGTTGGCAAATAAGAATAAGTAAGGACATTGTCACCCACAGGTGTTTTGTTTTTTTGTTTTGCTTTTTCATCCTTTGAGGTAAGTTTGCAACTTTTTTGAGATGACCACCTGGTCTTATTCTAGTTATCTTCCTTTAATTTTAAGGGATGATCCTATACATTTTCTTGACTACTAATTTGTCTTTGAAAAATCATCCTAAGATATTCTTCTTTTAGTTTAAAAATATTTATTTTGTGTGGCCATACTGGTTAATATGTACTTTCCATGCTTGAATAAATTCATAAATAGATTAGTTCTTCATTTTCTTTGTAAGTTTCTTCATTTAACCCAGTGCTTTTTTCATTCAGAATATTTTAGATTCTTTTTATTATCATAATTACATTGAGCCTTTTGCTAGCTCTTTTAGTCATATGATACATTTAATCAGTGTTTAGTGCTTTAAGGACTTGAGATAATCTTATACTTTGTTAAACATTTTGTATTTATCACACGATTGGGTTACTCATAGTGAGCAGCCTTTTGGGAGCAGAGCTGGCTTGTTTGGTTTAAAATTAAAGGTTTATCATATAATCCCTCAAGCAGGTTGAATTATGTGACACTGAAAATAAAGTTTTGATCCAGGATGTGTGTGGCATATATTTGAAATGTCCACTAGATGTCACTGTTGTCCTTTAATTGCTAGTCTCATAATCTAATTGTTAATAAGACCTTAAGTAGTTAGTCTTCGTTGTAACTCGTTTTTCTCAGAGTATATATATTCAAATATTCTTTGATGCATTTTGGGAAATGTACATATTCATATGTGATTTCTAGGTTTATGTACTAAATATATATTTTGTATTCTTTTGTAAATGGGACAAACTTGGAATGATATTTGGACCATTTCAGAATACTTTTAATCTAGTTTTTGCTTCTATTATATCATTTAAGTACTGAAACATTAGCCACATAGAATAAGGGCTCTTTTAGGTAGTCTCTTAATTTTATTCCAAGTATGTTTATATTTCTGTGTAGTGACCACATAGCCTCACGAGACCAGTAATACTAAATATTACCAGGTGATAATGTAAGTTGTTTTCCTGAAAAACTTAATGAACATACTGCTTTTCTGCCACAGTTCTCACTAAGGAACCATAATTTTTGGATTTTGCTTTAAAATATTAGTGCCGCCTTTGCAGCTCATGATATAAAGTATACTTTATCTTCTAATTATACATCTTTTTACGTGATTTATTCTGTTTACCTTTTTTCCATTAAAGAAATAATCTGATATCATTTTGTTTTTTAAGGGAAGATAAGCAGATCATGCTTTTATTTTCTTACATTACTACTGTATAGGATATAAATTATTTTTTAAAAAATCTTCTAACTCAGATACTAAGACAAATGATTAAAATAGTGTTAACTTTTATGAGGTTTTTAGAGCCATCATTTCATTAGTTATAGGACTGATTTAACTGAGTGGAAAATCCAACTAAATCTTTTTATATTTTTCCATGGAGGGTTGCCCACAGGAGGGTGTAGTGTGTATTGGAGTGTTTAATGGGTTTTCCTTTTTTACTAGAAATTATGGATTTGTTTACTTGAAACATCTAAAAACCTATTTTCTGTCATTTTATTATTGATTTGAGTTGATAACCTTACAAAAATTTAGTTCAGGACAAGAAAAGCTAATGGCTACCCCCTGTCTATCAAAAAATTCTTCTTTTTTTTTTTTTTTTAAAGATTTTATTTGTTTATTTGACAGAGAGAGACACAGTGAGAGCAGGAACACAAGCAGGGGGAGTGGGAGAGGGAGAAGCAGGCTTCCCGCTGAGCAGGGAGCCTGATGCGGGGCTCGATCCCAATCATGACCCGAGCTGAAGGCAGACGCTTAACGACTGAGCCACCCAGGCGCCCCAAAAAATTATTCTTTTTCTATCATCTGTTTTCCTTCATTTCAGTTATAAAACACACTATTCTATCTTGATCTTTGTAACCTCTGTTGAAAAATCTCTAAGAAGAGACCAGGCCTTCCTTTTACTCTTCTAGAATGCATATTTCAACCTCTATACCTGAGGAGGGACTTACAATGGAAATAAAGTTTAGACTTTCTGCTTATATTATACTTACAAGATACTCAAACTAGGTTTGGTTGAATAGAATGCTTTTGATGCCAGAACTTCTCTTGAATAACTTCCTTGATAACATGATGAATTCATTTATGCCACTTATTCTACTTTTTTGTTTTTAAAATTGTCCACCCTACAGATACTGGGAACCAACAACCTAAGAACATTTCATGAGATGCTTGTGATTTATTGCTTCTACACAAACTACTTTTTCTTTTTAATTTTTTTATTTTTTACACAAACTACTTCTGTGTAGAAGTGAGGACTTAGCATTTCAGAGTCTTTATGGCTTTATCTACTCAAAACACCTCATCTTGGGCACCTGGGTGGCTCAGTTGGTTGAGCGACTGCCTTCGGCTCAGGTCATGATCCTGGAGTCCCTGGATCGAGTCCCGCATCGGGCTCCCTGCTCAGCAGGGAGTCTGCTTCTCCCCCTGACCCTTCCCCCCTCTCATGCTCTCTCTCTCTATCTCATTCTCTCTCTCAAATAAATAAATAAAATCTTTAAAAAAAAAAAACACTTCATCTCAGTTGTGTTACTTTTGTGCAGGAAGTCATGTTCATCATATTATTGAGGAAGTTATTCAACAGAAGTTTTCAAATAAAGATAAATGCTTTTAAAATTTTTATTTATCTATCTACCTGTTTAGTTATGTTTATTTTTTTCAAGTAGGCTCCATGCCCGGTGTGGGGCTTGAACTCACGACCTGGAGATTGAGAGTCCCGAGCTCTATGGACTGAGTCAGTCAGGCCCCCCACTTTTAAAATTTTTAAATCATTTGCCTTTTAGCATTATGTTTTGGTTTAATGCTGTTTGTTTCCTTTGCCCTCAGGAGGAAAAATATGTGCGAAGGAAATGTTTTGTCATTTAGTGTGAGAAACCAAAGAATAGTCTGTCTTAGATGTAACCATTTTAACATCGTAGAAAACATCTCCAGCTAAAATTCAAAATTCAAGAAAACTTAAAAGTCCTTTTCAGTTTGCCAACTAGTTATTTACCTCTTTAAAAACGATTATAGAAATTTTTGTACTTAAATATGAAACTAAAGTGATTTATTAGATGTAGAATGACAGCTCTCAAAATTATTTCTGTACAGTTCTTTAAAAAACAACCTGTTAACTGAAGGTTAAATAGATATTTTCAGCATATGTGAAAGTTGTCCTTTGATTCATTGTTAGCATTTTGCTTCGAAAATTTGTGACTGCAAAAGGATAGAATATTAATGGAGCACAAGATTGTGCACTTAAGTGAATTTTAAGCTTTTTGTCTTCAGATAATAAAGCTGTTACCAAAAGATTTTTTTTTTTTAAGAGGAAGCTTGAAACAAGTCTTCAGTGTTAAGAGAGCTGTAATGATATTTTTCTCTTCTTCCATGTGGGCGAGCCTTTTGGCTCTCTTCCTTGTGTCTTGAATCAGTAGCATGGCTATGGGAGTCCATATTTGGTACTTTGACAAAAGTGGTTAAAAAGTCAGCTCTTCTGTTAGCATAACATTTACTATTATAATTTGAGTTCTGTTAATGTGTGTGGTAGAGTAAGAAGATGCAGACAAAGTCTCTGACTCTATCCAGCGATCTTAAAATCTACTTATATTTACTTTCTGATGAGGGGTCTGCTTTAAACAACTTGATATAAAGTGGAATGATTTAGGCGGTACCTATAAACATAAATTGGTTTGATAGGACAGTGTTTAATTTATTGAGCCTTTGGAAAAAATAGTTTTTGCTGAATTTAGCTAGTTTAAAAGAAAATGTTTTTAAAAATTAGTTTTTATAACTGATCCTGGGACATCTTTGAAATGAGTGTGGAATATTTTGTTGTGATACACATAATTTTTAGGCCAGAAATGTTATCCTCTCTTATCCCTCTCAAAAAGTAACATACGCAATTTTTAAAAAGTTATTCATGATTATATACATTACTTATTTCCAAAATGGAGTTGAGATGACTATGCATTTGGGGTTATTTCCTTTTGAATCTAAAATGTTACACAGTGGAATATTATGTATATATTTTAAAGATCTTATTTATTTTGAGAGAGAGAGAAAGCAGGGGAGGGACAGAGGCAGCGGGAGAGAAAGAATCTCAAGCTGACTCCACACTGATGTGGGGACCCGACCCTGAGATCGTGACCAGAACTGAAACCAAGAGTGGGATGCTTAACTGACTGAGCCACCCAGGCGCCCCTATATATTTTTTTAAGAGATTAATATTCTTTTATCTCTTGTTTTTTTGTTTGACCACAAAGACTGTAGAGGTGTATCTGGCATTCTCGTTACAAGACAGACTCATGCTTTATTCAGTAGATATTTATTTATGACCTGCTAAGTGCCAGGCACTGTATTAGATACTGGGGATACAGTAAAGATAGTCACTGTTTCTTCCCTTAAACACTTCATAGTTTGGTGGAAAAGGCAGACAAATAAATAAAGAATTACAATAGAATCTAGTAAATACACATGGCGCCGTTTGAACGCAATGGAATATTAGGAGCAATGTTTTAAAAACTTTTTCTAAAAGAGGTGATGGTTCAACTGAATCTTAAGGATAAATAGAAAGCCTACTCAGGTGGGGGATCAAGTAGAGGCATTTTAGAGGGGGCACAGCATATATAAAGGTATAGAAACAGGAGAGCATGGCATAGTGGCAGAACTGCAAGTAATTTAGTATTTTTGAAAGCTGGGTAGGTATGGAGGAGTGGCAAGGAAGACTGAAGAAGTGTTTATTCATTCTACACATTTATTGTGATGGTAATGGTAATATGGCCTCCATATTAAAATTAAATAAATAATTTTACTCCATAAGGAGTTCACATTCATTCAGGGAACAAATGTATAATTGTTGCAGTGAAAATATATAGGCAAAAATCAGATTGTGCTTACTGTCAGACTTCTAAGGAGTTTAAATGAAGAGACATTGATAAAATTTAATCTTGGGAATGCTGGGGCTGGAGCAATGTGAAGACTGGGTAGGTAGTATCCAGGTGAAAATTATGAGGATTTAACCAAGGCCATGAGAATTGTATTCAAAAGAAGGGATGTATTTGAAGTAGAATCAGCAGAGCCTATGACTGATTGTTACCTAGGATATACTGGGAGTATGGGTGGGGGTTCAGGTAGGTGGGAGAGGGCATCTAGAATTCTTCTCCTGTTTGGCACCTGGTTGGTTGTTGTATTAATCAGAAATGGAGTACAGAGTTAAGGAACATTGGGGATGGAGAGAAAGGTTAAGCTAATGAGATTAGTTTTTGTCACTGATTTCTGGTATTTTTTCAGATGGAGGGCTTTTCAGGGGGTAGTCAGGTAATTGGATCTGAACCCGAGGGAAAAAGTCTAGGTTAGAGGTGTAGATTTGAGAATTATCAGTGTGTAAGTAGAAGCTTAGGTGTTTGTTCTGATTCATTCAGGGAACATGTATAGTAGAAAAGAAGACTGCCAGGGCTGGAACTACAGAAATGCATGCCAGTATTCAAGGGCTGGGAAGAAAAAGATGATTCAATGAGAAAAAGCTGAGAGGAACTGCTAGTGATGAGAAGAAAATCAAGAGACAGTGTTGTCTCAGAAGCTGAGAATGGTCAGGAATATCCAGTTAGATAGGGACTGAAAGCTTCCTGCCTAAGCCTGTGTTACATGTTTTAATAGGCAATTTATTTAATGCAATTCTGTACTAAGGCGGCTTCTGCAAGTAGTTTAATCACTCTTTGGAGCAATAGTTTCTGCATTTATAGATTGGAGGCTAATGAAATTATTTAGTAGCAGGAATTCAGCTTCTCCTACCCTAGTATTTGGGCCAAGTAAGAAGATTCTGAAGGGGATTCTTGTTTTGTTTCATAATGCTTTGAATGGGAAGGTTTTATACTGCGGATGCACACTTAAACTTTGAAGTGGATGAGGTACTTTTAAGAGCATTGTGCTCTAGAGTCGCTTTTCTCAAGTGCTGTTTCGCAACAGTTATGGAAGAACTGCAGTGTTTCTTGTAGGCAGAGTGATAGTAGTAACAGCCAAGGGCAAAGAAAACAAAAAACAAAATTAAAAACCCTGTATTTAATTGTATGGCAGGATACAATACAACAAAAATATGCACTTAATGAAAATGAAAATGCTGTGGTTTCAGAGATACAGATTACCAACCCCTTTTATATAAGGAAAGCCTACTGAGTGAGCATAGCCAGCTGAACAGGGCAGGGGGAGGCACCTGGCTGAGAACTTAGCACAGTGTCAGGAATAGTAGACCTCTAATATAAAGTTGTCAAATAAATATACCAGCAGTCAGTCCCTACGCTTGCCACTGATCCATGCTTGTGTAGTTTGCTTCAAAAAAGATTATTTGGGCAAGTCTGATTCCTTCTCTCAAACATTAAAAAAAAATTTTGTAATTGTGATAAAAAACATAAAATTTACCATCTTCACATTTTTAAGTGTATAGGTCAATAGTATTAAGTGCACTCACATTGTTGCACAACAGATATCCAAAATTTTTTTCATCTTGCAAAACTGAAAATCTATATCCGTTAAGTAGCTCTTCCTCATTTTCCCCTCACCTTAGCTGATAACCACCATTCTGCTATCTGTTCCTATGAATTTGGCTACTTTAGATACCTCATGTAAGTGGGCTCATACTATTTGTCTTATTGTGACTGGCTTATTTCACTTAACACAATGTCATCAAGGTCACCCAGGTTGTAGTAGGATATCTTCCTTTTTTAAGGCTAAATAATATTCCACATTATGTTCATCCATCCATCCATCTGCTGATGGACCTTCCGCAAGAGGTGTGAATAATGCTGTTATGAACATGAGTGTGCAAACATAAATATCTCTTTGAGACCCTGCTTTCAGTTCGTTTGGGTATATGCCCAGAAGTGGGATTGCAGGATGAGGTAATAGTTCTATTTGTAATTTTTTGTCTTTCTCAGAAATATGACTCACAAGAAATAGGCAAGTTAGCAGCAAGACTTGGTATAGAGAGATAGTGATATGGGGGGGTGGGAAGGTGAAGGGCCATGTGCATTCTGAAGTTTTAAAGTTAGAAGAGTATAGACTATGAGATATGGGAGGTGGTAGGATGGTGTATAATGAATAGAGTGGATGCAGGGACACAGTCAGATCGACCAGCAGAGAGAAAAATAGAGTTGAACGAATGACTGGTGCTCCCAGTGTTCTTCATTTGCTGACCTCTCTGGTACCTGGTTATTTACTTTCTCCAGGGTTCCCATGGGCGTATAAACTTTTTGGTAAGCCCCCTTTCCCTGGAGAAACTTTTGAATGCAACTTTCTTTATTCTTGGTAACTAAAAATGGCCCTGATTAGAACAGAAGGAGCTGGAGCAAATTTTGCTGAAAACTGCTAAAAAATTTTATCATAATTTTAAAGTGTATTTTAATTGAGGTCAGCCCACTCAGGACCTTCATTTTTTTTTTTCTCAGCCTCTTGTTTTATGCATGGTGAATGAAGAATTAATAATCTCTAAAAATTAGAGGCCAGTAGCAGATTTATTTATTTATTTATTTATTTTTTAAAGATTTTATTTATTTATTTGAGAGAGAGAGAATGAGAGAGAGAGAACACATGAGAGGGGATAGGGTCAGTAGTAGCAGATTTTTGATAGGATCAGTGCTGTGTTTGGAAGAGAAGAAATCAGCACATGAATTTTGATTTAGATTGGATTGACCATCACAGAACTGTTTTTTGAGTCCTCTTGTTCACTCTTACTTGTGTTTGTCACCTCTGCTGTTTATTCAGCACTCTCAGCACGCATGTCACTGTGCTAAGCAGTCACCACTCACTATTTCATTCTGTCTCCAAAGCTCAAGTGGTGATCAGATGTTGTTATCCCTATTCAGGGAAAGTTGAGACTTAGGTTACATGGACGTTTTGCTATATGGCTCACTCTAAATGTGAGAATGTTAGAGCTGAAAGAAACTTTAGAGGTAACCTATTTCATCAAAAACTTAGATGCTAAGCAGTCAGGCAGGTAATGTAACAGCAAGATTCCATGCCTTTATGCAAAGGGAGGAGCTTCTATGCAGTTTCAGCCTTTATTGCCACATGGGAATGTAGGCCCAGTATTGTCAATCTTAAAATTTTTAAGGAGAAAGTGGGAATCTGGATTTGAGTGTAAAATTTCCCTGTTTTTAAAATATGCTGGGCAAACAAGGTATGTCCACAGGCTGGATGTGGCTAAAGGACCACAGTTAGCAACTTCTAATAAAGTACAATCCCATTAATTTACAAATGAGACATAGAGGTGGAGTGAACTGCTCGATGTTCCACAGCAAGTCAGTGGTATAGCTGGGAATCAACATGCAATACATATTCCTTCCGTTTTTTTCCTTAAAATCACATTAGATTATAAATTACCATAATATTTCCTTAAATTTTTTAGAATAATTGAAAGGTGGAGCCGAGGAAATGAGCTAGTGACGGGATAGATTGTAGAATTTTGAAATGTATTTAAAAATTATTTACTTCCTTGATATATTCTCTTGAAAATTGATTGATACTGTAATGCTAATGCTTTTGGCATAAACATTTACAAATACTTGCTTTTCTTTCTGTTGATTGCTTTTGCTTAATGATTGTATAAAGAGCTTTAAACAGTGTAATTTGGAGCATAAAATTTCTAAGGAAAAAAGAAAAAATCTCCAAACCTCTGAATAAAAGAGTGAGAATATTGGAGTGGAAACTCTGGGAATATAAGCCAATTGATTCTTTCTTCTCTGGTCATTTTACCTTCATAAGGGAGTTAAGAAAAATCATCATTCTAGGGTTTGCAGGTTTGGGGGGCAGTGCGTGGTTTTTCCTCTTGTGTTTGCAGTTATAGTTGATGGTCACAAACAGAAACAGTAGCTCAGCAATCTCAGCAACATTTTCAGAATAAATCGTCTACTTTGTAATTAGCTTAGAATGATAATTAGCTAATTGAATGGTCCACAGCTAGTCTTGATCTTGGTGCTTAATTAAGTAGGACAGAGGCACTAGGCAGAGGAGATCCCCAAGGAACTCTGATGAGAAAAGATCTAGATTCAGACTAAGTGGTACCATAACTTTAAGACAGTAGTAGGGAAATTGTCCAGATAATATGTTAGCTCAATTTTTATTGAGCCTAGAGTCTTTTATCTCGTTCCAAATTAATATGGTGTTTACTAAGTAGCTGTGTAAATTTTCTGTTACTTATTTTTGATAATGAAGTGTGTAAGTTCTTGCTGTGGGGGGGTGCCTGGGTGATTCAAATGGTTAGGGATCCAACTCTTGCTTTCTGCTCGGGTCATGATTTCGGGGTTATGAAATTGAGTCCCACATCAGGCTCCGCACTCTGGGGAGTCTTACTTGAGATTTTCTCTCTCCCTCTCCTCCTCCCTGCTGCACGTGCTCTCTTTCTCTCTCCAGATTGATAAATAAACCTTAAAGTAAGTTCTTGCTCTGGGTCCTATATATTCCATAGGTTCCCATTTCTTGGTCACCAGATAAATAAAGTTATCCCATGGTGACAGGTACCTCAGGTTGAAAATACGTAATATCAAGAGAATGAAAAGACAAGCTACAGACTAGGAGAAAATATTTGCAAAAGACACATCTGATAAAAGACTGTTATCCAAAATATACAAGATACTTTTAAAACTCAACAATAAGAAAGCAAACAAGAGGCCAAAGACCTTAATAGACACCTCACCGAAGAAGATTTGCCAATGGCAAATAAGCATATGAAAATATGCTTCACATCATGTCTTCAGGGAAATGCAAATTAAAACGAGATACCACTACAAACCTATTAGAATGGCCCAAATCCAGAACACTTACCATGCCCAGTGCTGGCAAGGATAGGGAGCAGCATGGGCTCTCCTTCATTGCTGGTAAGAATAGAAAATGGTACAGCCACTTTGGAAGACAGTTTGGTGGTTTCTTACATGACTAAACATACTAGCCATATGAGTCAGCAGTAGTGCTCCTTGGTATTTACTTAAAGGAGTTGAAAACTTATATCCACACAGAATCCTTCACATGGATGTTTATAGAGCTTTACTAATTATTGCGAAAACTTGGAGGCAACCAGGATGTCCTTCAGTAAGTGAATGGATTCATAAGCTGTGGTACAATCCAGACAATGGAACGTTACTCAGCGCCAAAAAGAAATGATCTGTCAAGCCATGAAAAGACATGGAGGAGAATTAAATGCATATTGCTAAGTGAAAGAAACCAATCTGAAAAGGCTGTTTGTATAATTCCAGCTATGTGGAATTATTTGTATAATTTCAACTATGTGACATTCTGGAAAAGGCAAAACTATGGAGACAGTAGGAAGATTAGGAGCTAGGAGTTGGGGGTGGTAGAAGGGATGAATAGGCAGAGCACAGAGGATTTTTAGGGCACTGAAAATACTCTGTAGGATACTATAATGATGGATACGTGTCATTATACATTCGTCCAAACCCATAGACTGCACACCAAGAGTGAACCCTAATGTTGATAATGAGGGAAGCTCTGCATGTGGTGGTGGGGGAGCGGGAGGTATATGAGAAATCTCTGTACCTTCCTCTCAATTTTGCTATGTATCAAACTGCTCTAAAAGTTGTCTTTTTCTAAAAAAAAAAAACCAAAACTCTCTATCTCCTTTCCCACCTGTCAGGGAAACAAGTTTTCATAGGATTTGACTGGCATGTTGAACTCATCTGAAATAATTATAACATGCTGGCAACTTCTGTTTTCGCTACTTCTTCCCTAAGGCTACATACTTGCTGCAAAGCAAATGAGATTTCGTAATAATGAGTACACTAATATTTTTTCTATAGGAAAACATCTCCAATTTTATAATAGAAATTAATAAAATAATTACAACAAACTTAGAGCCAATTACTATTAAAATGCCATTTTAGTGTATTATATATCTACTTTATCTGTATTTAGAAAGCAACTTTGAAAATACACAGATTCTAATTCTGTAAAATGTTTCGACTAGTGTTATTTTACTCTAATTTTAAAAGAAGAATCCCTGGGGCGCTTGGGTGGCTCAGTTGGTTAAGCGACTGCCTTCAGCTCAGGTCATGATCCTGGAGTCCCTGGATCGAGTCCCGCATCGGGCTCCCTGCTCGGCAGGGAGTCTGCTTCTCCGTCTGACCCTCCCCCTCTCATGCTCTCTCTCTCTCTCTCTTTCTCATTCTCTCTCTCAAATAAATAAATAAAATTAAAAAAAAAGAAGAATCCCTGTTAACATAATCTTAAATTCTTTAACTTAACTGAATTTCAGTTTTATATGAGTTAACCTAAGTATTCAGATTCAGTAAACTCCTCTGAAGTTGAGGAAAAACTACTCTGATTATTTAGTAGTAGTGTGTTTAGAGTGTGTTTTTGCTTTTTCTCTCATTTAACTTAATTGTAGTGAATCTAGCCAATCAAAAATGCTGTTTACATAGTTTGTCTCTTTTTATAATAGTCATATACAGTAATAACTGTGGCCTTTGATTTATTCCTCTAATTGCCGTTTCTTTGAGATTCATGAGAAAAATGAATAGCCCTTTATTTTTTTATTTTTAATTTTTTTAAAGGTTTTATTTATTTGTTTGTCAGAGACAGAGCGGGCACAAGCAGGGGTAGCGGCAGGCAGAGGGAGAAGCAGGCTTCCCGCTGAGCAAGGAGCCCGATGTGGGATTTGATCCCAGGACCCTGGGATCATGACCTGAGCCGAAGGCAGATGCTTAACCGACTGAGCCACCCAGGTGTCCTATGAATAGCCCTTTTAAAAAATATTTCATCTGTTTTCATTGTCCACTAAGTATGATACTCATTTTAGATATAATTGCTAAAACCGCAAAACTTAATCTGAAAGCTCTATTTTCCTATGTTTTATGAATTACAGTTAAGAGGTGTTACACACAAAACTTGCGTAAGGAATGACTTTGATGCCAGTAGTCTTAAAAGCTTATTCTTAGATCTTCAGACTGTTCTTCCAAGAGTTGAATTTCCTATTTTTTTCCTTTTTTTTTTAATTGGGAGCTGCTTGAAAGACATGCATGTTCCTTAGTTATTATAAATATTATATTTTGGCTATATTATTTTGTAAAATTGCTTTTAAAGAAGTTCTCTTCAGCAGCATTCCATAGGCCTACATTGAGACATATAGAAAATTATAAAACCTATTATTGTAATTCTGTTAGGAATATTGTTGAGGATGTAGTCCACTATATCACAAAGTGGTCTTTTAATACAGATCCAGAGTAAAAATATCCTTCCAATGTGGATTCGGGAAAGAGCATTTTGGTTATTATAACACACACGCACACGCACGCACACACACGTTCCTCTTCTCAAGACCTTTCAGCTTAGGGACTTTGGTAAATATAAAAAACCTGTTGTGAGGGGGCAGTGGTTGAGTGGGAGGAGTATGGCAACTCTGTTAGTCACCAATAGATGGTATTAGCAGTTGTTTCTGTAGTTAAAAATTTGCACATATGATTAAATGGACTTAATGATAGCTCTTTGGATACTAATCTGTTTTTAAGTACAAGAACCTCTGTACTGTGTCAGAACGAATAATGATACCCACTTTGCTTTGACTGCCAGGAACCGTGGAGCCGAATTTGTGACCTACTTAATAATTGTATATGTATTTTTGTGCAGTAATCTCATCCTTCTGTCATTTGTTAAGTAATTTTATGGAATATTTCTTTTTCTTTGTTTTTAGTTTTTATTTAAATTCCAGCTAACATGCAGTATTATTAGTTTCAGGTGTACTGTGTTGTGATTCAACACTTCCATACATCACCTGGTGCTCATCATAGCAAGTGCCCTCCTGAATCCCCATCATCTATTTCACCCCTCCCCCCGACCTCCCCTCTGGTAATGCAACCAGAGAACTACAGTTCTCTGTAGTTAAGTGTTTCTTTGCCTCTCTCCCTTTGCTCATTTGTTTTGTTTCTTAAATTCCACATATGAGTGAACTCATGGCATTTGTCTTTTTCTGACTGACTGACTTCGTTAAGCATAATTCTCTCTTGCTCCATCCATAGTAGTTGCAAATGGCAAGATTTCATTTTTTTTTTTATGGCTGAGTAGTATTCTATTGTGTGTGTATATATATACCACATCTTCTTTATCCATTCATCAATCGATGGATACTTGGGCTGTTTCCATAATTTGGCTATTATAGATAATGCTGCTGTAAATATCAGAGTTGCATGTATCCTTTTGAATTAGTATTTTTATATTCTTCGGAGAAATACCTAGTAGTGTGATTGCTGGATCACAGGGTAGTTCTGTTTTTAACTTTTTTTTTTTCTGTCAAGTAGTGTATCTTTCGTTTTTAAGTTTTTATTTAAATTTTTTTTTTTAATTCCAGTTAGTTAACATACAGTGTAATATTAGTTTCAGGCATACATTTTAGTGATTCAGTACTTCCATACAACACCTGGTCTCATCACATATTTTCAACTTTTTGAGGAACCTCCATACTGTTTTTCAGAGTGGCTGTACCAGTCTTCATTCCCATCAACAGTGCAAGAGCGTTCCCCTTTCTCCGTATCGTTGCCAACACCTCTTGTTTCTTGTGTTGTTGATTGTAGTATGCCATATTTCTTATCAGCTGCCACAAATCTCTGATGGCTTCCACTAGTACAGGGATAGTATCTGTCTTGATCATCCTTGTGCCTGAGTACCTGGCACATAGGTATTCAGTTAATATTTGTGCAATTTTTTTTTTTTTTTTTTTTGGTCTATGCAGTGGCCCTTGTACTTACTCTAAAGATAGTGGAGGGACATTTGTTTTAGCTTTGCTGAAGAAAAGGTCCCAAAGCAGATTAGTTTTTTTTTTTTTTGTAATTTTATTTTGGTTTTTAAACCGATTCTACCCAGGCAGCCCCACTTTATGGTATAAGCATGTGATCTTAGAGATAATGACTAAAGGGAAAGTAATTTACCAGGGAGAATCCAGGAGACTCATAAGTTAACCTCTTATCATGGCCCTAAGGTGATGAGCTTAGGTTAAGTATGATAAGGAAGGCACTTCAGGGAATGAGAACAAACTGAGGAACGAAAAGGAATCTGTCTTCACTCATCTACCTTAGTATTTTAGGTAGCTGCTTCACATTTAAGATAATAAAAGGATAAAGAAAGCAAAATTTTTCTCAGCTAGTTTGTAAAATCTAGTTGTTAAGTGTTAGCTTTATCTACTTATACATTTGACTGTTTCTCTGAGGAAAATTAGTGAAAGGCATTGAGAAGTGTTCCTTGCTTTAAAATACTTATTTTCTATGAAGAGTTGCCTTGTGTTGAGAGAGAATTGTCTAAGGCAAATATGGAATTCAAATTTGAAAATTTCCTATTGACTAAGATAAGGATTATCGGTGGCATGGAATTATCATGACTCACTGAACTCCATTTAACCTGAATCTGTAGTCATTTGAAACTTGCTGCTATTCCCCCAGAGTCCTGTTGTACTTGCCATTGAACGCAGAGTTCTCTAACCTTGGCTTACAGGGGCAAAAACCCAGTCTGTTTCATAATCTGCAATCTGGGTTTTAAATATTGTATTCAAAGTGGGACAGAAGGATGAGACCTAAGCCAGAGGAAGGAACATGTTTCTAGATTATCTTTGCCACATGCTGCTTTAATCACAGGTTTTGTAGTCAGATTGGAGTTGCAGTCTTGGTACTGTTAATTTCTTTATTTTGTGAAATAGGGCAGTTTCTCTGTTCTTTTTGAGCGTGTTTACTTTAAAAAATGAGACTCACAGTACCTGTTTTGTTTGGGTGGTTGTGAAGATGAAATGAGATTAAGCTGTGTAAAAACATCTGCAGCATATGCCAAACACATAGGAGGTTTCTCAGTCAATATAAATTTATGTCCTTCCGTATGTCTTTTTTCTTTAGTTTTATAATGGCTGCTTGCTTTA
Organism: Leptonychotes weddellii; assembly: GCF_054177405.1. NCBI lineage: Eukaryota > Metazoa > Chordata > Mammalia > Carnivora > Phocidae > Leptonychotes > Leptonychotes weddellii. Next base: position 69,757,021 of record NC_138370.1, read on the forward strand.
TCCTTACTCATTCATGACTGCACAAGGTTGGAAAGTGCTAGATAAATGTGTCTTCTCTTTATTAAGTCATGCTCCTAGTAATAGAGAGTAGATAGGTTGTCTTGGATTCAATTCCTTACTGCCGGATCTAAGTGTGAGGTTTCTTTTTTTTAATTAATGTTGATACTTTGCATTTCAATATCAATTGTTCAGAGTTGTACAGAGCATATATCCCATGCAGGTTTTCTAGTTTTTGTGTTTTATTCTAATGGAATTTCCATCGACAGTGGATTAAATATTACAGATTCAGTTCTTTAAAACTACAGCATCAGTGGCATTAGTATTATGTGGCTTTTAAAAGGGAATACATAGTTTAGCAGTTTTAATTTTTCTGATGATCCAGTTAATAGCATAAGATCTGTTGGATCACATGTTGATCCATTGTGTCAATATACTAGATCTTTCTTTACAAATTGAGGCAGTAGTTTGCTAACTTGGATACATCCTTTGATTTTGTACTCTGTTATTGAAATTTTTTGTGCTTATGGGATTTATTTTTATTTGATTTCTTTAAAAAGTAAGCAAAGCTGACTTGATGACTCTGAATTCTACTTCTCAGCCCTTCTACTTTCTTTGCAGAATATATTCTTTTAAACTAATACAATATTTATAGTAATAAACTTATAGAGTAGGGGGATAAATGGACATTTAAAAAATATCATTTATGTACATCTTAACTGTCATTATTTTTAGTCAAGCCAATATTTTCGTAAAAGCTCCGTTTATCCTAATTGCACAAATATTTTTACAAATATTTCCACTAAGCAGTGAATGAAGCCCTGAAAGTTACTCTAGCCAATCTGAAGGCTCCCATAGCAGGGAAGTTGAGAGTAGTAATTGAATTTTGGGAATGCACAAAGGCTTGCTCCTGTTAATAGGCATTTGCTTTTAGGACAGTTTGCCCTAGTGATTGAAAAATTGTTTCTGTTTGAAATTGGTAAAGCAAAAACAGAGGAAATCACAAAACAATTTTTGCTAGAATGTTAAGTAGGCTTACTTGATCAAATAGTTTTAAAGAACATTACTGTATGAAAAAGTTACTCAACTTACTTTAAAAATCCTTCTTTGCAAATAAATTTGATACCTTGATACCTGCAGTATTAAGGCAGCTTTTCACTTCTTTGTGGCCTGGCATAACAAATGATACTTTTGGCTTAGAAATCAGCAGTTATTAAGTGTGACAGTTTGGATGACTTTGTGTGGGTATATGTGGCCAGGTTGTTGTACAGGCCTGTGTGTGGAAGATCACATGTACATACATATATGTGAGAGTGCATTTGGGTTGGAAGTGATATGAAAAAAAATATTGTCTTACTATTATTAATAAAACTTAATGATATGATTATATGGATATCAAAACACCCTTATTCATTCATTCATTCATTCATTTATTTATTCATCTCTTGTTGCTCAGTAATAATTGGATGTCATTCTTTTATACAGTGGTTTTGAAGCTTGGCAGTTAGGTGATACTGGGAATGACTGGGTATTATCTCATAGTTTTTAGGCCAAGTGATGTTGAAAGACACAATTTGGCAAACTAGACAGATCTAGTTTTACATCTCTTATTTTTGCTACTTATTAGCTGTGTGAAACCTCTGAAACCTCAGGTTCCTCATACATAGGATAGGAATAACAGTGCCCA
>NC_138370.1:69758804-69775903 GCF_054177405.1 Leptonychotes weddellii
GGTGGCTCAGATGGTTAAGCGTCTGCCTTCGGCTCAGGTCATGATCCCAGGGTCCCGGGATCGAGCCCCACATCGGGCTCCCTGCTCAGCGGGAAGCCTGCTTCTCCCTCTCCCACTCCCCCTGCTTGTGTCCCCTCTCTCTCTGTCTCTCTCTCTCTGTCAAATAAATAAATAAAATCTTTAAAAAAAAAAAAAAAAAAAGGAATAACAGTGCCCTTTTCATTGGATTCCTGAGATGATTAAAATAAAGTTTTCAGAGTACTTGTTCATATTGCCTGCCACATAGTAAACACATAGCGCAAACTCTCTTTTCTTTTGTGTTTTAAAAATTAAATAATATTTGACAACTTAAAGACTTTTTGAATATTTGAAGTACAATACAAACTAATTTCCACATAATATCTGGGAGAGCAGAAGTGCTTTTTGCACTTTCGGAGAAAGCTTGGTAAGAGCACTGGATATTAAAGGATTCTCGTATTCTTTATTTAGTTGTATAAACCGTATACATATAAACCGTAGGCATAATAGCTGATTATTGTTTTTTAAAAGCTTCAACATCTTTGTGGTGAACTTCCTTAAAATAGAAATTATGTAATTTATGTACCGTAACTTACAAATTAATTCAATTTGGGCAAAATATAGAGTTTCTATCAAATAATATTCCACCATTTTGGGAAAAAAGATATTACTGTGGTATGTTATTAAGATAAACTGAAGATCCCATTAGATACTAGTATTGTTATGTTTTTGAGGTTAATTGGCTGCATTCAGTTATGGGTTATGAATGGTCCCACTTGAATAATCCACCAAGCTATCAGGCAGAAAGACCAAGAGTTCACAGGACTAATTGACCTTGTCAGTATAATAGGAACACTTACAAATAAAATTCTCTTTGCCAACAACATTGCAAATGAAAACCCCAGAAGAAACTGTTACGTCCTGTAACTGTCCTGGAATGCTATGATTCAGTTAGCAGACTGTGGCTGGAGGTGGGTCACAGTGGGCAGGAATTGGGGGGGAGGGAAATGTAAAGGATAAGAGGGAGAATTTTAGAGGGAAATAAATCAGGCAAAGTGTTAGAGAGACACACACAGTTTTAGAAATGATTTTAGCCACCTTGGATCTCTATAAGTAATGTCCTTGGATCTCTGTAAGAGTAGTGTCTTAAGTTTTTAAAATTTTTTCACCCTTCCTGGTCTGTAAATCAAGCCCTTTTGTACAGATTTGATCGTTATTATTGCAGTGAGCTCTTTTCTGAAAGGTAAGAACACATCTTTGACAAAGCACAGTGCTGTTATGAGGATGAAGTATGTTTGTCATCCTGCAGTCTTGCTTCATTTTTGTGTTATACCACTATAAGACAAGTATTATCAGGGCACCGTTATATCCTTGACTCTAAAATGGATTTTCATTTTTGTTTGTTTGTTTTTTGGTATAGGTTTAGATTTGTGCCAGAGTGGGGGAAGGGAGGAATAGGAATGTTGGGAAGAGACATAGAATTAACACTCATTCCATGACAAATTTCAACAATTTGTTTCTCTCTCTGTCTTTTTTGGTAATGATGAAAATCATGTATTTTGTTAAAAAAAAAAAAAACCCCAAAGCAATAGATCAATTTTTCTAAAAGCAGATATTTCAAATGCTCTAAGAAACGTAGTGAACCAATACCAAGGCTTGGTCTTTAAAGGAAAAATAAAAAGAACGTTAGCTTAAAATGCATTTTAGGTAAATAGATCCCCAGAATAAGCTATGAGAAATTGTGCAGCAGATATCAGCCTCACTGTAATACTGTAGTAGAGTGATAACATTCCTGTTGCGTTTTCTTTTTTAAAAAGGCATCTTTTACATTGTAAGGAAAAGACAGTCAGATTGTTAAATGGGCTTCAAAAATAGTAATAAAAAAAGATTTATAATGGAAAGAATTGATGGTATATTTCACCTAGAGTAAGAAACAATGTGTAATAAGGGATTTTGTGGTTTTACAGCTCAGTGCATGTGTTTGAAAGCTGTTCTCTCAGCAACGTGGGTGGCAGGTTATGCTACCATATAATGTATTGTAGTTGGCTCTCCACACTTGTCAGGGTTAGTGTTCAACCATTCGGAAAATTTTCCCATTGTTCTAGCATGTGAACCAAGACTAGTGGTGAATTCCCAATAACTTACAGAAAAAAGGTTTAATTAGAAAGTTTGAAGTTTGATTACATCTTTTTGTTTTAATACAGTGCTATGTATTTTAGTATTTTATCTCTGACTGCAATTATTTCAGTCAAAAATCAGAACTTCATCTTTTTCTTTTTTTAAATAGGTTTTACAGAAATTTGTATACTGAATCTTGCTCTTTTTTCTGTATTAACACTCTATTTCCATCTTAAGCATTTTGCTTTAGATGGACCATGGCTCTTGGCAGCTAGTGCATTTTTAGCAAATAATACTGTTTCTAGTAAGAGTTGCAGAGAGAGAAAAAAAAAAACTTAGTGTGAGGTCCTTGTAAACTGAACCTTTGGAACATTACTTTATTTCTTTTTCCCCCCCTTTTGTGCTTCTTCTCTATTTGTGTAATGGTTATAAATTGCATCCTTTGAAAAGAAGAATTAAAAACATTTTGTTTTGTTATTTTTGTAATTGATTTTTTTTCTTTACCTGCTATTTTGAAGATACACAGAGAAATAAGCAATTATAGTATTGAAATTCCATTGTGCCAGCACCTCTAGAGCATAATCCAAAAAAAACAGAAAACCGCCTGCTGGGTTGTCTGCAGTATGCTTGTGTGAACATCAGTGTCTGCTGTTCACACATCATTTTTTTACCAAAAGTTCCTCTTGGAATAAAGACTCTGTGTTTTCTGAGTGTAGTGAAACATTTGTTGGTCCTTACATTTTAAATGTGTGAGGATTTCTGTTTATAGAATAAGTTGTTATAGATGTATATTACATGATTGTCACTGGCACATCAAGAAGTAGAGAAAAGCCTTGTATGTTTATGTACAACAAAAGAATGAAAAACTTTAAATGAAATTATAAGGTATTGAAGGTGAGAAGTAATGAGCTTTTGATATAAAGAAGGATTAATTTAAATACTGACTTTTGCCCTTTAAAATCTATTTTACTTATAAAGTGAAGTGTATCTTGGCTAGAGCGATATAAAAATATCATAAATTTGTCCTGTATTCCACTTGAAATTCGGATACTTAAATATGGTGGCTTCTTGAAACATTAGTAAAATTTTTCAAATGCCCCTGCAAAATTACTCTAATCAAGAAGTGTATTAGAAAGTATATTTATGGATCCCTAGATTGATTTTTTTCTTTTCTAATAATATTCACTTCATTCATTTTTACTCTTATTATGTGGCCGGGTATCATTAGACAGACAGAAAACTTGCAAAATGTGGTCCAGTGTATTCACAGTCTCTGCCTTTCATTCGGACTCATAAAACATCAAAAAGAAAAAGCATTTACCAGATAATAGGGAACTTCAGTTTTAAATTCGGTTAAATGGAAGTCAGTGCCCACAGTTTCCCGAACAGTTTCTTTGAATCATTCAACATCATTTGTTTTTTTTCTTTGAAACTTTCCGAGTAGAGGTTAATAAGAGTAAATATACACACATATTTGCTGATACTGGGTTTTTACCCATATCAACTATTTTTCATCGAGAGATAATTTCAGGTTTGTTTGCCTCTGAATTCCATTCTGAATTTCTTGACCAGTTAAAATGCACTTTTACATTTCATAACAATTGCATGAATCTTTTAATTATCGTTTCTTCTGATTATTGGGATGAGATTATTGTCTACCTGGGACCAGTTAGTATATTTAGTCATTAGGTCTAGTAGACAATGATGCTTGCTAATCTCTCAAATATTCTCCCCAATTTGCTTCTTATCAGTTGTCTTAACCTTTCAGTCCCGTAGATGGAAGAGATTGTCATCTATACCAGATATATCTCACATATGCCTCCTGGAAAGGGAAGTAAAAGCACCAAGTCTTTAACATACTAGTTTTCTAAGGGCCTAAGACTCCTGAGTCTCCTCATTGCCACGAAGCCTAATTGCTCACAAGGCAACCTGGCACACTGCCATTTCCCTACTGAGCTGTTTGTTGGTGCTTGTGAATAGAACAAAAATGTCTTTGCTTTTTCTACTCAGTTGCCACTGATTGCAGTTTTAGGAAACAAGTTAACATTTTTCTTAAAATTATAGTAATTCACATCAAGATGAAATCAAACCTCAGAGTATCTGAGCAATAAGTTTATAGTTAGTTCAGAGCTTTTAAAATCTATATAAAATAAAATTCATTACTTCTTACTCCAGAATACTCATTTTGTATAATATTACCTGAGCTATTCTAGACAGCTGTTCTAGATTTGGATAAACACTTTTGAAAATAGATTTTAAGGTGAGTTTTTTCGGACGAAACCTGTTATGTATGTGAATTATGGGACCAATGGAAATCACAGATCTGGCAAACAAAGTGTATGTGTATGGACAAATGACTTCAGCTGTTTTGAAACCTGTTATTGAGAATACTAGAGATATTTGCATTTTAATTTTTAATATAACTGGAGGTGCATTATGGGTTTTGACCTCTGCCTCGACCTGTAACAAGAATTTCATTTGTTCCCGTTGTCATGCTTTACTTCTAGGTACCAAAACTAAGAGGAAACAGTGAGTATTGTGGGACTGTCACACAGTTGAGGTGATTTCTTATTTTCTTCCAGTCCCCTTCAGAGTTCCATATCTCTTTAAAGCATATATAGTAGTATAGCTTTTTGAATTGTCAATATTTATTCCCTTGTATTTATCTCAGAATATATTCTTGTTTTATTTTTATTCCAGACATATTTTAAGACTGCTTTATTACTTTGATGTTCACAGTTTTGGCAGGAAAATTACTTTCAAATCCTGGCTTCATCCTTCCAGCTAGGTGACCCTCAGCAAACTCTATAACCTCTCTATGAACTTCAGGTTCTTCAGCTATAAGTTCGGGATGTGGTGTTCGGATGATTAAAACAAATGTATGTTAAGTGCCTGACACATGGTAGCGGCACAATAAACGGTAGTCAAAAGGAGCAAAGCCTTGAAAACTAGTCATGTTTTTATAGTGTGTAAAAGCATCCACTACTATGCTTTTCCGTATAATCTTTTGAAATTGGGTTTAACTACACGTAACTATTGGATATACATTTATGTCTTTGAGTTGATTAAGATTCAAGAGCATGGGTTTTGGAGTCATCTGCTGGGGTTTGACTTCCTGCTCTGCCACTTCACTGCGAACCTTGGAAAGTTAGCTTTCTCTCTGCCTCAGATTTCTTTTTTTTTTTTTTTAAAGATTTTATTTATTTGACAGAGACACACAGTGAGAGAAGGAACACAAGCAGAGGGAGTGGGTAAGGGAGAAGCAGACTTCCCGCCGAGCAGGGAGCCCGACGCGGGGCTCGATCCCAGGACCCCGGGATCATGACCTGAGCAGAAGGCAGACGCCCAACGACTGAGCCACCCAGGCGCCCCTGTGCCTCAGATTTCTTGTGTGTAAAATGAAGATGAAAATTGGGCTGTTGCAAGGCTAGAATAAATCAGTACACGTAAAACTCTTAATGCCTGGCAAGGAGTAAGTGCTCCCAACATGTTAGTTGTTGTTAACTAGTATTATCTCCTAGGAAAAGAAAAATCATAAAGCCAGAAAACTTGGACTCAGCCCTAATTACTGAGTGTCTCTTTCATCCACTCCTAAATACTTCCCATTACCTTCTTTCCAGTTGTTTCAGAGATCCACATCTCCTTAAAGTGCAGTTAGGATTATATAGAGCAGTTAGAGTTCTGCTTTTTATCCATTGCTGTCATGGAATTGTGATAACCTGATAGTAACAATTTTAGATGTCTCTTAATCAAATGGAGCTGTTGAGTTTGTCACCTGCTTCTTATAGGTCTTGCCCTAGTTAGGTTTTTAACCGTCCCTTTTGAAGGCAGCTTGATTGTGAAAAGACCTTTCAAAGGAGTCATTGCTATATTGAATGTTCTTTTTAAAGAGTAATTGCATCTCCATGTATCTTTCTTCTTCAACTGGATTTTGTACATAAGCAATTATTTACTTAGTGGTTAAATGATTGATATAGAAGTATTTTATAATGATTCTTTGGAATCTTAAATTTCTGATTCTCCCATTGTTTTTCAGTGTTTTATAACCCAGTGGTAGGCCATTAGACTGCCTGTTTCCTTAGATATGTTACTGAAGTGTGTGTGAAGGCTATCTCCCACCTTTCTTTGTTTTGAGTGTTTGTTTACTATTAAGATTTATGGTGATAGAATGACAGTGTACTTTTTAATTTACTTAAAAATTACTCATGCATGTGAAAAGTCCAAATTTGTATATATTTGCATAAGGTTTTCTCAGATCTGCCGTACATACAAATTCTGTTGCATTTTTGTTCTGGGATAAAAGATAATTTACTCTGGGGCGCCTGGGTGGCTCAGTTGGTTAAGCGACTGCCTTCGGCTCAGGTCATGATCCTGGAGTCCCGGGATCGAGTCCCGCGTCGGGCTCCCTGCTCAGCGGGGAGTCTGCTTCTCCCTCTGACCCTCCTCCCTCTCATGCTGTCTCTCATTCTCGCTCTCAAATAAATAAAATCTTTAAAAAAAAAAAAAAAAAAAAAAAGATAATTTACTCTGTAAATGAAATACACATTCAAATATTTTTAAAGCTCACTTAATAGCATATTATAATTCACTTGGAATATCAAGGACTAGGAAAAAAGCTAAACTCTATATACAGCATGAGAGGTTCTATACATGTGTGCTGGAGTTTGAGTTGTGTGCTTAGTGCTACCTCATCGCCAGCGTGTATAGAACACTCATACAATGTATGTGTGTATATAGCCTAGTTAATGTAAGAAATAGAACTTGATGACCATCCCAGAAGCTGGGAGTGTACCCTCTTCCCTTCCCTATCACAATCCTTTCTCTACTCTTTAGAGGTAACCACTATCCCAATTTTTATGGTAACTTCCTAGTTTTCTGTATAGTTCTACCACCTGTGTATGCATCCCTAAGCAATTAGTGCCTGTTTTTGAACTCTAAGTGGCTTAGACTTGGTATTGTCAGATTTTGCCCTCTCTTTTTTTGTTTTTGCCAACTTGATGAATCTTAGTCTTTAATTTTCAGTTATGCTAACTTTGAATTTTTTAAGCTTACCTTTTTAAGTTTAATTTTTAAGCCTAAGTGTATTTTTACTACAGTGGAACATATACATAGGTTAAAGTCTGGAAGGACTGCAATAGCATTTATAGCAACAGCACCTATCTCCCTATCCCACACTCCTGTCCCACTCCGTAGGAGCAATCCTCTTAGTTACTTTAGCCTTTTTTCTTGTATTTACTTTCATATTTCTAAATAATATATGTACACAGATTTCTATAATAGAGATGTACAACTCTAAATGTGTGGATACCTATCTATATTTAAAGACATGATCTAATAATATCTTAACTATGAAACACTGGGATTTAGTCGTATAATCCCATTTATTCTTTCATAGACTCCCCTCCTTTTCATCTTCCTAGTACGACTTTTCATGGTATTTGCTGAAATTATGCACATTTTCATTATGACCACATGAGTGTTGTTCATACCTGATTCATGTCATGTCCTGTTCTTAAATTTCCTTTTCAGGTTTAATTTTATTTTTCTGGAATTAATAGTTGCCTCATTTTTTTCTTAATGTTTAAAATGTTACCAGATATCAATACATCCCAAAATTCTCTTACAGACCTATAAAATACCTTTGAAAGGTCTTATGTACTCTCTCAGTTCTACATGTTTTTCTTGAAGACCTCACTCCTGGGCCTCCAGCTCAGCCAATGTTGTCAGAGTGTCAGTGGAAGTTCAGTTAGAGAAGCAGAGCACTAGGGTGTATTTGTGTGTGTGCACGCGTGTATGTGTATGTGTATATATGTATATAAATGTGTGGGGAGGATGGGTGGTGGTATGTAATAGGGGATTTGATATAGGGATTTGCCTTACCAAGTAGGAGGTGGTTAAATTTTAAGGCTGTTGCTTTCATGTCTGATGCTGGAGCTTGAAATTCACAGAGCAGGAATTCAAAAGTGAACACAAATGTAAAGTGGTGGAGAGCAAAGATAAGCTGGAACCCATGAGCACAAACTAGATGAAGTGGAATCCTTGTCAGTTCTTACTGCCTCCAACCTTGTGATTGAGTGTTCTGCAGAAAAGAAGTTGATGCCCTTTGTCATGGAGTAAACGCATCAGTGCCAGGAATCAGAGAATTGTAGGAGGAAGGTGGAGCAGTTGCATGCCTGGCTGCTGGCCCATGGAGCCAGCAAATAGTGGCACCATGTGTGATCTACAAGAACACCTACCTCAGTTTGGGTGTAAAAAACAAAATGGCTGCTGCTTCACTTCAGCCCTTCAAATCGTGTATGAAAATATTCCTTGTGTCTCATGTACCAGAAACGTGTGAGGAAGAGAATCTTGGGAAATGTAGTTTAGGCTAGCCATGGTAGCACATTACAAAGCCACCACAGGTGGCCATGAGAATGTTCCTCTCAGATCTCTGACTGTGGGGAGTAACTGACTGATGGCCCCAGCTGCTGCTTTCTGAAATCCATCACCACGTTTGTGCTGAGGCCATGCCTCCCACAGGCTGCCCCCAGCCAGTGACTGAGACAGCAGGGGTACTAAAGCAGCTCATTCCTGGGGACTCTGGAGTCCTCTGACAGGCAGCCTTGGCTCAAGGAATCCCCGATGGCCTCGCTGAACTTTCCCTAGAACTGCCCTGCAGTCTAACACATGTCCACCCAACCTTCCAACCATCCTTCCCTGCCTGTCTCCTTCCCCTGGGGTCAGACCTGCATCACTGACAGCTCTACTAGACTCCCGGGCTCCCTCCCCATGTTCTCTCACAAATGTTTCCCCTAATACATTTCCGGCATTTCTAATTTCTAACTTCTATGCATGCCTTGGTGTCTCTTTCTCAGAGGACCCAGTCTGACAGCTATCTTCTTAAGGCGTCCCTTTAACATCATCCTGGGAATTTCCTTCCCTTTCTCTTTTGGTAGATCCCTTGTTTCTTGGATCCCAGGTCTTCATCTTTTTGATTTACTTCCTTTTTTGGTGGAATGTATCCTCCACATGGGAGGTAAAATTGTTGAAACCTTGCATGACTGAAAAGTTTGTTTTAATCTCACCCTCGAGGGATGATTTGGCTGGGTATGGAATTCTAGTTTGAAAATAATTTTTCATCAGAATTTTAACCACATTCTCCATTGCCTCATAGTTTTCAGTGTAGAAGTTGAGAAATATAATACCACTTTTGATTCCTGATGCTTTGCATGTAATCAGTTCTTCTCTGTAGAAACTTTTATAATCTCCTTACCCTTGATGTTCAGAAATTTCATGCTGCTATGCCATGCTTGTGTGTGTGTGTGTGTGTGTGTGTGTGTTTCCTTCATTGTGCTGGGTGCTCAGTGGATCCCATCAGTGAGGAGGCACCTGTCCTTTAATTCTGGGAGGTGCTCTTAGGTTCTTTCATACTTTTCCTCTCTGTTTTCTCTGTTCTTTCTGAGTTCACTTTTATTACCTATGATACCTCCTGCATTGAGCCACTAATTTTCTATCTCTTTTGTTTTCTCGTCTTCCAAGCAGATTGTTAAAAAATTTTTAAATTTTTGCTCCCATATATATAACCATAGATATCCATGATGGTATATATCCATGACAGTTGACCCATTTTAAATGACATACAATTAATATCTGTCAGCTCTCTATCTTTGGAGTATTTTCAGAGCCAGTTTCCTGTACACTGTAAATTTGTTTTTGCATTACTGCAGGTTATATGGCTAAAATATAGATGAGAGACCATTCAGGCTAAGGCTGAAGAGGTAAGCAGAGACCAGATCACACAGGGCCTTACCAACTGTGTTAAGGTTTGTGGATTTATTCTTACCGAAATAAGAAGCTAACGAAAGGTTTTTCAGCTTTACATTTTTATCACATGACTCTGCTGATAATCCAAGCTTAGACTGGAGGAAGACAAGTGACTGGCAAGACTAGTTAAGAGGCCATTAATAATAATTCTGGGTAGCAGATAGTGTTGATTACCTATGCAGCATTCCTCCATCTTTCTTCCCTGCCAACGGAGACCACTTTCCACCATAAAAATAGAAAATGCCTTATTCTCCATTTCCACTTTCCTTTCAGTTAGTGCTTAAACATGTGATCCAGACATGGCCAATGGGAAATCTGATAGCTTCTGGAAAATATTTTCCTTCATAATTAAAAGAGGAGAAAGCCTTTTTGGACATTGTTGTGTGAGAACATGATGCTTGCAGCTGCTGCAGACATCATGGACACACACAACATGACAGAGCAGAAAGGTCTGGGTCTTTTTTTTTAACTTTTAATTTTTATATTGAAACAGTAAAGCCCATATATCATAAGTGAAAAACTCACTGAATTTACACAAACTGAGCACACCTATATAACCAGCAACCAAATAAAAATCCTCTTTATGTTTCCTTACGCTCCCTCAAGGCTAATCATTATTCTGACTTCTAACAGTATAGATTACTTTCATCTGGGTTTTTAAAATCTTGTTTTATTTTGTGATGTTTTACTTTATAAAGATGGAATCATATTGTGCCTATGCTTTTTTTTTTTTTTTTTACGTAAGCTCTACACCCAACGTGGGGCTTGAACTCATGACCGTGAGATCAAGAGTGGCACGCACTTCAGACCAAGCCAGCCAGTCACCCTGTGCCTATACTTTTTTGTGTCTGGTTTCTTTTATCCAGCATTTTTGTGAGACTCATCTATATAGTTGGGTAATTATAGATTGTTTATTCTCATTGGCTGAAGAATATTGCATTTTGTGACTTCATTCCAGTTTATCCATTTGACTGTCGGTCTCTATTTGGATAGTCTGGCTATTATAATTAGTGTTCCTGTGAACATTTGAGTGTACACTGTTGAACATCTGTATGCATTTCTGTTGGGTATATACCTCTTTGATTTGTAGTGGTTCTTTTAAATATATATATATATTCAAGATAGGTGTCCCTTGCTGGGTATAGGCATAATATTTCCCAGTCTGTGGCTTGTTTTTTATACTTTCTTAAGTGTGTCTTTTAATGAACAAAAGTTCTTAATTTTAAGATAGCTGATCAATATTTATTGACTAGTGTGTTTTGTGTCCTGTTTAAGAAAATTTTATCTACTTTATGAGACTGACGCGCTGCCCACTGCACCAAGAGGGCCGCTAAATTTTATCTACTTTAAAGTTACATGTTTTATTTTCTTCTGGAAGCTTCTGACATTTTACCTTTGACATTTAGATCAAAATCCATCTGGAGCTCATTTTTGTTTATGGTAAGAAATGTAAGCCTCAAGATTATTATGGGTTTTTCCTCCCTCAAATGGAAGCCCAAATTATCCAGCATCATTATTTGAAGAGACCATCTTTCCTCTACTGCACCGGAGTGTCATCCCTGACAGTAATCAAATGACTGTAAATGTGTCGGTCTGTTTCTGAAGTCTCTTAGCTGTTCCATTGGTCTATGACTCTGTCTTTGCACTAATTCCACTCTCTTTTAGTTATAACTTTATATTGACCTTGTAGCCAGTGATCTTGTTAAATTTTCTTATTAATCCTAATTGTTCATAGAGTCTTTTGGATTTCTAGATATGCAGTTATATAATTTACAAATAATGTTATTTTTTTCTTCCCTTACCATCCTTTTTCATCCTATCTCCTCCCTCCTACTTCTCTCTCCTTCATTTCCTTCCATTTTCCTTGCAGGATTTCTCCGCTTGACACCTCCAGTACAGTATTAAATAGAAGTGGTAATGATCTTGTTTTGTTTATAATCTCATTGGAGAAGTTTTCAAGATTTCACCATTGTATATGAATGTTGTAGGTTATTTGAAAGATGCTATTTTTCATATTAAGGAAATTGCATTCTGTTCTTATTTGCTAAGAATTTTAAAATTATAAATGGGTATTGAATTTTTCAGATGCTTTTTTTGCATTTAACGAGGTGATTATATGATTTTTCTCCCTTCTTCTATTAACAAAGTCAATTACATTAATTTTCAAATGACAATCTAGCCTTGTATACCTGGAGTAAACCCCATTTGGCTGTGATACATTATCCTTTTTATATATTTCTTGATATGATTTATTACTAATATTTTGTTCTAGATTTTTTTATTTGTTGTCATGAGAAAGATGGGTCTGTAATTTTTCTTTCTTATGTCCTTACCAAGTTTTGGAACTAAAGTTATGGTGCCTTCATGAAAACAGTTAAAAGTGTTCTTCCTTTTTCTATTCTCTAAGCATTTGTGCAAAATTGATATAATTTCTTTGAATATTTGGAAGAATTGACTGGCAAAATTCTGGAACTAGTGTTTTATGATAGATTTTAAATTATGAGGCAATTTCCTTAATAGACATAGTTCTGTTCATATTTTCTATTTTAGCTTTGATAATTTTTTTGAAGAATATGTTCATTTTGTCTTTTCATATATATAACTTGTTAAATCAGTCTGATGAATTCTTAATTGCAGATACTTTATTTTGAGCTCTGTAATTTCCATTTAAAAATACATTCCAATTCTCAGATGAAATTCTTTATCTTTTCATTTATTTTCTTCATCTTGGCCTCTTATTTCTTAGCCATGTTAAGAGTAGTAATTTTTTATCGATTGCTAGGCACTGGGGAGGAAATAAAGTTGTTTTTGCAGCTCCGGATCTGTGCTGTTCATTCAGTATCCATTAGCTGCATGTGGCTTTTAATTTTAAGCATTTGCAATGTGACTAATCTTAATGCTGGACTTTTTGGTACAGCAAAAAAGAGTGTAAAGTATCTCATTAACAATTGTTTATATTGATCACAAGTTGAAGTGTTATTTTGTATATATTAAATATAAAATTAATTTGACCTGTTTCTTTTTACTTTTTAAAAATGTAGTTAGTTATTAGAAAATTTTAAATTATGTACGTGGGTCACATTTGTGGCCCACACTATTTTTCTACTGAGTGGTGCTGCTCTTGATATTTTTTCTCTCTAGAAAGAGTTTGCTTTTTCCTGGGCTAGACAGATAGATTGAGTAGCTTTACTCCTCTCAGTCTCCAAGTGGAGTTGAGGCTTTGTTCCAATTTGGGTAAGGTTCTGTCTACCTCTGTTCTTTAATACTCCTACATCATAGCTACTCAAGGTTGCTCAAGGCTTTCATCTAGGGCCCTGATGTATTCACTGGGTTCCTTCTCCTTGGCACATCCTAGACTCTAGTATCAACCCTGAGAGATTACCAGAAACTCTGTTCTGTTCTCAGTGACCCCTTGCTTATTCCATCAGCCTCCCATTTCAGGCAGTTTCACAATGTGGCAAATGTTTTAAGGGGAAAAATAAGATGTGTGCTTGAAACTCAGTAATAGCTCTGCATGTTTCTCTGGCTTTAAGAAGCAGCTCTCTGTCTGGGCAAAACCACAGTTCTCAGCATCTTGCCTCATCCCAGAATCTATAAATGCGCGCGCCCCCCCCCCCGCCCCCCGCCCATGGTTGACATGGGTTCAGAAAGACCAGGAACCTCAGAGAGGTTCTTTCCTCCCCAGGATCCTGGCCTCCTCTAGTCCTCTTTGCTTCAGCAGCTCTCTGATAACTCTAAAATAATGATTGTATTTTACCTATCTGCTACAAACTACCATTCTCTTCTATTTAAAAGAGACACTTTTAAAGTCCAGACCTTTCTCATGTGGCTTCTATGGTGGAATCTTTCTGTCTTGCCTTGCCTTCCGTAGGTCCTTTGCTAATCCCTTCAGAAGTTGCCTCTTAAAAAGGAGATATAAAATTTTGAGTCTTCAGCATATAGCCACTTGAGGTATCTGAAGTCATGGGTCTGGATATGATTATAGAGGACAATTGTGTAGATTGAAGTCTGTTGTGAGACTAGCTTTAGGACAGAACTATGAGAAATACAACAGTTAAGGAACAGACAAGGAATCTCCAGAAGAAAAAAAAAGAGAGAGAGAGAGAAAGATAGTAGGAATATCTGAAGAAGGTGAAATCACAGAGGCCATGAGAACATTTCAACAAAGAGGTTGCATCAAATTATATAGAAAGGATAAGAAGTTTCAAAGTTCTTATCACTTCAAACAGTTAAGTCTGGTTAACTCGGCTTCTCAAGTTTTGTTGTTGTCCAGAAATTTTCTGCAGTTTCTTCTTAGCATTTCTTTACCATTTTGGGCTTTTGATGAAATTATTATTTTTAAATGACATTACTTTCAAATTTATTCAGAATTTTTCATGTAGATTAGTAGAACACTCTACTAGTTCTTTTATTTTCGTTAAGCCTCTCTTTTTTTTTTTTTAAACAGGGCACTTTAAGACCAATTAAGCGGGGCACCTGGGTGGCTCAGTTGGTTAAGCAACTGCCTTCGGCTCAGGTCATGATCCTGGAGTCCCGGGATCGAGTCCCACATCGGGCTCCCTGCTCGGCAGGGAGTCTGCTTCTCCCTCTGACCCTCCTCCCTCTCACACTCTCTGTCTCTCATTCTCTCTCTCGCAAATAAACAAAATCTTAAAAAAAAAAAAAAGACCAATTAAGCTATTTAATCTTAACTCTCTAGGAACTCATTCTGGAGTAAATTTGTCTGTGTAGAAACTTTTTCTGACTTACTATCCAAAATGAATGTCTTGACAGTCTGTAGCAAGGTGACTGGTTTTGACCTCAAAGTCACCTTCTTACGTAGTTGCCTTCTTCACTAGGGCAAAAGAGCTTGCTTTCCATACTGAGCCTTTCGAGAGTCAGATTCTTTCTTTCTTATTAAGCTGCTTTTGTGGTATTCTTACTTTTAGCACATTTGGAACTTCTGAAGTTTCTTTTGGATCATATTAGACTTTTTTTTCTCTACAAGTGGGTCATCATTTCTGTTAACTAGGTCTATTCCTTCGTAAGTGAAAGGATGGTTAAAATTCCAGAATCTGCTCCTTTGTGTGTTGACAGTTCTCGTTGAGATTCTATAGAATTTTACCAAGTCACAGCTATGGTTAACGAAGGAGGAAAAGATAAGAGTAGAGAATAGAGGACAACTTTCTTGAAACAACTATCAAGTAGTTATTCCTTATTTCATTAATTTTCCAGAGATATGTGATTAGCAGTCGCAAAGGACATATAAACAACT
Organism: Leptonychotes weddellii; assembly: GCF_054177405.1. Classification (NCBI taxonomy): domain Eukaryota; kingdom Metazoa; phylum Chordata; class Mammalia; order Carnivora; family Phocidae; genus Leptonychotes; species Leptonychotes weddellii. Next base: position 69,773,998 of record NC_138370.1, read on the forward strand.
TTGTATTTAATATTTCACATGATTTTTATTGATGAATGACTTTTTTTTTTTTAACGTAAGCTTTGTTTATGGTGGAGTTAAGCAGTGTATCCTTAGAGGGGTACATCTGCTCTTAAATAAATCATAGCCAGAGTAGAGGTCATTACGTAGGCTGGTGATCAGAAGCAAAAGATCCCAGAGCCAGGCTGAGAGATACCTTCATAAAGAAACTCTAATGGATTGTATTTACATACATACTGATATCAAGGAAGGAATATTAAGGAAAGATGGTGGCTCCTGTTCAGAAGTAACTTAGTAGGCTTTGGGCTGGCAGTAGTGCTGATGCTGTGGTCCATTACATGGCTCTTCCTGCCACTAGGTGGAATACCTACTATGTAGGTTGCTTCTAAAACATATTGAAGAAGAAACTAAATTACAAGATCACGGTCAAATAATGAAATGAAATGTGGTTTTTAAAAATATTTTATTTGTGTATTTGCGGGGCACCTGGGTGGCTCAGTCGGTGAAGCATCTGCCTTTGGCTCAGGTCATGATCCCAGGGTCCTGGGATCGAGCCCTGCATTGGGTTCCCTGCTCGGCCTGGAGTCTGCTTCTCCCTTTCCCCCTGCCACTCCCCCTGCTTGTGTTCTCTCACTCTCTCTCTGTCAAATAAATAAATAAAATCTTTAAAAAAATATTTATTTATTTGAGAGAGCGTGCTCAAGCAGGGGGAAGAGCAGAGTGGGAGGAAGAAGGACAAGCAGACCCTACATGAGCACAGAGCCCGACATGGGGCTCAACCCCAGGACCCTTTGCTGAAACCAAGAGTCGGACGCTTAACTAACTGAGCCACCCAGGCGCCCCAAAATGAAATATTGAAGAAATATTTATTTCAAATTAACATTAGGAATTGTCTCAGTTTGTTACATCTGTTTGGGTTAGTTATAAACACTTGTAAAACCCTAGACATTTTCTAACGTGGAATTTTCACTAGTCTTATATAAATTTTTCAATATTCATTATTCATCTGATGCCCTATGTATTAGTTTTCTGTTTCTGTGTAACATTTTACCACAAATCTAGTGGGTTAAAACACACTCACAGTTTCTCTGAGTCAGGAGTCTAGGCATATCCTAGCTGCATCCTCTGCCTGGGATCTTACAAGGGCTGTAGTCAAGACGTGCCAGGGCTGTGGTCTTATCACAGGCTAGACTTAGGAAGGCTCTCCTTCCAAGTTCACTCAGGTAGATGTATTTTTAAGCACTTAACTTCCAAGTATTTAACTTAGCATAATAAGACTTGACTTTATTAATTTTTAAATTTATCTATCTTTACCAAGTTACCACTTATTTTCTCTGTAATTTAGAACATTCTCATAACTATCTTTAGTAAACCATGTTATGTATTTTGTGTACAAAACTGTGTTTAAACTACAATGTAACTTAAAGCTTTAAAAGCCTTAAAACGTTAAATATAAATAGATATTGTGGTCAGGATCATAAGGTAAAATCATTAGATAAAACCCAGAATTCAGTAATAAACTGTATCAAAGAACTGTTCTGAGAGGGAATTGATTTGGCAAGTTGGGGTCCCTGGTGACTTTGAACAGATTGGTCAAAGATTGGTTTCAGTGGTGGGGACAAAATTCAGGTTGGAGTGAGATAAAAATAACTAGCAGGTAAAAAAATAAACTTTTTAAAGGAGTTTTGCGGTAAAAGGGAACAGAGAATTGGGGGGTAAGTGGAGGAGGACATAGAGTTAAGAAAGGGTTTTATTTTTAATTTTTATTTTATTTTATTTTATTTTATTATGTTATGTTAATCACCATACATTACATCATTAGTTTTTGATGTAGTGTTCCATGATTCATTGTTTGCGTATAACACCCAGTGCTCCATGCAGTACGTGCCCTCTTTAATACCCATCA
>NC_138370.1:69776403-69803900 GCF_054177405.1 Leptonychotes weddellii
TATTGATTTCATGATGTATCGTTCAATAAGGTGACGTTAACACAGGACAAAAGTCATTAAACATATCTTTGTTTTATCTTGTCAGTAAATATTATATCTGGAATCTTTATTAAAAAAAAACATCAGTTACTTTGCAATTTTGTATGCATTGAAGAGTATTTTATTGTAACTTTAATAAATAGATTTTGGGTCATATAATTTTTATTTTCTTTAACATATAATGAAGCTCACATATTTTACATTATTAAAAAAAGATTTGAAGCCAATCATTGAATTTTTCATTGTAACAAAAGAAAAACAATTGAACTGAAAATTTTAAGAGATAACACAATTTTTTTTACTAAGTGATTATTTCATATAGTGAACGTGCATTAGAGTGATGCTTTATTGCATGTTTGGGAACAATACTATGTTTTATCAATAGATACTGTCTTTAATAGGCCAAAATTCTTCTTCTTCTTTTTTTTTTTTCTTTCTAGGGGAAGCTTATTCTTTTAAAACTGGGCCTTTTAAAAAACAGTATCAAAATAGGCTTAGCATTCAGTATCTTATGAGAACTATTCTGATTTGGAGAATATAGTTATGTGTCTCATAAAGTTTTTTAAATGTATGCGATTGTTATTTGTATATAAAAATATTTTAAAGGCACTTAAACGTGTTTTCTTTCTATAGTTTAAAATGAGTAGATTTGATTCTGTATGCTTTTTTCCCCCCTGTATCTATTACTTTTTAGGAGGATGATTATTTAGCCACAGAACTTCCCCAGATTGGTTCTTGTTTGGAAAAGATTCCTTGGTGGTTTTTACATTGCTGAGTAGATTGAAGTCTTAAATTGTAAAGTTTTCATTCTTTTTTTTTTTAATTGAAGTATAGTTAACATACAATGTTCTATTTGTTTCAGGTGTATAACGTAGTGATTTGACAATTCTATGTGTTACTCAGTGCTCACCAGGATGAGTGTAGTCACTATACAAAGTTACTGCAATGTTACTGACTGTATTTTCTATGCTGTACTTTTTATCTCCAGGACTTACTTATTTTATAACTGAAAGTTTGGATCTCTTAATCCCCTTCACCTATTTCACTCATCCCCCTAATCCCCTCCCCTCTGGCAACCACCAGTTTGTTCTCTATATTTAAGAGTTTGTTTGTTTTGTTTTGTAGACTACACATATAAATGAAATCAGATGGTCTTTGTCTTTCTCTGTTTATTTCACTTAGCATAATGCCCTCTAGGTCCCTGCATATTGTGAATGGCAAGATCTCATTCTTTTTTATGGCTGATAATATTCCATCCTGTGTATTTATATAGCACATCTTCTTTATTCATCTGCTGATGGACACTTGGGTTGCTTCCATATCTTGGCTATTGTTAATAATGCTGCTTTAAAACAGGGATGCATATATCTTTTTGAATTAGTGTTTTTGTTTTCTTTGGGTAAATACCCAGCAGTGGAATTGCTAGATCATATGGTAGTTCTATTTTTTTTTTTAAGATGTTATCTATTTATTTGAGACAGAGAGAGAGCATGAACGGGAGCTAGGGGCGGAGGGACAGGGAGAAACAGACTCCCCACTGAGTAAGGAGCCTGACATGGAGCCCAATCCCAGGACCCTGAGATTATGACCTGAGCGGAAAGCAGACGCTTAACCAACTGAGCCACCCAGGCGCCCCATGGTAGTTCTATTTTTAATTTTTTGAGGATCCTCCATATTGTTTTCTACAGTGGTTGCGTCAGTTTACATTCCCACCAATAATGCAAAACGGTTCCCTTTTCTCCACATCCTTGTCAACACTTGTTATTTCTTGTCTTTTTGATAATAGCCATTCTAACAGGTGTGAGGTGGTATCTCATCATGGTTTTGATTTGCATTTCCTGGGTGATTAGTGATATTGAGCATCTTTTCATGTATCTGTTGGTTATCTGTATGTCTTCTTTAGAAAAATGTCTATGCAGGTGCTTTGCCTATTTTTTTTTTTTTTTAAAGATTTTATTTGCTCCAGAGAGAGAGCACGAGAGATCGAGAGCACAGGCAGGGGGGAAGCGGCAGAGGGAGAAGCAGACTCCCCGCTGAGCAGGGAGCCTGATGTGGGCCTCAATCCCAGGACCCTGGGATCATGACCTGAGCCGAAGGCAGACGCTTAACTGACTGAGCCACTCAGGTGCCTCTTTGCCTATTTTTTAATCAGATTGTTTGTTTTTTGGTGTTGGTTGTGTAATTTCTTTATATATTTTGGATATTAACTCCTTATTGGGTATATTATGTGCAAATATCTTCTGTCATTCAGTAGATTGCCTTTTTGTTTTATTGGTGGTTTCCTTACCTGTGTAAAAGCTTTTTATTTTGATGTAGTCCTAATATTTTATTTTTGCTTTTGTTTCCCTTGCTTGAGAAAAATCCATAAATGTGTTGCTAAGGCCGATGTCCCACAGATTACTGCCTATGTTTTCTTTTAGGCGTTTTATGGTTTCAGGTCTCACATTTAGGTCTTCAATCCATTAAATAGTAAAGTTTAAAAAATAATTATGTGTATGCTTTATTCTGGCAAGGAGTACTAATTTACATGGATACTCTAAAAAAGGCTTTCATTTTTTCACTTAGTAGGATGAATTCCACTTAAAAGAAAAGGGGAGAGAGGGGCACCTGGGTGGCTCATTTGGTTAAGTGTCTAACTCTTGATCTCAGCTCAGGTCTTGATCTCAGGGCTCCATAAAAACAACAACAACAAAAAGACAACAACAACGACAAAAAAGAATCACAAAAATAATAGCAATATTCACTAGGTACTGTATTGAATGTTCTGCTTTAGTCTGATAAGGAAAACATTCATGTAAACATAAGGTCTTAGTATAAGAGAGAAATCTAATAAAAAGTACAGAAGGTTTTATTAGTAATAATGTTACTACTTGCTAAATGCTTTTTAAAATTTTGCTTAAAAGAAACAAGAGGGCTAATTATCATTTACATGATCCACTCTGTTATCTCCTACTAATAGTTTCCTAAGAGGCTCCTAAAATCAGGAGGGATTAAGAAGCATGTTGAGAAAATCAGTATGTTTTCTATTTCTATTCTTATTCTCTCTGTTTTTATATGCCAGCGGGCTGGCCACCTTTATTAGGCATGGGAAAAATTGGTAGTGGAGGATTATGGAGATAATGGTTCCCTTTTATAAGGATTATTTAAAATACAGATAGACCATGTATTATAATATTGACAACGCATAATTATCTAAAGTAGTTGCATTTCTCTTTTAAAAGTGCAAATAATATACCTAATAAAGGATTTGTATCTAGAATATATAAAGAATTCTTACAACTCAACAGTAAGAACACAAACAATTCAATAAAGGAAGCAAAAAATTTGAATAGTCACTTTCCAAGGAAGATATAGGATTAGCAAATGAACTTGTAAAAAGATGCTCAGCTTCAATTGACATTAGTGAAATGCAAAGTAAAACCACAGTGAGATACCATTTCACAGCTGCTAGACTGGCTAGAATTAAAGATAGTTGCAAGCAATGGCAAAGATGTGGAGGAACTGGACCTCACACTGATGGTGAAGTTGCAATTAATGTATAACCATTTTGTAAAACAGCTCAGTGATTTCTTAACAAGTTAAACATCTACCTATTATATGATCCAGTCATTTCACTTCTTGATGTTTACCCAACAGAAACGAAAGCATATGTCTATACAAAGAATATAACATAGCTTTATTTGTAATACCTGAAAACTGGAAACAACCCAAATATCGACCAAAGGAGCATATATGAACAAATAGTCATATATCCATATAATAGAATACTGTACTCAACAATAAAAATGAATGAACAGTTAGTACATGCAGCAACATGGGTAAATTTTCATAAAAATTATGCTGAAAGAAGCCATACAAAAGAGAGTACATACTATTTGATTTTTTTTTTTTTTAATTCTAGAAAATACAAACAAATCAAATGACAGAAAGCAGATCCATGGTTGTGTGGGATGGGGAGTTGGGAGAAGTAAGGTGAGATGGACTATTTGGGGGAATGATAGAAATGTTCATTAATCTGATTGTGGTACTGGTTTCACAGGTATATACATATTCCAAAATTTATCAAATTATACACTTTAAGTATATTCAGTTTATTGCATGTCAATTAAACCTCAATAAAGCTGATTTAAAAATAGCTTATTCTACCTGTTTCACATAGTAATCATTCAAAGATGCTAGATTTGAAGTAGTTCTATGTCTTACTGAAAGGATCTGAAAATAAAAAACTAAGATTGAAGAGCGATTTTAATAGCTAATGACACAGTGACAGCAAATTCACTCATTCATAATCAGTATTTGTTTTTGAGTATTGGACAAACTGTGCAGTTATAAGATTTAAATTTTTAAATTTCACATGTAATCTAAATGTAAGATACTTTCAAAGTCAGCTTATTAGCTGGGGAAATACTGTCATAAGAAACTGTATAAAACTGTGGAATTTTAAAATACAGCATTTCCAAATCACTAAGATGTACAGCTGAAACTAATGTAACACTGTGTGTTAACTATACTCACATTAAAAAATTAACTTTAAAAATTAAAAAAATAATGAAATAAAATACAGTGGTTCATTGAACACTAATAAACAGGCAACTCTAAAAAAGACTAGTAGATATTGGGTATTAAATTAGATTTAATAAGGAGACCAAGATAAATATGATGCAGACCTTGCTTTCCAGTTGCTTATAATCTATTAGGGGAAATAATAGATCTCTAATGAGCCAAATCAGAAATTAGAGTGGTAAGATCTCTAATTGATGGGTAAGGGTATAGAGGAAGGGAAAGTTGACTTTCTGTTCAGGAAGACCGAGGTGAAGCTAAAGAAGACATTTGTGGAGAAAGTGGAATTTTTAAAAGACTATTTGTAATATCTAGTTATTTACTTTTCAAGCCTATTCTTGAATCCAGACTATCATTGTTTTTATGAGTAACAATTTGAAACAGATGATTTGTGTGTTAAGAATTAAGTGATGTTTTGTATATTTACTCTTGTTTGAAAGTTTCCAACAATTAAAACACAATCTTGAAAGTAATTTTAGTTACCATGCCTTCTGTTCTTTCAGCCATTATGACTACTAACTTAGTAATTAATGTAATACACTAGATTAATACACCACAGTATAAATTTTTATGAGTGTAAAATTCTAGTGTTTTAGAAAATTGTTATTGTTCTAAAATTCTTAATAAAATGTTGGCTTATATATTATTTTTATTAATTGAATTCTTGGTTACTTCTTTATTTTGTCAATTACCTTTTTAAAATGATAAATTTTGGGGGTGCCTGGGTGGCTCAGTCGTTAAGCATCTGCCTTCGGCTCAGGTCATGATCCCAGGGTCCTGGGATTGAGCCCTGCATCCGGCTCCATGCTCAGCGGGAAGCCTGCTTCTCCCTCTCCCACTCCCCCTGCTTGTGTTCCCTCTCTCGCTGTGTCTCTCTCTGTCAAATAAATAAATAAAATCTTAAAAAAAAAGATAAATTTTGTAAAATGTGTTACATTAAAGCATTAGGGAAAATAATACTTTGTAGTTGTAATTATATGTGGAACTTTTGCCTTGAGCATCTTTTAAACCAAGATTATCTTCTTTTGCCCACATCGTTTGGCTTTCCCCACTTCTATGACTCCCTAGGTGAAAGTGCCCTCTCTTTCTTCTGTGGCTAATCCCATTACCATCGTTTGTCTTCTCTTGTCCTATCTGGTGAATAGAACCAACTTACTATTTTGTACATATAGGCAAAATTACAATTGGACCAATCTAAAAGTGTTCTACTTGCTTATGAAACCTTTTTCTGGGTGAATTTTTATTTCAGGAAATGGTATTTCACCTCATCTATTAGTGAAGCTCTAGCATTTACCATCTCAGTTGTTATAATTACTGTTTGTGGCCATCAGCTTTCCACTGATAGAGTTCAGTGATCATCATAAGGTAGTCTTCCACTTTGCATTTGCTTTTCTGATGTTGAGAGTAAATTATGACTCTCTCCCTGTGGTCTTAGAAATAATTTCCCAAACTGTTTTTATAGACTTTATTCTGCGACTAGCTCTCCTCTTTACTCTGGCATTCATCTATAGCTGGAGATCCAGATTTTAACAGATCATTTCCTGTTATTACTACAGCAGTATCAAAATACTGATCACTTACCAAGAAGCAAAGTATCCAAAAGACTGAAGCAGAGAGTTCAGCCAGCTGTTTGTTTTTCAACTGTTAAAATTTGTAAGAATCATATGTTAAATGGATATGGCTACAAAATGAACCAGGGATAGCCTAGGTAAAAGGAGAATGGTAAGAAGCCATCCAGCTCTTAAGTTAAAACAAGCTCACGTGTTTACCAAAGACAAAGAAACGGAATTTTGCTGTTTTAAAGTGCTGTTGTTTTAGGTAGCATTCAGTAACTACTAGGAGATGCAGGTAACCTGTTCTTTGGAAGTTTTATTTTTTTTCTAAGTCATTAGGGCTGTTAATATAAAACCCTTTTTTTTTTCTTGAAATTTTCAGTTGTTAGACTGGCAATCGGGTATGATTTTGACTCCTCTCCTTCATCTTCCCATACTCAGTAATGCCAAGTTCTGCAGATTCTTTCTCCACATTAATTATCACTTTTAGTTTCACTCCATTTGCATCTCTCTAGGCCAATTGCAGGAAGCTCCCAATTGGACCATTGGTCTTTAGTTTATGCAAAGATAAAATTATCCAAACAGTATTCCATCATATGGCTTTCTGTAAAATCTATACTAATTGCACATTACCTATATAAATTTACCTATGTAAGTAAACCCAAAGTCTTCTGGCATCCCTTCAAGGCCATACATCTTCCCTGCCTCTTTTATAACCTTTTCATATGAATTCTCAGAATTTTTGCTCTAGCCCAGCAAATATGCTTGTCTGTTTTATGCACACAACTCCCTTATTCTCATTTTACCATTTTATAGTAACATCTAATGGCCTTTAATATCACTGTTCTAACAATTGATACTTTCCTAAACAAATTGGCTCAAAAGTCACTCCCTTGAATGCCTTTACTTATCTGATTTTAATTCTGTGTATTTTGGTAATTCTTTTATTCTAAATCCTCTTAGCACTTACATATTCTGCCAGTACTGTATTAACATATGAATGTCATATTGTGTATGTTGCTAACTCCTGAAAACAGAGTCAGACAAGGAATGCATTATTACAGTTCTCAACATATAGTAGGCATGAAGTAAATATACATTGTTTTTCTAAGATCTTGTATTGACATACTTTATGCCTTATATCTCATTTTCACAAAATCACTGTGTCAGGGCGACGTTTAATTATGAATAACAAATCCCTGCCACGGTGACTTAAATAAGTTTTTATATTTCTTGTATATTAAAAAGTCTGGAGATCCATGTTTGTTTCACTGGCTTCCTGAGAATTCTTAGGTCCTTCTCATGGTCAAAAAATAGTTGCTGTCATCCTAACTCTCACATTGGCACTTGAGAGAGAAGGGAGAAGAGTAGCACTGGCCATATCTGTCTTCCGTTATCCCCAGGAATCTCTTCAGAACTGGGTCATACGGTTGTCTCTACCCAAGAGGGAAGCTTCTCTGGGAAGGCAGGGAGCACGATTGTCATTGTTGCCTTAGGCAAACTACTATTTTCTAGGGCAAAACACATCATCTCCCTAAAAAAAAAAAAACCAAAACACAAAACTACAAACAGTATTCTCTCTGTGAGGAAGAAGGGAGACTAGATATGAGGTAAACAGTAAGCAGTATCTGCCACACACAATCTTTCTAAGCCTCAACACCCTCATCTGCAAACTGGAAATAATAGCGGTACTCACCTCAGAGGTTTAAGTGAGATAATAAATGGAAACACTTAGCACAGTGTGTGGCAAATAGCAGTATTCAACAAAAAGTAGCTGGTTTTGTTACTAGTTTGTCTTCAGTTCATGTGGTTTGATCTGAGAAATCTATGGGGAAGAAATGGCTGTTTTTCCCCCTCTTCCCTCACGAATTCTGCTGGACTTGGGAAGATAACCACCAGTTCTGCAACACCGCCTGTGTGGTAACCTTAGAACCCCTTGTTAGCATCTGTATTTTATTATCTACCATATACTTACACCCTGCCATGATAGCAATTATGTAGAATTTTCCCACACAAAGCAGTAGGACCCTCTAAATTCTGTAAATTCTGTTACAGTGGGTGGGGGCTAAGACAAACTTTTTAGTTATTAACTACATTGTCCTTTTGAGCCCATGCAAAATATCAAAGCTCATTTCTTGCATTTTTCAACCTTACCAAAAAGGAAAACATACTTGATACAACTTTCCAGTGTTGTAAGCTGGAGTAGGTGAATAGCCCTGTAAGTTCTTTAAGACACACATTTCCAGAAGCAGGAAGTGAGTATCATGCTAGAAGAGAAGCTCCAGCACACTTACCATATCTAACTAGTTCTAAGCCAGTCTGCTAGACCCTTTATTACTCCTGATCTAGGTCTGAATCCCTTAGCTGCTGGTAGCTACTTCTTGTTGATGTCCTGTCTTGCCCCTTTAGAATTTTATGATAAGCACTATTTTGCTAGCTCCAAACTTGTCTCTTTTCAGTATCGTTCTCTCAGGCCACTATGAATAAGCTTTCTCTGTTTTGATCCACTGAGAAGAAGTTCCTGTTCTAGACTATCTTTAATAACATAACTAATCAAGTTAGTAATACTGTGCCAATGAAGAAAGATAAGTAGCTTGGCTTAGGATATATACTAAGGCTGGAAGGCATACATTTTATAAAGATTTACTTAGAAGGGATTAACCCACAGTGTCAATTTTTAATTATTATGGATACTTGATTGCTCATTCCTATCAAACAAAAAAAAGATGTTTATAATGCTGTGAAAAAGAAAAATATTGCATCTTTTTTCAAACAACATGTACTATTGAATGTCTTAAATCCCGTGTAGAATACAAATAAGAAGAAAACATATGTCTTATTCAGAAAGAACTTATGGTCTAGCTGTTGATGGCTAGGGACACACAGAGACATTCACACATCCTCAGTATGAAGTAGTATTGAGTAAACCAGATACCACCAATGCCTAGTGTAGTTGTAAGGTTCTTACGGAAGAGAAAGACACTCATGTATATAAGGTTATCTGAAGAGGCCTCCTTCCTTGGTTCTGTACACGTTGAGAAACAAATAGTGAAGATGAAGGCTGAAATAATTACCTTCTTTCCTGAAGGCTGATGGATGTCTTTCGAAGTCTTAGCTAATTTGGGTTTCTAATAATGAATCCCTAAGATTCATGTCATGGCTGGCTGCACACTGAATGGGGCAGGATGCTCTCTCAAAGAAGGAGGATGGAACAGAGCCATATATTCTGAATTGTTCTTCCTATATTCACAAATCAGTTGTTAACCTCCTCAGGGCCATGTGACAGGTTGGAGAGAGGTCCAGAGTAAAGGAATTGAACCTCCTTCTAGTTGAGAATCATCAGGAGTGGGGAAAAAAATGTTCCTAAATTTACACTCTAGTTCCAAAACATGCAAATTTAAGTAGAGTGAGATGAAATGGGGAGGCATTTAGGCATGGAAAATTACAAATTTGTGGAGGAGTGAGGAGGTTATTTTCAGACTGTAGTACAGTGGGGTGCTAACCTGAGTAATCTGTAACATCTTTAAGTTACAGGATGGAAAAAAGGTAGGGTAGGATGTGGTGAAAGTTTACTCTTACCCTGTTATAACTATGGTTTTATATCCATACCTTTATATATTTCTTATATTTAATGCTATATTAAAACTTTGGAGAAGAAAAGAGGCAGTATGGGTAGCCTAACACCACCTACCATTATAAGTTGTAAAGGACACTGTGGAATAAAAACCCTAGTTTTTGAAACAATTTTGTGTAAATTAAAATGTTTAGTATTTGTCTAAGATTATCTAATATTATCTAAGATTGAAACCATGGAGAAGGTTATCAGAAGTTTGCCTGGGGTGAAAAGCCGGGTGGAAATCTGTTTTTCCAAAGGGCATTCCTTAGAGATTGATGCTTGTGGACTCATAGAAATGTCCACCCAGTTTGGATCCATTGTTCCAGGTTCCCTCTTCCATTCCAGAGATTTAGGTAGTAAATGGAATTCTTAGAAAAATACACTTGTAAGCAAGACCATCAGAAATCACACACAGCTCCAAATAAGGCTCTCAAGTGGCCATTACAAAAATATTTGAGTTCTTGGAATACGGCATGTTGTGTTTTTAAACAGAATCATCATTAGTAGGAACACAACTTCATTCCTTTGGGTCCAATTCATGCTTGTCTTACGTCTAATTGCTTTTGGATTCAAAATAAGAAAGCCTTATTTTAAAACTGAAGAAGGCTTTGAAACAGTATTATTCATACTATAATTCTTTTTAAAGATGTGTCAACTGGGGCGCCTGGGTGGCTCAGACAGTTAAGCGTCTGCCTTCGGCTCAGGTCATGATCCCAGGGTCCTGGGATCGAGTCCCGCATCGGGCTCCCTGCTCCTTGGGAGCCTGCTTCTCCCTCTGCTTCTCTCTCTCTCTGTCTCTCATGAATAAATAAATATATTAAAAAAAAAATCTTAAAAAAAAAAAAAGATGTGTCAACTGAAGCATGAGATATACTAGTGATATGAAGAGACAATACAATCTAAGCAGTTTCTTGTTTTAAATAATAGTAACCATTTTGCATATACTCTGTAGCTAGTGAATATAGTAAGAGGAAATATTTTAATGGGAAGGTTCTGTATGTGAAATTTTTCTTTATTATTTGCAAGCTAGAAGAAAGTCACTTGGTTGTATAGGAATTAGATGAGCACCTGAGTCCTATCTTACGATAGTCTTTGGCTGATTTTGTCAGCTTTTTTTTTTTTTTAGCCTTTTTCCTTTTTAGTTGTGTGTATGAAGCATAATGTATATACAGTAAAGTGCACCAAACACCAGCTTAATGAATTAGGTCAAGGTAGACACCTATGTACATGCCAAAGATTAGAACACCTCAGTATCCTGGAAGCTCTCTCTGTGTCCCCTCTCAACCACTTTTTTCTCCTAGATCAAGTTCTTCCAGCTTGTTCTTTTTTAACTATTTCAAACATTCTTGGCCTTTTTCATTACTATATACATTTTATATTCAGCTTATCAGCTTACACATAAACACGTACACGCACACACAAACTATAGAATTTTTATTGGGATTGCTTTGAATCTATAGATCAATGAGAACACTTTTCAATATTGAGTCTTCTGATTTACAGAAGACTCCATTTGTTTGAGACTTAAATGTCTTTCAATAGTGTCATAGTTATCTTGGGAGACATCTTGTATATTTTTTATAGATTTATTCCTAGGAATTTGATATTTTTGATGCTATTACAAATGATACTTAAAGAAGTTTATTTTGGTAAATTGAAGTAAAATTGATTTTTGTAAATTTATTTTATAATCAGCAACTTTCTAACTTTCCCCTTAATTAAAATAATTTTTCTGTAGATTCTTTTGGATTTTTTACATCTCTAAATGATGCCTCTTTTTTATTTTTCTTTCCTTATACTTTTATTTTTCTTATTATACTAATTATGCCTCCAGTAATGTATTAAATAGAAGTCTGAGATGTTAAATTGAACATTGGAAGCAGTCATTCTTCCCTTGTTTCTGATCCCAGTGAGAAAGCTTCAAGATTTCACCATTTTGTATGATGTTTGCTTAGGTTTTTTCCAAGAATGCTTAGGTTTTTTTTCAAGAAACCCTTAATAAAATTAATGCTAGTCTTTTCTATTTCTAGTTTACCAAAATCATTTGTTCGTTTTAAAATCATGAATGAATACTGAGGGTATAAAAGGCTTTTCTTGCACCTATTGAAATAACCATATGATTTTTTTCTTTTTTATTATTATGTTGGATTATATTGGTTGATTTTTACATGTTGAATAACCATCTTTCTGGAATAAATCTAACTTGACTATAGGCATTATCTTTTGTTATGAATCACTGAACTTGGTTTGGTAAAAATTAGTTTAGAAATTTTTCATCCATGTGCATCAATGGTTTTTGCATTGAGTGAGATTAGCCTATAGTATTCCTTTTGGTACTGTCCTTTTCATGTTTTGGTATTGGAATTATTTTGGCTTCATAAAATAAATGAGAAAGTTTTTGTTTGTTTTCTGGAAGAGTTTGTATGAGCTTAGAGTAATTCCTTAAATGACTTAAAATATTCATTGTGAATATTTTCACAATATGTTTGATTTCTAATTCTAATAGATGAATTATTTAGATTTTTGTCCTTCCTCTTGTGTAAGTTTTGGTAATTTGTATTTTTCTGGGAGTTTATCCATTTTGTCTACATTTCAAATTTATTGGCATAAAGTTATTCAGATTATCATTTTATGATCTTTATAATGTCTGTAGGATCTGTATTATTAGATCTCTCATCATTCCTGATATTGATTATTTGTGATATCCTTTTTCTTTTTCATTAGTCTCAGCAAAAATGTATCAATTCTGTTAGTATTTTCCATGAAACAAATGTTGGCTTTATCCTTTCTAATGCATATATTCTATTTCATTACTTTCTGCTCTTTATTATTTTCTTTGGGGCTAATTTGCCTTATTTTTCTAAGTTTTTGAGATGGATACTTAAATTACTGATTTCCAGCATTCTTCTTGTCTAAAATATGCACTTAAAGCTGTAAATTACCCTCTAAGTACAGCTCTGGTTGGTCTTAGCACTATACCACTAACTATACCACTAGCATCTAGTTAAAATGATATCTGTTATCTATTAGAATGCTTCTCTTTGACCCATGGGTTATTTAGAAGTACATTTCATCATTTTCTTTCCAAAATATGGGGATTTTCCACGTATCTTTTTTTTTAAAAAGATTTATTTATTTATTTTAGTGGGGGAGGGTCAGAGGGAGAAGGAGAGAGAGAATCTCAAGCGGACTCCCTGCTGAACATGGAGCCCGACGAGGGGTTCCGTCCCATGACTCTGAGATCATGACCTGAGCTGAAATCAAGAGTCCAGTGCTCAACCGACTGAGCCACCCAGGCACCCCTCAAAATATCTTTAATCATTGATTTCTAGCATAATTACTCTGTGGTCTAAGAACATATTTTGAAATTTGTTGAAACTTGCTTTACTAGCCCAGCATATGCTCAATTTTTATTAGTGTTTCATAAAAAATTGTATGTTGCAGTGCTCCATGTATGTTAATTAGATCAGGTTTATTAATTATGTCCAATATTTTAAACTCAACTGATTTTTTTTGTCTGCCCATTCTATCAGTTAATAAGAAAGTTGTATGAAAAACTTCCACATGATTGTGGATTTGTCTACTTTTCCTTATAATTCTGTCAATTTTCTCTTTATATATTGAAGCTAGAATTGTTACATCTTTCTGATGAATCAAACCACTTAAAATGAATGTACTTCTTTGTCTCTATATTGTTTTTATTTTTTGCCATAAAAGCTACTTTTCTGATTTAATAAAACTATACCAATTTTCTTTTGATTGGTGTTGAATGTTACATCTTTTTCCATTCTTTTATTTTTGACCATTTCATATCCTTATATTTCTTATATGTTTTCTGTAAATTGAATATAATTGGGTTTTGTTTTTTACTCAGTTTGGCTTTCTGGGAGGAAGAAATCTATATGGCTTATTTGGAAGATACTGCTTCTCAGGGTACCTGGCTGGCTCAGTTGGAAGATTGTGACTATTGATTTCAGGGTTGTGAGTTCGAGCCTCACTTAAAAAAAGGAAGATACTGCTTCTCACTTGATCTTAGCCAAAAGGCCAAGAAGCAATGGAAGATACTGCTTCTCAAACCCATGCAAGTAAACATCTAGGAGAGAGGTGACAGAAAACTTTAGAAAGGTAGTTTTGGGCCAGATTTTGGAGGGCCTTTTAAAGTCAAGGTAAAAAGTTTGGCCTGTATCTTCTTTCAGGGAACCTTTGAAGAGTTTTGAATAGGTAGGTGAGTAATATGTGTTTTAAGAAGGTTAAATCAGTAAGATTCAATTGGAGCAGGAAGCATTGGAGGCAATAAAGATAGGTTCTGAAAGCATCTTACTAACGTAGCATCTGGAACAACAGTACCTGATAGATAGTAAGCTTGCAATGAAATATTTGATGACTAAGTGAAAAGCCCAGGTGGGATGTATGAGGGGCCAGATAGGAATATGGCAGTAGAAGTGGCAAGAAATGACTGGAAATATAAAATAGGCAGAATTCTTTGTTTGCTAACATGTGGCTGGGAGGAGATTTAGGTAAAAGATAATAAACAGATATAGATATCATGCTGAGATGTTTATATAGATATCTATTACATGGGGCCTCAGAATAATAAATTAGGTAAGGAGACAATGGTGAATATATTGATTATTAATTTATAAAGTTAAATTTTTATATAAATTTATACAGTTAAATTACAAATAATTAAATATAGGAGAAAATTTAAAGAAGAGTATGACATTTTTCTTCACTACCACCTTGTCCAACTTTTAAACTACTGTGTTCATTTTGATGTGTAGACCAGGATCCTCCAGATCCTATACAGGTGCTTGCTCCACATCAGTGTTTTTGCAGGTACTTTTGACGAAAGAGCCTGAGTTTGCACATTTCCAAAAGGAGGCCATGTTATCATCCAGTAGCTAACTATTAAGTGCATTTACAACTTTATATTCTTACATGGTGCCAAAGTAATTCAGTGGCAAATAATTGAGTATTTCCTGTTTCTGGGTTTGCCCTGATCTTTCCCCAAAACACAATTATTAATCTTTCCTGAATGGCTACTCATCCATTTTTCATTTTTGTCTATGTTAAGGAATGCAGATTTGTATTAGTTACTAGAATTTTAGGGAATTTTAGACTAATTAGTTAAAATATATGATAATTCTTTTAGTCATGATTATCTAGTAGTCTCTGTCAGACATTTCTATTGTGTTAATTTCTTGGGTGTTTTAATCTATTTTTGTTTTCTCTTTTGCCTTAAATCTTGGGTTATGAATTTATCTATAAAATTCCTGTGCAACTTGAGTTAGAGTGTTCTTCCAAAATAGTTTTGGATTTACTTCTGTGTGCACTCATTGGAGATCCTTGGCTTAGGACTTCGTTCTTCATAATCGTTTGACTTGTGGCTTTCTAGACCACATGTGACATAAATTCAGTTCTCTTTTTGTTGTGCAGGCCCAGATTATACATTCCCAAGGGATTTATTTTACCCCCCCCCCCCCCCCCCAGCACAGATAAACCAGTTTCCCTATTGTCTATTGTCTTCTTTTTCTGGTGGGGAGATTTTTTTTTTTGCCCCCAACTGAGATTTTAGCCCTTCTAGTTTTTTTTTTTTTTTTTTTTTAAAGATTTTATTTATTTGACAGAGAGAGAGGGAACACAAGCGGGGGGAGCGGGAGAGGGAGAAGCAGGCCTCCCACAGAGCAGGGAGCCCAATGCGGGGCTCGATCCCAGGACCCCGGGATCATGACCTGGGCCAAAGGCAGACGCCCAACGACTGAGCCACCCAGGCGCCCCTTAGCCCTTCTAGTTTTATGCAGGGATCTTTTTTTTTTTTTTTAAGATTTTATTTATTTATTTGAGAGAGAGAATGAGATAGAGAGCATGAGAGGGGGGAGGGTCAGAGAGAGAGGCAGACTCCCCGCTGAGCAGGGAGCCCGACGTGGGACTCGATCCCGGGACTCCAGGATCATGACCTGAGCCGAAGGCAGTCGCTTAACCAACTGAGCCACCCAGGCACCCTATGCAGGGGTCTTAATTTCAGTTTTCCACCTTGCAAGAGCCAAGTTCTCATCTCCTGTCCTTTGCATTACCTTAAAAGCCAAATTCCTAGGTTGCAGCTGTTACTCACCACCCATCATTAAGGCAAATGCAGAGTAGCCTACTCATTTGCCAGTCCTGTTTTTAGTTGCTTCAATATTCCTGGCACCTGGATATTTTTCTTTTATATGGGCTTAGCTGTGCGTTCCTTTATAGTTTGTGTAATTTTTCTCAGCGTTTCCAGCTAATCTAGCAGAAAAGATTTTTAATGTATAGTCTGCCATATTGCTGAAACTCAAATCTTGAATTCTGTCCACATCGATAGTTTTTTCTCCATATATTTCCAGATAGCCTTGATTTCATTTTATTTTTTAAGGACATTGCATTTCATAGTTCGAGTGGCCTTAAAATAAGAATATTTTCCCTTTTTTGATTTAATTTAAAATTATGATGTTGCTAGACCTTGCCACATCATAAATTCTACTCAGAGGCACAAAGGGAATAATTCATTCTAAATATTGATAGAAGACTAGCCTTTTTATCTTGGTCTGAAAAAGTAACCTTGAGAATGCATCCCATGTGACTAAATAACACCAAATTCAGTATGACGACTACCTTGGGGTCTAGGGGAAAGAGGAATTAGGAATGAGATCATTAGGGGAGGCTTCAATTACATTTGTAATGTTTTATTTCTTAAGCTGAGTGGTTTATACCCAAGGGTTTATTATATTCTCTACATTTTAAAACTATATGAAATGCCTCATAGTAAAAATGATTGCAAAGGGAATTATCACCATAAGGAAATTGTACTGTGTCTTTTAATTTCACATAACAGAAGCTACATGGGGCATTTGTCACTGTCATATGCATTTGTCAAGTGAAAAGATAGTCTTCCATATTAAAGAAGGAGTAAGTTGTTATTTCAACTACTGTTCACATTTAGCTCTTTCCATATTAGACTTTGTTTCCCCATGCCTGTTAAAAATGTTACATGCCTGACCACATACTCCAGCCTGTCCGGTGATTATGCTACTTCCAACTTGGGCAGTAATTCTAGCTTTACCCAGAATAGCCACAGGTTAAATATGAATCATCTTCCATGCTAGAAAAGGCCCTTTTCAGTGTTTTCACAATCAGATTCTCCACTGATTTTCTTTGTTCACATTCAGTGCAAGCGTTGCTGTTGAGTGATCTTGTTCACGCGCATCTTTAACACTGAAGTATGAGAGGAAGGAAGGGCTGGCGTGCAGAAGCATCCAGGTTCTTTCAGAAGTTTACTGAGGCCTGGTGGTCTCCTTGCTGCCTTGCATAGACTCCCTCTTGTCCTCATAGTAACATGAAAAACAGTGAACACTTACCGAGTGCTCTCTTTGTGCCAGTCCTTCGGAGGCATTCTTTATGTATTATCATATTCAACCCCTGTAATAATCTCATAGTTATTATTCTCCCCTTCTTAGAATGAAAGAAACAGATTGATTGCTTTGACTAAATCACACAGCTACTAAATGATGAAGTTGAATGTTTGCTGAAGTAACTTTTCTTCCTCTCTCTCTGTCCATAAAATACCATCTAGTGTTGATACCACCTTGCAGTAATCAATAATTTAATATTCCTTAAGCATCAGAAACATTCACATAGCTGTGATGAAATATGTAGGGCTTAGCTGATTTGTGTTTAGAAACAGTAGAGAAGAGGGAAATACAAGGAATGGATGAGCAGTCGAAAGCCAGCTGGCTCATCAGGATGCAGGAGTGGTTGGAGGGCAGAATGCCTGTTAGAATTCAGCTGCCTGAGGCTGTGGTAGAGTACCTATTGATGTTGATGGTATGTGTGGATAAGAGAGGTATGCGGCCTCTGGTTTTACGTTTTCTGTCATACCAAAGACTATTAAAAGGACAATATTGTCCTGGGATTCTCACCTTTGACCTAAACGAATAAAACCTTCCCTGTCACATCACTACTGTGAGGAGAGGGGGTGGGGCAGGATGGGGATGCAAGGATAAAGAAATATGGAAAGGTGGCCAGGCCGTATTGCTTTCTGTTTCTTTATAGACTTAGCCCATTGCTTTTTAGAAAAAGAAAAGGAAGAATGGAGGGGAGGGCTGGAGGGACAGAGAGACGGAAAGCAGGAGAGATTGATTCAATACAGAGAAGAGTATTCACTTAATATTTCTGTCTGTGGCTTCTTGCAGAATAAGGGGGCTTGCATCACTATGTTGTGACTTTACAACTTTGAGAATAAATCAGTGTGATTTAATTTAAACTGAGCCTTGTAAAGAGCAAGGGATCTCTTTCCCCCAGTCTTTCTTAGAGAAACTCACATATCTCCAAACTTTGTCTTAAATTATTGTTTCTAGGTCATACTGAGGCTTGTGTTTAATTATTCTGGCCTCGTTTAAGTAATTCTGGGCCTGAGGCATTTAGACCTTTAGGGCCCTTCATTGGCTTCGCAATAAATCATAAATTAGTATAATCTCAATTAAAATAATACTTCATATATCCAACTTCATATATCCATTGTCATCTAAATGTGGTCTACTCTAAATCCCACTATGAATATAGTATAATAATTATTAATAAATTAGTAATAACATTGGGTCATAGGACCCTGAGGCATGAATAGGGATGTAAGCAGACATTTTCTTTTGCCTTCAGAATTTCACAGGTGTCCAAAAACATTGTAAAGACGTGAGAAGGGGCCAATCTAAGGACAAGTGCCCCGAGGTGGCCAATAAATAGCTCTGCTTGTGTGAATATTTCGCTGCTTTGTAGTTAAAAAATCAGTAATTAAATTGAAATTAGGTCTTGTGGAAAACTGTGAATCTATTTTCTTCAAACTTTCTTAGAAAGATTCAAGTATTTTCAGCGCTCTCCCTGATGTCAGATTTTGAGCCCTCTGTTCTCTGATCCCTTGAGCAGCTGCTACCTCACTACCCTCTTCCCTTATGTTTCTGATAAGGACAGTTGAAAATTTTACTGGGAATGTTTTATAGTCCTTTTGAAACTTTTTAATAGAAGGTTCTTTTAAAAATATTTCATTCTCTGCACACGTAAGAGGAAAGTGAATTATTCAAATATTTTCTAAAGCACTTTATTGTGTCTAAGGGCCATTCATGGCCATTGCCTCATTTAGATGCTTAAAGCAATCTTGTCAGGCAGATAAGTCAGGTCTTCTGACTCTTAATCTAGTGCTCTTGCCTTATTTCAACTCATTCCTTAACCAAATGCCAATGAAAAGGTTCTATTTTAATGTGCATTCTTGGGTTTTCATATTATTGATACTAACTTTTTGAACCTTTATGGAATCATTAGGACTATCACTGTTCATCAGACGGACAATTAGTAGTTAATAAATGCTCAGTCTGCTTCCGTTAACTGACTTTGTTTTCTCTTCCTGTCTATGTTCTGGGTCTCAGAAGTGCAGGATCAAGTGTGAATGGAGTTGGTGGAGGCCTTATCACTAAACACACATTTAACTTACTGCCGCTGGATGGTAAGCAGGTAATAAATGCCAACTTCAGAGAACATTTCAACATGATACAGAAGCACATTCTTAATTCAGGATTCTAAGATTTAAACACCTTCTTCATTTAGTGGGAACTAGACGTGGCTGCACCCAATTCAAGTCACTTCTTCCTAGAACTTGGGTGCTCTATATTTTCTTGTGTCTTCCCACAAGAGCAGTGTTAGCCCCGAGAATGCAACTGTGATGCCCAAAGGTTGTGAACTCTAACATCACTGTGTTTATTTTTATGAGAATTAGGTCAAGATTAGCCTAAGCAGAGGCACCAAATAACTGAGGATCACAAGCAAAATGGGAAATAAAATGCATTTTATACTGAATCTTTACAGATGGATTTTGCAAAGAACAGTTAATTAACTGTGGGACCAACTGGGGATACATTTTTAATGATTTGCAGGAAGTCAAAAGAAAAGCTAAGTAAAAAAATTCCAGCCCTAACTGCTCTTCTAAAATGGGCTAAGAACGATAGCAGTGAATTAAAATAACCTGTGAATTTTTCTAACCAAAATAAAAATACCAGTTATGAAATATTTCTTTTACTCTTTGCCAATTCTTTAATAGTCCGTTAGGTATTTCTAGGAGGTGGAGTAGTTGAGATGAAAATTTGAGCTCAGAAACCTGAAAGGCCAGCATCTTGAATAAACTGAGGGGAGATGGAACTGTGGGTGACGCGAGGCTTTTTCTGTGGCAGAGTTGCCCTCAGACTGGGCATGTGTGTCATTTGGATAAGTTTTTGGAAGTTCCAGGTATCAGTGAAAAAAGAGACTTGAAGGAACGTAGAAATAACTAGTCTAATCCTACTCTAGCCTAAGAGTAGGTCACTTCCCAGAGGAGGGATTCAGTTGCTTCTGTGTATGACTTAGCTGAAGTGTTCTGTCCGTTTCAGACCAAGAGGTAAGTCACTCAGCTTGGTTCCAGAATCTGCTCTTTCAACTCACACCTTCCCCCCACATTGGACCCTTGTTATAAAACCAGATGTCTTGTATACTGCACCTCCTTTCCCTGACCTAGAAATTATTGACCGAATGTGTTGTTTTTCATGTCATTGTTTATAGAGAAAACCAGAATGAGTATCTGGTCTTTACACTGGATTTCTTCTCAGCTCCGTAAGCCAACATTTAAGAATATTTGAATCTTCTTTCTGCTGCTTGCACTGGAAATGCTGGGAATTACATGGTCAGTGATTATATGATTAGTAATTAGGTGTCCAACAGTGAAGCTGAGTATAGTTTTATTCTTATATATTTTCCCTTAGGTTGTACATAGGAGTGATTTTCAACTCCCAGATCCTTTCCACAGCTAGTTTTTTGTTTTGTTTTGTTTTTAAACTCCTTAACTGCAATAAAAATAGTTCATTTACAGGGTCGGTGCCTTCTTTTGTGAGCTGGTTTATAACATGGGGATGCTGCCATGGTATTTATACCTACATAGATAGGTTTAAAAAGAAGATGCACTCATATGGGACATTATTTCATTGAAGACAGTTTTCTTCTAAGTCATAACTTTTATCTTCTTTTCTTTTTATGACTGCTTCTTTAAATAGCAGCCATTCCTGGTTTCATTCTTTAAATACTCCCCTAAAGGAGTAAAACTAAAATAGGTGCCTTCAGCTTTTCTTGTACCATAGAGATTTTATTTTAGAAAAAAAGGAAAAATCAAATTTCCTCGAGGCAAAAATTGGAAAAATGAGATAGAATTATGGAATGTTAGCTCTCAAAATTACTTCGTTAAATGTCTTTATTTAACAAACAGATAAGCCAAAGCCCTATGGGCTCGCCGGTTTTCTCGCAGGTTACACAGATGGGTGGTGGGGAAGTCTGTGGGGATTTCTCTCAACTCAGAGTGATTCTTTTTAACCCTGAGTATTTGGTGGGCTCTGGCTTGGAAAGCAGCAAAAGAAGGGAAGCTAAGTAAAAACAACCCATGACAGGTTTATGGCCAGCTTGTTAAGTGAGATCCTTGGCTTGACACTGTATTGCTTTCTTTGCTGGGTGTGGATTGACAGGTATTGACGAAATGTCTTAGATTCTAATTCAAAATGCCTGGTGACAAATTATAGCTCTGACAAGTCGAGGTTATCAGCAAACCACAGGGTGAGTGGACTGTAGCCTGCAACAGCCATTATACCGTCTCTAGCAAGCTTCTGTGCTTTAACAGGGATGTACTTGATCTCTTCACCCCCCAAGAGTAGATTAAGTGCTTCAGTAAATATGCCATTAAGATACTTCATTGTGCTAAGCCATTAGTACACACCTCAACTGCACTGGAAGCAGAGGGCTTTCAGCCACCCAAGAAGCATTATAAATGGCCTAGAGGAATGCCTAGTGCTGTGTTTGCTTGGATATTGCATTATTAAATACAGTTTTTCTCTTGGTTTGAATAAAATCAGAGTGGAGGAAATAGCAAATTCCTTTCTAGTCTACTCTAAATGAGTCCCTCTGCCACCATGTCCACTTTTTTGTGGTTCTGCCTACATTAATTCCTTGACTTTGTGCCCAAGTCAGACTGTAGCTTTCAGAGTACCCTTTCACCAACAGCTAAACCCCCTTGGGATTTCATTTCCATTTGAAGAAGCTAAATTGGAAGTGTTTTAGAAATGTTTACCATGGATATACTATTTATGTCGGTTGTCTGCTGTTTTCTTTCTTACCTTTCTGGGCATAATTCTCATGATAATAGAAACAACATGGTGATTGGATTTTGCCACTGCATGAAACCCAAGATATCATTTAACTCAATCCTTCATTTTAGAGGTGAAGAAATTATAGGCCAAAGATGTGAAGGGGCAGTCATTTGTGATGCCTTTGCTATCTTATTCAGTATCTGTAGCTTATTTTTTTCCTAAAAATTTAAACCTATTTATCCTCTTAAATCCTTAGTTACGATTTGGTTTTCATCACCTTCTAGTGGTTGGTATGATTTGTGTGAGAAAACTTAGGTACAAAGAGATGCCTTAGCTAAAGTGAGAGATTGAGGTAAACTAGAGAAAAACCTGATGTTGAATTTTGGGGTGCTAATCCAGAGAAGAAGCCCTTTTTAAAAAAGCTTGTACTCATTTCTTTTGATATTGGAAAAAAAGAAATTAATCTGCATTTTTCACATTGATTTTTTTGCATAGATTTTTAAAAAATTTTATCTTAATTCTTTTGCTTAAGTGTAACTGACACACAATGTTACACTAGTTTCAGATGTACAACATAGTGATTCAACAAGCTTATGCATTATGCTGTGCTCACCACCAGCGTAGCTACCATCTATCACCATACAAGGCTATTACAGTATCATTGACTATGTTCCTTATGCCGTACCTTCTATTCCCATAACTTGTTCATTCCATAACTGGAAGCCTGTATTTCCCACTCCCCTTCAACCATTTTGCCCAACCCCCCACCCCTCTTCCCTCTGGCAACCATCAGTTTGTTCTCTGTGTTTACAGGTCTGATTCTGCTTTTTGTTTGTTTATTAATTTTTTTAAAAATTCTACTTATGAGTGAAATTATATGGTATTTGCCTTTCTTCAGTCCGACTTATTTCACTTAGCATAATACCCTCTAGGTTTGTCTGTGTTGTTGCAAATGGCAAGATCTCACCCTTTTTTATGGCATAATATTTTATATATTTATGTAAATATAAATATGTATATATAAAATATAAATATATATAGATAAAATACAAATATATATATATATATATAAAACACCTCCCTTATCCATTCATCTATCAATGGGTTTTTAGAGTGCTTCCATATTTTGGCTATTGTAAATAATGCTACAATAAATATAAGGGTGCGTATATCCTTTCAAATTAAGGTTTTCATTTTCTTTGGGTAAATAGGTAATAGTGGAATAATTGGATAATATGGTATTTCTATTTTTAATTTTTTGAGGAAACTCCATACTGTTTTCCACAGTGGCTGCACCAGTTTGCATTCCCACCAACAGCATATGAGGATCCCTTTTCTCTACATCTTCATCAACACTTGTTATTCCTTGTCTTTTTTATTTTAGCTATCCTGACAGATTTAAGTGATAGCTCCTTGTGGTTTTGATTTGCATTTTCCTAATGATCAGTGATGTTGAGCATCTTTTCATGTGTGTTGGTCATCTGTATGTCTTCTTTGGAAAAATGTCTATTTACGTCCTCTGCCCATTTTTTAATCAGGTTGGTTGTTTTTTTGGTGTTGAGTTTTGTAAGTTCTTTATATATTTTGGATATTAACTCCTTATTTGATATATCATTTGCAAATATCTTCGGTAGGTTGCGTTTTGCTTTATTGATGGTTTCCTTTCCTGTGCAAAAGCTTTTTATTTTGATGTAGTCCCAATAGTTTATATTTGCTTTTGTTTCCCTTGCCTGAACAGACATATCTAGAAAAATGTTACTACAGCCAATGTCAGAGAAATTACTGCCTGTTTTCTCTTCTAGGTTTTTTATGGTTTCAGGTTGCACATTTAGGTCTTAAATTCATGTTGAGTTTATTTTTGTGTATGGTGTTGGAAAATGGTCCAGTTTCATTCTTTTACATGTAGCTGCCCAGTTTTCCCAGCACCATTTATCGAAGAGACTGTCTTTTCCCCATTGTATATTATTGCCTCCTTTGTCATAGATTAATTGACCATAAAGCATGGGTTTATTTCTGCGCTCTCTGTTCTGTTCTGTTGATCTATGTGTCTGTTTTTGTGCCAGTGCCGTACTGTCTTAATTACTACGGCTTTGTAGTATATCTTGAGATCAGACCTTGTGATACCTCTAGCTTTGTTTTTCTTTCTGAGGATTGCTCTGGCTATTCCAAGTCTTTTGTGGTTCCATACAAATTTTAGTGTTATTTCTTCTGGTTTTTGAAAAATGCTGTTGGTATTTTTATAGGGATTCCATTGTATCTGTAGATTGCTTTGGGCAATATGGACATTTTAACAATATCAATTCTTCCAATCCAATTCCAGCATGGAATAACTTTCCATTTATTTGTATCATCTTCAATTACTTTCATCAGTATTTTACAGTTTTCAGAGTATGGGTCTTTCACCTCTTTGGTTAAGTTTATCCCTAGGTATTTTATTATTTTTGGCACAATTGTAAATGGGATTATTCTAATTTCTCTTTTTGCTACTTCATTACTAGTGTATAGAGATACTACTGATTTCTGATTATTAATTTTGTATCCTGCAACTGTACTGAATTTATCTCTTCTAGTAGTTTTTTGGAGGAGTCTTTAGGGTTTTCTTTTTTTTTTTTAATTTTTTTTTTTTTATTAGAGGGAGAGAGAGTACAAGCTGGGGAAGTGGAAGGTAGAGGGAGAGGGAGAAGCAGGCTCCCTGCTGAGCAGGGATCCCGACGTGGGGCTCGATCCCAGGACCCTGGAGTCATGACCTGAGCCGAAGGCAGCCGCTTAACCGACTGAGCCACCCAGGCGCCCCGGAGTCTTTAGGGTTTTCTATGTATAGTATCATGTCATCTGCAGATAGCGATAGTTTAACTTTTTCTTCACCAGTATGGATGCCTCTAATTTCTTTTTGTTGTTTGATTGCTGTGGCTAGGACTTCCAGTACTGTGTTGAATAAAAGTGGTGAGAATGGACATTCTTGTCTTGTTCCAGATTTTAGAAAAAAAACCCTTAGTTTTTCTTCAATGAATGAGATATTAGCTGTAGGTTTTTCATACATGGCCTTTATTATGTTGAGGTATGTTCCCTCCAAGCCCACTTTTTATCATGAATGGGTGAGTTGAGAGTTTTTATCATGAATGCATGTTGAATTTTGTCAAATGCTTTTTCTAGATCTCTAGAGATGATCATGTGATTTTTATCCTTCATTTTGTTAATGTGGTATATCATGTTGCTTGATTTGGAAATATTGAACTACCCTTATATCCCTGGGATAAATCTCACTTGATTGTGGTAAATGATTCTTTTAATATATTTTTGAATGCACTTTGCTCATATTTTGTTGAGGATTTTTGCATTTGTGTTCATCAAGGATGTTGGGCTGTAGTTCTCTTTTTTGTGTGTGGTTTCCTTATCTGGTTTTGGTATCAGGGTAATGCTGGGGTTGTAGAATGCATTTGGAAGCTTTCCTTCCTCCTCTATTTTTTTTTTAATAGTTTGAGCAGAATAGGTATTAACTCTGTAAACATTTGGTAGGGGTGCCTGGGTGGCACAGTTGGTTAAGCGTCTGCCTTCAGCTCAGGTAATGATCGCAGGGTCCTGGGATTGAGTCCTGCATTAGGCCCCCCTGCTCTGCGGGGGGCCTGCTTCTTCCTCTCTCCTGCTCATGTTCTCCCTCTCTCTCTCTCTGTCAAATAAATAAATAAAATCTTAAAAAAAAAAACCCAAACATTTGGTAGAATTCACCTGTGAAGCCATCAGTCTTGGACTTTTATTTTTTGGTAATTGTTGATTTCTGGTTCAATTTTGTTACCAATAATTGGTCTGTTCAGATTTCACATCGATCTTTAATATTTCATCAGGTTCAAGAAATACTCTGAGAAGTCAAATACATCCTGCTAATTTTATAAAACAACTTTTCAAATGGCTTACCTGGAATGACTCATTGACTTACTAAGTTCAGATAATTTTATGACCTGTTTGTCTTTTGGGGGAAAAGGGTGGTTATGATTGATTTCAGTGAAAGACTTCAGGTTGAATTGATAGAACCAATGATGAATATGAATGTAGAAAAAGTGTTGTTTATGGAAGGCTTCTTTGAAAGGAACCATAGTGGAACTAATCTCCAATAGTGTAAGAGTTTGTCTTCCTCAGCTCTAGAGTCATACACAAATCTCTTTGTGATCCTTGAACAACATGGAGGTGAGGGGTGCTGACCTCCCACATAATTGAAAATCTATGTATAACTTTTGACTCCTCAAAACTTACTGTTGACCAGAAGCTTTACCAATAACATAAAAGTTGATTAATACACATTTTGTATGTTACATGTATTATATACTAGCTTACAATAAAGTAAGCTAGAGGGAAGAAAATGTTATTAAGAAAATCATAAGAGAAAATACATTTATAGAACTGTACTGTATTTATTTAAAAAAAAGTCTGTGTAAGTAGCTCTGTGCAGTTCAAACCCGTGTTGCTCAGGGGTCACTTGTATTCTATAGATTTGAGTCATTTGCTAAATTGGGATCTAATAACTCTTTTATTATTACTTAAAGCTTTAAAAAAAGAAATGAAACAAAGGCCATTGTTCTTAAGCAAATCCTTTTTTCTGAATTAGCTCTAAGGAAATAGTATATCTTACATGAAGAACGAACAGGTTTTAGGAGTAATGTACTTACTGACCAGTATTACTCTCCTTATTCAGAAAAAAAACCTAGTTAAGAATAATAAAGTGATGGGATTGTGGATGATTTTATTTTACAATAAACATGTTACTTTTATTTTATTTAAAAATATCAGAATTAAAATAATATGACTTTTTATAGTGATTTTGTTTTCTGATCAGATCACATATTAGTGCTCGCATAAGACCATGTATCATCATACCATCACTGAATTTCATTTCTATTTAAGTTAATAGTTTCAGAAATCCTTGACACCAGGAATACAGCAATGACTGACAGCCATCTTCTAACCTTGTGAAAATGTTGTAATACTCATTTGTACTGTCTTCTCCACAGAGACCATGTCTTACTTATCTTTGTTGTCTCCAGTTCATAGAACAACAATGCACTCAATGACTATCTTTTGGATGAATCTATTTATTAAATTCTATAATCCTGGTGTACATTCTGAGTTCCTTATGGGTAGGGCAAAATTCCAATTCTAAATGTATATAAAACAGAGTAATGTCCTAATTTGGCATTATTGCTCCATCATATATATAACTTGATACAGCTGTTAAATAAATGGGAGGACGCTGCAAGGCATAGTAACTGGTAGAGAATGCGCCCTTCTCAATGCTGATGACATGGTTTTATTAATATGAACCACGATTTTCCTTTAGAAGCTGCTGAACCTATTGCCTACTCACTGTCAGAACAGTTTAGCATCAACTGTGCTACAACGAAAACCATTGTATTTGACAGACATTCTCTAGTATTTAAATGAACAATACTAAGTAACCCCATACAACAGGTCATCTCATTCAGCTATTGGAATGTATATTTTGCAGCTAACTTACTCTGGTAGGTCCATTGGGGATACAATTCTACTTAAAAACAAAACAAAACAAAACAA
>NC_138370.1:69804000-69829132 GCF_054177405.1 Leptonychotes weddellii
TCTTTAGATTCTGAGTAAAGCTGCCAACTGCCTTGACTGGAAAACAGATAAGAGAAACATTCCTGAGAAGGAGTGGTGCAGGCCAGGAGGGAGTTGAGCGGAGCTCCTGGAGGGAGCTGAGGGAATGAAGTCCAAAGAACAGATACACCCACAAAACAAGTTAGGATAGTGAACAAAGGCTCCCCTGTGCCTGGGTTGAAGTAGGATAACAAGGGGAGACTCCCATGGTGGTGCAGGAGGAGGATGACCAAGGGGTGAGGTCACTGCTTGCCAGGGGATGGTGGCAGAGGGAAGAAGTGTTCAGCTTGCAAATCTGTTCCTGCCTTTGCCTCTAGAGTCTTCCTTGCAGGGCTGTACCTTTGTTTCTGCCAATTGGGCAGCTGACATAAAGGAGCACAGACACCAGTGAGAACAGTTCTAAAGCTGTGGAAATACCGTGGGCCCATCAGGGAGATGCTACTCCTGAAGCCGTTGTTGCAAGTATGAACAAAGCCTGGTAATAGAGAACACCAGCCTTCAAACCTTCTCCAGCCCAGACTGTCTTCCGTAGCTCATGGCACAGCACCCTAGGGTGTCAACTGAATACACACCTGAGTATTTGAGCAGAATCAGTATTACGTTTTGAGAAAATAATTTGGCCCTGTTTATTAGGAAAACCCTGTGTCCTGTTTCTGCTCAGAGGTAGAGAATGTCAGGTTCCTCAGAATTTTAAAAACATAAGGTTTGTTCTGCTACATGTGTGGCATTATTTTAATAAACACTATGAAATATTGGCATCTCAGATACCAGTTGAGAATCCAATTATGAAATGACAGCAATTTGCTTGCCAAAGCACAGCCGAAACATCTATTAGGTTAAAGAAAGCTGTTAGGGCTGAAGGTCGAGTCAACGCTGTAGAAAAACTTTTGTGTTTCGATGGAAAACTAACCTTATCCACAGCATGCTCTTCCAGATGATCAGATTGTAGCCCAGTGCATTGTCTTTGCGCTATTCTACCACTCTGTAAGTCGTAGGGAACTAAAAGATCCATATATTATGTCTGATCCAGCAGTAATTTTAATTTACTTCCTCTACCACATGGAAAAACTAGTTTTGCCCTATTTGCAACGTTCCTTTAATCCTTATGAGTTTGTGCTGTTTTGACTTTTCCTTTGAACTGGTTTATAACATCTCCCTGGTTCCCTCATATCATATGATTAAAAAAAATTCTTTAACCCATGTTCATTTTAATAGCTGTATGGGAACCATGACTTTACCTTTTTCTGAAACTTATTTTTTAACAACTCTCTTTTCTGCTAGGCTATCAAAGTACTTTTTCTCTACTAGAGGTAAGAAGAAAAACTAGTATTTACATATTTTACCAAATGTTCTTCAAGTGACCCAAGGAATCTTTGAGGTCAGTTCATCAGGAAGAAAATTACTACAGCCTCGCTCAAGCTCCCGCACTAGCCTGACATGTTCGTCATTTGCCTTGATGTTCTGGTGCTTTTTTGGGTGCCTCTGTTCTTATCATGCAAATTCATGTGAGCAGTTCTCTCTCTGGGGAGGTAGCTTCAGGGCTTCTGGGCCTCAGGTGAAGTTTGCCAGTTCCCACCTCTTTTGGCGCATTGTGGGGCATTGTGAACTGCCCTAAGTTCCTTTTGAAGAAGGTAGACTATATTTTTTTTTCCAAGTGCTATATGGATTTTATTTTTTTTATTATGTTATGTTAATCACCATACATTACATCATTAGTTTTTGATGTAGTGTTCCATGATTCATTGTTTGTGTATAACACCCAGTGCTCCATTCAGTACGTGCCTTCTTTAATACCCATCACTAGCCTAACCCATCCTCCCATCCCCCTCCCCTCTAGAACCCTCAGTTTGGAAGAAGGTAGACTATATTAATTCATCAAATAGCCCTGCCCCTCCATTTTCCTACTATCACATAGCCAAAAGATCTTAAGGTTGCTCTGATGAAGTTCAACATGACTGATTTCATCTAAAAATGACTTTTCAGGATGTAAGGAACTGTTAAGAACCATAAAGAAAACTTATTTCACAAAGTTTGCTCATGTGTGGAGTATTTTGGGTGTTGTTTTGTGACTTAGTTATTCATGTTTGCATTTCACTCAGTGTTTACTGAAGCCTACTGTGAGCTAATAACCGTGTAAGAAACTCAGCTACAAGGATCAAGTAAAACAAAACCTCTGTCTTCAAGGAAGTCATAGGGAAACAACTCACATGTAGAACTAACTATAAAATAGTGTGAGAGACCATCCAGTAGCAGTAGCCAGTGAGGAGACCCTTGTGGGCCACCATGCCTTTCTTTGATGTGCAGAAAAGGCTGGGCCTTAACTTAGATCATTGGATGACAGTCCAAAGTGCTGAGCAGCCTAACCAGATTCCAGGTCAATGCCATGCTTTTGGAAAAAAAAATGGATAGAATGTGCACCTGGAATCGGTGGTACCATGCAGAGAAAGCGCAAGATTGAATTTGATGATCTCCTACAATGTCTCCTTTGGCAGAAAATGATGAAATGCCTGAGTGACACCAGGAGACAGCAGGATAAGCTAAATACACACCTCCACCTCACCACTTGGGCAAGGAGGATCCTAGGCTCTATGCAGAGCTGATGGCTGGAAGCTGATTTTCATGTTCTCTCTTCAGCTGTAAAGTTGACTTACTGAAAACTTCTTTGTGCAAATGTCTAAAAATAAAGGATTGCTCTATCTTATTAAAAAAAAAAAGTCATGTGAGATCATGGCTATACTTAGCAGTAAGAACACTATAGGAGAAACAGAATGGGTCCAAAAAGTGAATATAATTGCTTGGTAAAAAAATTTATCTAGAATTTTCATTGAACAGACTTGAGAGTTGTCCAATCAGTTTACAGATGAGGAGATCAAGTCCCAAAGATGTTATATGATCACAAATCATCCAATAATGCAAGCATGGAGATATATATTAAAGTGTGTGCTCCTACCATGACTGAATAGCAAATACATTTTACCTCTTAAGCTATAGCTGCTATTTTTGTCAGTACAGTGAATTAGCCTGCAAGACGTGTTGCTGTATTTCTAGTCACTCTACTTGTGAATGTAAAGAAGTCATTTGTAAAAGCTTTTGGCAGGCTAATGTGTTAGGCCTGGGGGAGAATTTCTCAGGTTTTGCTGGATATCCCATTATCTGAGCTGCAATTCTGGGAGGTCTCCCAGGGCTAAAGCAGACAATCTAGCAACTGGGGAAGCTGGGATGGTAGTGGAGGTGGTACCCCTAGCAGGGTTTGTCTCCTGGGCTGGCAAGAATTAAGTGGAGCAAGGGCTACAGCTTTTTTGGCTGGGGTTCAGGGCTGGGCTCCTATCCCAACAGGGAGCTAGGGTGAAAACCAGAAGCTGGGCAGGAGGCCAGTCAGATGAAATGGTAGCTCAGTTCCCGGGGGTCTCAATTTACCTCCAGGAACACTGGACAAACTAATTCCAGATTCTGCTCAGTCATGAGAAGGAAGCTTCAAACATATTGACGGACCGAGCTATTCCCCGCTCAGGACTCAGGTGGGGAGCAGTTGGGTAGGGTTGGGACAGTCAGGGATTGACAAGGATGGGCACTAACTTTTATAGATTTGGGGTTTCTTATAAAAATACACCTATTGATAGTAGAAAACACAGATAAAGAGGAAGAGTTAGAATTAACCATGAATTCAAAGACAATTTAAAATCAGACAATATTATATATATTGTTAATTAAACTGATTTTCCACTCAATATTTTGTGTACATTTTTGAAATCAATAAATGTGTATTTTTATTAGAAATAATTCTTTTCTTATTACACACATATAATGGGTAATTGTGTAAGTTAGTATTATCCCTGTTTGTGTAATTAACCTTAATTTTAATCACAGATTGAATTTAGCAGTTGAGAAGGACATGATAATCATCCTGTCACTCTCATTTTACAGATGCAGAAACTGAGGTCCAGTTTGATTCAGTGATTTGCAAGTTTAAACACAGTAGGTTTAAACAGAGCCAAATCTAAAATCACTCCGGCGTACTTTATGCTGCACAGTGATATGCTGAATTATTCATTTCACGGGCATATGGCTTGTCTGCTTTGCCAGACTATGCGTTCCTTGAGGACAGAGCTAGTATCATGTGGTGCCTTGCTACTTCAAGTGTGTCTTCAGATCAGCAGTAATGGCATCATCTGGAAGCTAGTTAGAAATGCAGAATCGCAGACTCCACCCCAGGCCCAATGAATCAGAATCTACATTTAGCAAGCTGCCTAGGTGATTCATATCCACACTAAAGTTTGAGTAGCACCGAGGGAGTGGTCATTAAATATTTGTGGTTGTTACAGTGTTTGGTCCCCGTCCTCCCCCACCACTGGGCAAATTCATATGTTGAAACCTAATCTTTGGTGTTACAGTGTTCAGAGGAGGGTCTTTGAGAGATATTAGGTCATGAGGGCTGAACCCTTTGTCTGTTCACGAGGAAATGGGTTCTCACCAGGCACCAAATCTGCCAGGGTCTTGATCCTAGACTTCCCAGCCTCCAGATGTGAGAGGAATACATCTCTGTTGTTTATAAGCTACTCAGTCTCTGGTATTTTGTTATAGCAGCCTGAATGGAGTAAGACAGGGGCATTAATTGTTTTGTTCAAAGCAAAGGAAACTGATCTCAAGTACCTGAAAGGAAAAATGGGAGTCATGGCATTTGTTGGAAAGATACTGGTGTGTTATGGAGAATTAAAAACCAAACCTTAGGGATGAAGCTTCAGAGACCTTAGGGATAGGACTTGGTTGACTATGGGGCTGTACCATTAATGTGACTCCCAGGAGCATTGTCTTTCCATTTCAAGTTTTAAATGCCAGGGAGGGAGAGAGAGAGAGAATACCTTCCCTTGCACCAGGTTTATATTCTCTTCATCAGTGCCCAAGGTGCAGGGTCATGAAGCAGCATGGCCATTGGCGTCCACCCCTGTGGCCATAAGCATTCCCAGAGATGGAGGATCATTGAGAGGCAGGTACCATCACAAAAGTTGCTTGCTGTAATTTTAAAACTGAAGTGATCACATTTTCTGCTGATAATTGGGC
The DNA here is from genome assembly GCF_054177405.1 of Leptonychotes weddellii. Taxonomy (NCBI): domain Eukaryota; kingdom Metazoa; phylum Chordata; class Mammalia; order Carnivora; family Phocidae; genus Leptonychotes; species Leptonychotes weddellii. The sequence continues at coordinate 69,809,077 of NC_138370.1, forward strand.
ATAAAAGTCTCAGAAGAGCCCATTTTTAGTCTCTTCCCCTCTGTAGCCCTTGTTTCCCTGATTTTCTTTGTTGCAATTTTTCCATCGAAGAGATCATACATTCTAATGATTTCAGCAATTAACATTTTGCTGGTGACACCCAAATGTACTTCCAGCTTGAATCTCTTTTCTGGGTTCGAGCCTCATATCTCCAAATGTTCTCTCACTGCTTAAAGTTCAACATGGCCAAAATTGGGTTCATCATATGTCCCTCCCAATTTCTTTATTTCTATCAAGATGCTGTTTTCCATGATAACTAGCATCTGTGGCTCCTTCCTTGTTTTTCAAATTTCAAATCCTGAACTTTAAAATGTGAACGACCCCCCTTCTATACTGACTGCTAACCAGAGTTCAAATCCTCCTCCACTCTCATTTAGATCATAGTCTGTTACCTGGCCATGCCCCTCCTCCTTTCTAATCATTCTGTCTTACCATTGCCGTGTAGATTGTTCTTAGATTCCACTTGTATCATACTATGCCCACCTCAAAACATACTGAATGCTATTTCAGGATATTTTATGTAGAGGTCTGAGGTTGTCATCACAAGATAGCATTGGTAACTCAGAGATACCCGCTGTCAGTGATCTACTTAAAAATTATTTGAAAAAAACTTTTCTAGAAATATTCTATGAGATAGATAGCCAACTCTATTAGACATGAATAGCATAGTGTTGACAGAAAGGATAGTATGTTAGCATAACCATTAACCTATTAGAGGAAAAACTATTTCTTCTACTCACACCAGCATTTCTGACACCCAGCCTGTGGGTTTTGTACACCAAGAAATCCTCCAACTCTCTGGACACCAACTGGATGTCCTGTAATTCAATTATGACATTAACTACCTGGAGTTAGTGTAAACCCCCTACGTTAAGGGCTCTGGTCCACAAGACTGTGCCCCACTTAAGATGCCAATTGCAAGTCTAGGTGGTTATCTGTGCTTCTGACCAAGCGGCTATATATCAGAGGTCCTGATAATCCCTTCCTCAGGTTTGATAATTTGCCAGAATGGCTCAACAGAACTCAGGAAAAGTGCTTAACTTAGTAGATTACTGATTTATTATAAGAGGATACAACTCAACAGCAGCCAGTTGGAAAAGATGCATAAAACAAGATAGGCCACCCTCCCAGCCCACCTAGATGTGTTCAGGAACCTGGACGCTCTGTAAACCCTACGGTCAGGATTTTTAATGGAGGCTTTATTAAGTAGGCATGATTGATTAAATCATTGGCCATTAGTGGTTAACTCCAGACCCTCCCTTTCCCCCTCCCCAGAGATCTGGGGGTGGGGCTGAAAGATCCAACCCTCTAATCATGTGGTTGGTTTCCCTGGCAACCAGCCCCCATCCTGAGCTATCAAGAGCCCCCAGCCACCAGTTGTTTTGTTAGCATACAAAAAGACACATCATTTTGGAGATTCCAAGGGATATAGGAGCTGTAAACCAGAAAACAGGGACAAAGACCATATATGTACTTCTTTTTATATCTCAGTATCACACCTGTTAGGTTTTTTAAAAACTTTTTATTTTGAAATAATTTCAGAGTTTCAAAAAAGTTACAAAAATAGAGACTTTCCATATGCCCTTTATTCAGCTTCCCCAAATATTAATATGTTATAGCCATGGTACAGTAATCAAAAACAGTAAGTTAACATTGAAACAGTATTATTAACTAATTTACAGTCTTCCTTCAAATCTTGCCATTTGTCCCACTCAAGCACTTTTATGGTCCAGGATCCAATCCAAGATTGTGCATTGCATTTAATTGGCATGTCACTTTAGTGACATGGGACAGTTCTTCAGGTTTCATTTGTTGCTCGTGACTTTGACACTTTTGAAGAGTTCTGGTCAGTTATTTTTGTAGAATGTCTTTTGATTTAGGTTTGTCTGATGTTTCCTCATGTTGAAACATGCATGTTGAATTATGCCTTCTTGGCAAGAATACCACCAAAGTAATGTAATGTCTTTCTCAGGCATCGTATCAGGAGATACATGATATTGATTTGTCTCATTGTGGGTGATGTTAATTTTGATCACTTGGTTGAGAAGTTGTCTCCTAGATTTCTGCACTTAAATTTACGATTTCCCCTTTGTGATTAATAAGTATTAATGAAAGATATGTTGAGACCATGTAATACCCTGTTTTTTACCGTAATTTTGCTTACTAATTTTTTAATCCATTGATTATTCTAGCCTGCAATAATTATTAACTCAGGTATTGCCAAATGGTAATTGTCTTATTTCCATCATTCAACCTACATTTATTCATTGGAATTCTGCTATAAGAAAGAGCTATCTCAGGGCGTCTAGGTGGTTCAGTTGGTTAAGCGTCCAACTCTTGGTTTCCACCCAGGTCGTGATCTCAGGGTGGTGAGATTGAACTCCACCTCAGGCTCTATGCTCAGCATGGAGTCTGCTTGAGTTTCTCTCTCCCTCTCCCACTCTCTGTCTCCCTCTGCCTGCCCCACCCTCCCACTCTCTCTCTCTAAAATAAATAAATAAATCTTAAAAAAAAAAATCTGTCTCTTCTTCCACATTTACTTGTTTATTCAATTATTTATATCAGTATGGACTTGTGAATGTTTATTCTATGGGTTGTATCTATTACTATCATTACTAATTTCCTGTTCAAGTTGCCCCATATTTAGCCATCAGATTGCCTCCAGAAATTGGCTCCTGTGTCCTTTCAACAAGCTCACATAATTTTGTGGTTGCTGTTGTTATTACTTCCTTACTTTCTGGCAGAAAGTTCCAACTCATCCTGTATTTCCCCTGCCCTGGTCCTGGAATCAGCCATTTCTCTCCAAAGCCCTCGTTCTTTCTATTGCTTGAGGAGAATGACATTTGAAAACCAAGATCTGGGTACCTGGTGTGTTAATTTCTACTGCAGTGTCATGGCTTCTAGGCCTCTCAGTGGACAGAGCTGGGAAATATATGCATGTATATACATACATATACATATGCATATATGTCTACTTCTATAACATTAATTTTTAATGTGCTTTCTGTGTCCCCAGCAAGGGTTCATAAGTAGGTGACTTGTTAGCTGGATATAGATCACAGATATCTTTTACTGGTTCACTTTGTATTTAAAAAGAAAATATGAAATAATAGAATTTTTTTAGCTGCATAAAACAAACACCGCTTCTCCAAAAAATATTTGAAACGAGGGTTGATTTTTTTTTCATTTTTCTATTATGTAAAAGTAGTTTAGAAGTAGGCAATTAGGGTGGAATGGAAATGTCATAGTCATCAAGGACCTAGACACCACCCATCTTTGTGCTCTACCATCCCTAACTCATAGCTTCTATTTTCAAAGTCATGTCATGACCTCAGACCATGGTCCAATATGTCTGTCATAGCTCCAGCCATCACGTCCACATTTCAGGCTGGAAGAAGGTAGAAAGGAATAAGGGCAAAAAGAGCATCTGGCCCAAGTGACTCAACACTCTCTAGAAGTCACCTGAAAACTCTGCTGACATTTCACTGGCTACCCAATCAACAAAAGAGGCCAGGAAGTGTCAACTTTTAATTGGGACATTGTGGCTAGAATAAAATTGGAGTTCTGTTAGTAAGAAAGGAGGGGAGAATGGATGTTGAAAACGCACAGAAGAGTCTCTTACACAGCACCAACATTTAAAAACCAGAAGGAGAGTTCACATAAAATCTGGATTTATGACTTTTCTTGAAAAATTTCAAAATCAGACATTGCTGAACCCACGTTAGGATGGCACCTGTCAGCTGAAGTGGCCTTCTTTGGATAGAATATAACTTCTCCATAGAGTAGAAATTGTTTACCAACTCTTGAATCTTTTTGTTGTTATTTCTAGTCATAATAAATATTTTGCTTTTTTTTTTTTTTAAGATTTTATTTATTTGACAGAGACACAGAGAGAGAGGGAACACAAACAGGGGGAGTGGGAGAGGGAGAAGCAGGCTTCCTGCTGAGCCGGGAGCCCGATGCGGGGCTCGATCCCAGGACCCTAGGATCATGACCTGAGCCGAAGGCAGACGCTTAACGACTGAGCCACCCAGGCGCCCCTAAATATTTTGCTTTTAAACGTGGATTACAGCAAAGCACTTTAAAAGAAAAGAAACAATGGAGAAGCTTAATTTCTTCTAGGCTTTAATCATTTTATATTTCCTAGACAAATCCTCCAGATCAGACATTCTTGATTCATGATCTCCTAATATTGTTTACAATATTGCTGTGAGTGTGTGTGTGTGTATGGCTGTATGTTTAGTGTGTATTCATTTTCCTAGAGAGAGGATTCATAATTTTATTGAGATACTCAAAGGAGTTTTTGACTAACAAAGGGATGTTTTATTCATGTCCATATCCCAGCACCTAGCACAGAACCTGTTACAGTATTAGGTCTGCAACAATGTTTTCTTAGATTAAAAAGCTTATTTGTTTATTTCTGAATTCAATTGCATTTATAGTGTTAAGCTGTGAGATGATTAGTACTTAGTTATAGACTATTCTTATATCATCCACTAATTGTTTTATAATTCATTAATCATTTCATTTCAGTTTGTCTTTTCCACTAATCTAAATTATAAGGGCAAAGATCATGTCTTATGTTTCTTTTCTCTGTCCCATAGCACCAAACACAGTACCAAGCATCTAGGAAATTTCAAAAAAGTCTGTTAATAATTTATCTCAAAAGCTCATTGACCCAGGAGTTTGATTTCTATATAATTAAACAGCAAATTTGAAGAGTAGGTCCACAAATGGCCATTATGATGGAGACTTGAGCTATCCTAAGGCAACTTTCAGGTCTTTGCAGTTATGGGGACACAGAAAAATAATAATTATTCTGATTCATGTTTTTTTCACTAATCACATATTCATTTTTCCATTTATTTAATAAATATTTGTTGGGATCCTACTATGTATCTGACACTGTGTAAGGCACTGGAAGAAATAAATGAAAGGATGGTTGTTCCCTCCCATTGAAGAATTTATAGCCTAGTGTAGGACCAGACCTATAACAGTTAACTGTAATATAACATATTAAGTGCTATTAGAGAAATAGCTACAAGGTGCTGTAAAGGAGTGAATAAGTAGCTATAGAAGTCAGGTTAAGTCTTTACAGAAGTGACATTTGAGCATGTTCTGAAGGAATGAGCAAAGAATGAGCATAGGTAAATTTAGACAGAAACTTAGAAACAAGAGAAAGATTTTATATTCATTAAATAAAGGATCCTTAAGTGTGATTGAGAAGAGGCCTGGGTTGGGGATAAATTATGGGAAGTGGGTGATGCAACCAACATTTATTAATTCAGTAAATATATATGGCAGACACCATGCTAGGCAATGGGGATGTAATGGTGAATCAGATAGACATAGTCTTAACCTCCTGGAGCTTATAATGTAGCAGGGGGGACAGAAATTAAGCACATGGTGAAATGTGGACATATAATAGGGATAATAGAATAATATCTATTAAATATCTAAATAATAGAATAACATCTGAGAGGGTGGGAGCAGGTATACAAGGAAGGAAACATTTAAGCTGAGCCCTGAAAGATATATAGGGACTGGAAAGGGGAGGTGGGAAGAGATGGGGAAGAGGATAGGGGAACATTCTGTTATAGTGCTGGACATCTGGATATCCACATGCAAAAGAATTAAGTTGGACCTTTACCTCACATCATGTATAAAAACTAACCCAAAATGGATCAATGACCATATGAATATAAGAGCTAAAACCATAAAACTCTTAGAAATAAATGTAGGGGCAAATCTTCATGACCATGGATTTGGCAATTGATTCTCAGATTTAACACCGAAAGCATAAGCCACAGATGAAGAAACAGATAAATTAGACTTCGTTAAAGGGGCACTTGCATGGCTCAGTTGGTTAAGCATCCAACTCTTGGTTTCCACTCAGGTCCTGAGTGGAACAATATGTGGGATCAAGCCCTGCATCAGGCTCCACAATCAGTAGGAGTCTGCTTAGATATTCTCTCCCTCTACCCCTTCCCCTGCTCGTGCGTTTCTCTCCCTCCCTCCCTCTCTCTCTCTCAAAAAAAATAAATAAAAATAATTACCTCATTTAAAAAATTAGACTTTATTAAAATCAAAAGCTTTTGTGCATCAAAGGACATTATCAAGAAAGTAAAAAAACAGCTACACAATGGAAGAAAATATTCGTAAATACATATCTGACTAGGGTTTTATATCCAGAATACATAAACAGCTCTTACAACTTAACAGCAAAAAGACAAACAGCCCAGTTAAAAAATGGGGCAAAGGACTTGAATAGACATTTCTCCAAAGCAGATATACAAACAGGCAAGAAGCTTTATATGTTCTCTCTCTGTGAAATACACATGATGCTCAAAACCATTAGTCACTGGGAAATGTAAATCAAAACCACATGAGATACACCTCACACCCATTAGGATGGTTATAATCTAAATGTCAGATAATAATAAGTGTTGATGAGGATATGGAGAAACTTGAACACTCATACATTGCTGTTGGGGATGTGAAATGGTTCAGCTGCTATGGAAAACAGTTTAGGGGTTCTTTAAAAAGTTAAGAGTTAAGCTACAGAGTTACCCTATGACTCACAATTCCATGCTCAGATATATACCCAAAAGAACTGAAAACAGGTAGTCAAAAAAGTACATGTACCAGCATGTTTTTTGCAGCAGTATTCACAATAGCCAAAAGATGGAGGCGGCCCAAAGCTCCATTGACAGATGAATGGATAAACAAATAGTGGTATATACACACAATGGAATATTATTCAACTACAAAAAGTAATGAAGAACTGATACATGCCATAACATGAATGAACCCCCCCAAACATTATGTTAAATGAGAGAAGCCAGACACAAGAGACCACATATTATATGGTTCCATGTATATGAAGTATCTAGAATATGCAAGTTCATGGAGACAGCAGTTTGTGGGTGCCAGGAGCTAAGGAAAGTTGGGAATGGGGAGAAACTGCTTAATGAGTAAAAGGCTTTACTCTGGAGTGATAGAAATGTTTTGCAACAGTATAAGGGTGGGGGTTGCACAATGTTGTGATTGTACTAAATTCCACTGAATTGTTCACTTTAAAATGGTTAAATTTCTTCCATGTGAATTTCACCTCAATACATTATGAATTCTGTTATCAGTGGTCTGTAAAGTCCAGGGCAGTGGAAATAGTAGTATGTGTGAAGGCAGGTGGGCTCTAAAAGAATTTGAAGAATTGAAATAAAAGATAATTGTGGCCAAAACATAATAAATTAAATTGAATCACTAAAATGTAGGCTGGAGAGGTAGGCAGAGGCCAGCATTGAGGTGATAATACTAAGGGATTTGTTAATGGGAAATAAGAAGATGAATATCATGATAGAATTCATGTTTGTTTTTCCAATTCAGTTTTTTTTTTTAATATCACTCTGTTTGCTGTGTAGAAAATGGATTTTAAGGGGTCATGGAGCATTCAAGGAGTCTGACTGGAAGGCTATTTTAGAGATCTAAGCAATAGACAATGGTGAGTAGGTATAGGATGGAGGCAATGGGAAATAAAGGGTCATGAAGAGATTTGAGAAATATTTAGGAGCTTGATGTTTGATTAGATGTAGGGGTAGAATTGCAAGATAAAATACAGTGTGCTCAGTTAAATTTCAGTATTTGGAAAGTATTAATACTAAAAAATGATTCATTGTTTACCTCAAATTAAAATTTAGTTGAAGGTCCTATATTTTTAATCGCTAAATCTGGTAATCCTACATGAGAGGTAAAGGACATCTAGGTTTCTGGCACCAGCATTTGGTAGGTGATATCTCTCTTTCCTGAAATAGGGAACATGGAGGAAGGAATCTGTTTTTCTTGGAGGAGGGGACATCACACATTCAATTTGAATTATAACCATATAGCCCATAGATTAAGATAGATAGAGTCACTCAAGGAGTGTTTGCAGAGTGAAAAGAGAAAAATGTGTAGGATGATATAGGATCATCTATAATCAAAAGATGGTCAGAGAAAAAAAAAAACCTATGTTGGAAACTGAGAAGGGGTTCTAAGACTGGAGGATGGGAACCATGATGGTGGTGGTGTGAAAGGCCAAGTCAGGGAGAGTTTCATGGAGGAAGAAGTACTCCGTAAGGTAGAAGTTACAGAGAAGTCAAATCAACTGAGGACTGAAAAAAACCCAGCAATGTTGGCAATTAGGAGATTTCAGGAGACTTAAACAAGAACTCCTTTAGTGTGATGTAGGGGGGAGATTGTACAGATCTAAATTTGATGGGCTATGGAATGACCAGGTAAGGAAATAGGAGGAGCTACAAATTTGATAATTAGGGGACTTGTGCTGGAATATCTAGTCAGACAATGGTGGTAGTAAAGAACATCAATTCTAAATTCTGTAAGTTGCCCTCATCTATTAATTGTTTTCTGCAGAGCACTGAAGCAAAAAATTAAGAATCCAATTTTTAGACTATAGACAAATACAAAATGAAGGAGTCTGGTTTTTCAAGATAGTCCCTTTTGTTTTGCAGAGGAAGACCACAACTCTTTATATCTGACTCAACTTTGCTGTAACTATAGTAGCGCTATAGCTGGACCCTAGACAGATACTAAATGTGTTTCCTTTTTCTTTTCTTTTCAAGATTTGCTTTTCAGCTCTGGTGATCTAATATAGTCATTCTTTTGAATATCTGGAGGGTTGATTAACTGTACTTATCACTTTATAATATGTAGGGCAGGTGTGTTTGTGGGTGTATGAGCTAGAGATAGAAGAGTGTGTCTAAATGCTAAGTCAATTAACATTGATTTGGTATATAGTGAAGCATACCATGTTATAAGAAAAATAAATATAATTTAAAGGCAAAGAAACACTAAACACCCAGTTAATTTATGGTGAAGCATACTTAGTTTATGATTTTGGTACATACTTTAACTAGAACACTGTTCTGTGCTCATTTTTATTAAATACTGTAGGTGTTTGCTGGGGCATGAGGTAATAACCTAAATACAATTAAAATGACCATAAAATTAGGGTCTCCACATAGGCTCCCAAGGATGGGTCTGTTTGAGGCTTCTAGTCATCAGCATTGGGTGGTCTGCTATTGGTGCATGATACTTAAATAGAGCCTTTTCCCCCTTAGGTCTGTAAGGTGTTAAGGTGTTTTTATAAAACCCCATAAACCCTTGTTAAACACTTTTTTTTTCATTAAGAAAACTTAAATCTTTATTTCACATGTTTTCCATGGCACTATTTTGGCATTTTAACAAGTCCTTTAAAGAATCACTCTAATAATTGCATACACCTCTGGGGTGGGGGGGGAGGGGTATTTATTCAGGTTATTTTTACATCAAACTGCCTCACCCACTAAGCAACAAGCACAGCATTTTGGTACATTTTAATTTAATAAGAAAAAAGATCAAAAGATTCTCCAGGTGGAGAAAGTTAGGCTAATTTGGGTATTGTATATTAACTGATTGAAAGGAAGGTTTAACTACCTCTTGAATTGACTATGATTCAAATATATTAGATTATTTACTACAGTGAGGGTTTCCCTAAACACTATGGAAGAAATAGCTGCACTTTTACCCACCCTGACACTCCTCATTCCCTTTTCTTGCTTTATATTTTTTCTCCATAGCACTTATCACCTTTGAACATAATGTATAATTTATTTGTTGTGTTTACTATTTTTTGTCTGTCTAAATGTAAACTCTATTAAGAAGAGACTTTGTCTTTTTGTTCATTATTGTATATTTAGTGTCTAAGACAGTGCTTGGGACATGATGGTATACAATAACTTTGTTTAATGAAGGAGGGAAGGAAGGAGAGAAGGAAGGAAGGAAAGGAAGGAAGGAAGGAAGGAAGGAAGGAAGGAAGGAAGGAAGAAAAGAAGGAAGAAAGGAAGGAAGGAATTATATTTCATTTGTGTTCCAAGATACAGCATGAATTCAGCTCTCTCAGAGTCCAGATTTCACCTGCATGTAAGTTTCTCTTACTTAAAGATCTCATTTCTCTCCTTTAATTCCACATCTTGAATCACAAAATCTTGGCATCATTTAGAATAATATTTAAAAAAAGAATATTTGTATGTTATAGGAATCATGTGATGTCAGACCATGGTTTTTTAAATGATGTCATGAGGGAGTATTCTATATAAATGCATTTGCACTCTAGAATTTCTTCAAGTAGAAACAGGTGGTTAACTTTTTCTTTTTCTTTCTTTTTTCTTTTTTTTAACTTTAAAAGAAAGAAAACACTTCAGTTCACAGCAATGTTATATTTGCAGACTTCATTTCTCAAAAATATTTAGCTGGAGAGGAGGATTCTAGGAAGATGGAGTAGGAAGCGTGAGAAATCTCTCTTTTCACCTAGACAATAATCACACTGCAAAATCTGTCTGATGTAACTATTTTGGAACCTTGGAGTCTATTGAAGGCTTGCAGCTTCCAAAGGAAGCCTTGGACAGTTCATGTCAACCAATTTCTACTCTTAGCACAGTGGTAGCTCCCCCATCTTCCACTCCCCAGGCCAAGGCAAACATCTATGCACATGATCCTAGAGCAGCTTACGTGCAACTTGCAGGAGCCAGGGTGGGCATTAAGGACCCTTTCCTTTAAATATTGAAGATCTGATATTGAGTTCTGATTGCTGCTTCTAGTCATGGAAGTACAGACACAGAAGTGGCCAGCCATTGTTGCACCACCCCCCTCCATTGTTGTAAGCTTCTACCCCCCTGGCTCAAGTGGCTTCCAGGGAACTGATGAGCTGGCACCCCTGTTCATTGACCTCCCATTATTTTTATCTTTTTCCCCTATGGAAGCCACACATTAAAGACTAGGACATTCAAAAGCAGCTGCATATCCAGGGGAAATTAGAAAGTTATTGCACATGCCCAGGGAAAGGTGCAGGCTCAGAAAAGACCTGAAAAGACCTTGTTTATATCTCAGAGTGATCCTCAGCAAGGAGATAACTTACAAGGATCAAAACCAAACCAAACCAAACCAAACAAACAAACAAAAAAAACCAGCAAACCCTTGAAGAAGAAGAAAATCTGATCTCAAGAGATACCACATTATTAGATTCAAATGTCCATTTTTCAACAAAAATTCCTCAAGGCATATAAAGAAACAAAGCAGTATTCCCCATTCAAAGGGAAGAAATATACAAAAAGAAACTATTCTTGAGGAAGACTGGAAGGCAGGCGTACTAGACAACACAACTGTCATAATGATACTCAAAGAATTAAAGGAAGATGTGGGAAAAGTCCAGGAAAAAATGTATGAACAAAATTGAAATATCACTGAAGAGATAGAAAACCAAAAAAGAAGCCAAAAAGAAATTCTGTAGTTGAGGGCGCCTGGGTGGCTCAGTCAGTTAAGTGTCTGCCTTCGGCTCAAGTCATGATCCCAGGGTCCTGGGATCGAGTCCCACATTGGGCTCCCTGCTCAGCAGTGAGCCTATTTCTCCCTCTCCTGTTCCCCTTGCTTGTGCTCTCTCTCTCTGTCAAATAAATAAATAAAATCTTTTTTTAAAAAAGAAATTCTATAGTTGAAAAGTATAATAACTGAAACAGAAAATTTACTAGAGGGATTCAAAGACAGATTTGAACAGGCAGAAGAAAGATTCAGTGAATTTGAAGATAGGACAGTTGAAATTATCGAGTGTGAAAAACAGGAAAGAAAAAAGACAAGAAAAGTGAAGAGAACCTAAGAAACCTGTGGGACACCATCAAGTGGACCAACTTACCCATTGTGGGAGTCCTAGAAAGAAAAGAGAGAGAGAGAGGGAAGGAGAGATCATTTGAAGAAATAATGGCTGAAAACCTCAAAAATTTGATGAAAGACATGAAGATAAACATCCAAGAAGCTCAATGAATTCCAAGTAGGATGATCAAAGAGCTCCACACCAAAACACATTATAATCAAATTGCCAAAAAGTCAAAGACAGAGAATCTCGAGAGCAGCAAGAGGAGAGTAAATGGTTACACACAAGAGATCCTCAGTAAATATGCAGATTTATCACCAGAAACTTTGGAAGCCAGAAGGCAGTGGGCCAATATAGTCAAAGTGAAAGAAAGAATTTGTCAACCAGGAATCTTACATGCAGCAAAACTGTTTCTCAGAAGTAAGGGAGAAATTAAGATGTTCTAAGTAAACAAAAACTGGGAGAATTCTTTACCACTAGACCTGCCCTGCAGGAAGTCTTAAAGGGAGTCCTGAAGATTGAAATGAAAGGATGTTAGATAATAACTTGAAACTGAATGAAGAAAAAAAGTTCTCAGTAGTCTATTAACTCCACTTTTTATTTTCCACATGACTTATGTGAGACTAATATATTTTTTTAAATTTATTGATCTAAAAGCTAGTGTTAAAGTAACTTTTACTTGTAATTCCACATTTTGTTTTCTACATAACTTTAAGAGACTAGTGCATTTTTAAAAAACAATTATTAGTTTAAGTTCTTGGACATACAATGTACAAAGACATAATTTTGTGACATCATTAACTGAAGGGGTGGGGATAGGGCTATAAAAGGCAGAACTTTTGTATCTTTTTGGAGTTAATCTGTTATAAATTCAAATTACAGTGTTATAACTTTGGGATGTTAAATGTAATCTCCATGATATCTACAAGGAAAATGATTATAGGATATACATAAAAGAAAATTAGAAGGGAATTAAAACATTTCACTCCCCCAAAATGAACTAAATAGAAAAAAGACCATATGCAACAAATGAAGGATAAGAAAGCTATAAGGCATATAGAAAATAAACAGCAAAATGACAGAAGTAAGTGCCTCCTTATCAACAATTACTTTAAATGTAAATAGATTAAACTTTCCAATAAAAAGATAGATATTGGTAGAATGGATTAAAAAACAGATCCAGGAGCCCCTTGGGTGGCTCAGTCAGTTAAGTGTCCAACTCGATTTTGGCTTAGATCATGATCTCAGAGTCATGAGATCAAGGCCTGCTTTGGGCTCTGTGCTAAGTGTGGAGCCTGTTTGGGATTCTCTCTCTCCCTCTCCTCTGCACACCTCCAACTTGCACTCTTTCTCACTCTCTCTCTCTCAAAAACAAAACAAAACAGATCCAACTATATGCTATCTACAGGTGACTTACTTTAGATCCAAAGACATAAATTGGTTGAAAGTGGAAGGACGGAAAAGGTATTCCATGCAAATAGTAACCAAAAGAGAGCAGAGGTAGCTATGCTAATATCAGACAAAATAGACTTTAAATCAAAAAAGGTCACAAGAGACAAAGGAGGATATTATATATTAATAAAAGGTTTAATACAGTAAAGATAAAACCATTATAAACATTTATGTATCTAATAATAGACCATCAAAATATATAAAGCAAAAACTGACAGAACTGAAGGGAGAGAGAGATATTTCTACAATACACTTCAAACTCAACTCTCAATAATGAATAGAACAACCAGACAGAAGATAAGTGAGAAACTAGAGGACTCAAACAACAAAATAAACCAACTAGATCTAATAGGCATATATAGGATACTCTACTCAATAACAACAGAATACACATTCTTCTCAAGTGTACATGGAATGGTCTCTGGGATAGACATATGTTAGGTCATGTACTTTAAACTTAGAATAGACTTTAAAATATAGATAGATATCATACAAAGTATCTTCTTTTTTTTTTTTTTTAAAGATTTTATTTATTTATTTGACAGAGAGAGACACAGCGAGAGAGGGAACACAAGCAGGGGGAGTGGGAGAGGGAGAAGCAGGCTCCCCTCAGAGCAGGGAGCCCGATGCGGGACTCGATCCCAGGACCCTGGGATCATGACCTGAGCTGAAGGCAGTCGCTTAATCAACTGAGCCACCCAGGCGCCCCAAAGTATCTTCTTTGACCACAGCAGGATGATGTTAGAAATCAATAACAGAAGGAAACTGGAAAATTCACAAATTTGTGGAAATTAAACAATCAGTGGGTCAACCTCAAAGAAAAAATCACAAGGGAATTAGAAAACAGAGACTGTTAGAGACTGAATGTTTGTGTCCCTCTAAAATTCATATATTGAAAACCCCCAGTATGGCTGTATTTGGAGATGAGACCCTTAAGGAAGTAATTAAGGTTAAATGGGGTAAAAAGCATGTGGCCCTAATCTACCAGGATTAGTCTCCTTATAAGAAGAAATACCAGAGAAGACTCTCTCTCTCTCTCTCCACACTCACCAAGGAAAGGCCATGTGAAGGCACACTAAGGTAAGCATCTGTAAGCCAGGAAGAGAACTGAAGCCAGGAAACTGAACCCTGCTGGACCTTGATCATTCCAGCCTCCAGAATGGTGAGAAAATTAATTTCTGTTGTTTGAGCCACACAGTCTGTGGTATTTTGTTATAGCAGCCTGAGCAGATGCATCTGGTATCATGAAGTAGGCATGCTGTGGTAACAAATACCTAAAGATATGGAAGTGGCTTTGGAAATGGGTACTGGGTGAAGGCTGTAGGATTTGGGGGATATATGCTTTAAAATATCATAAATTTCCATGAAGAGACTATTGGTAGAAATATGGATGTCAGTGGTGATCCTGGTGGGGTCTCTTAAAGAAAGGAAGAGAGCTGGAGAGAAAGCCTCCATTTAAAAAAATAATAATCATGAATAGAATGTTGGTAGAAATATGGATGTTAAAGACTACTCTCGTGAGGTCTCAGATGGAAATGAAGAACAGGTTATTGGAAACTGGAAGAAAGGTGATCCTTGTTATAAAGTGGCAAAGAAGTTGGCTGAGTTGTGTTCTAGTATTTTGTGGAAGATAGAACTTGTGAACAATGAAATTGGGTATTTAGCTGAAGAGATTTCTAAGCAAAATGTTGAAGGTGCAACCTGGGCCAGGAGCAGAATGTTATAGACTGAATGTTTGTGTCTCCCCAAAATTCATATGTTGAAGCCCTAACTTCCAGTGTGGCAGCATTTGGAGATACCTTTAAGGAAGCAATTAAGGTTAAATGAGGTAATAAAGTGGAACCCTGATCCAATAGGATTAATGTCCTTGTTAGAAGAGACACCAGAGAGCTCTGTCTGCCACTGCCCCCCCGCCATATGCACAAGAAGAGTTTATGTGAGCACATGGTGAGACAGTGGCAGTCTACAACTCAAGGGGAAAGTTCTTATCAGACACCAACTCTCCTGGGACTTTGATCTTTGACATCCAGTCTCCAGAACTGTGACA
Source organism: Leptonychotes weddellii (assembly GCF_054177405.1). Taxonomy (NCBI): domain Eukaryota; kingdom Metazoa; phylum Chordata; class Mammalia; order Carnivora; family Phocidae; genus Leptonychotes; species Leptonychotes weddellii. The sequence continues at coordinate 69,824,295 of NC_138370.1, forward strand.
AAAGTAAATTTCTGTTAAGCCACCCAATCTATGATATTTTGTTATGGCATCCCAAGCAGACTAAGACAGAGACAAATGAAAATGACAACATGCCAAAACTTATGGGATGCAGTAAAAGCAGTGCTAACAGAGAATTTATGCTTGTAAATACTTATACTAAAAAATAAAGAAGATCTCAAATCAACAACCTTTACAACTTAAGGAACTAAAGAGAGCAAACTAAACTGAAAGTTAGTAGAAGGAAGGAAATAATAAAAATTAGAGCAGAGATAAGTGAAATAAAGAATAGAAAAGCAATAGAGAAAATCAGTGAAACCAAAAATTCTTCCTGAAAATAATCAACAAAATTGACAAACATTTAACCAGATTGACTAAGAAGATAAGGGAGAGAAGATTCAAATTACTAAAATAAAAATGAAAGAGGGGATATTACTACTGATTCTATAGAATTAAAAGGATTATAAGAGAGTACTATGAATGATTATATCCCAACAAATTGGATAACTTAGATGGAATGGACAAATTCTTAGAAATGCAAAACCTATTGAGACTGAATAATGAAGAATTAGAAAATCTGAATAAACCTACAACTAATAATGAAGTTGAATCTGTAATCAAAGATCTCCTAACAAGAAAAGCTCTGGACCTGGTGGCTTCCCTGATGAATTCTATCAAATATTTAAAGAAGAACTAACACCAGTACTTCCCAAATTTTTCCCAAATATTACAGAGGAAGAAACACTTCCTAACTCATTCTGTAAGGCCAGCATTACACTGATAACAAAGCCAGATAAAGAAACTACAGGGAAAAAAAATACAAAAGAAAATGACAGGAAAAAAAAATTACAGACCAGTATCTCTTATGAACATTGATGCAAAAATTGTCAACAAAATACTAGCAAACTGAAATCAAACAGTGTATTCTAAGGATTATACACCGTGACCAACTGGAATTTATTCCTGGAATGAATCATGAATCATCCAAAGATGATTTAACATATGAAAATCAGCCAATGTAACATATAACAATAACAGAATGAAGGGAAAAAATTTATGATCATCTCAATTGAGGCAGAAAAGGCATTTGACAAAACTCAACATCCTTTCATGATAAAAACTCTCAACAAACTAGGAACAGAAGGAAACTACCTCAACATAATAAAAACAATATATGAAAAACTCAGTGAATATTGTTCTCAATGGTGAAAGGCTGAATACTTTTCCTTTAAGATTAGGAACAAAGCAAGCATGCCTGCTTTTACCATTTCTATTCAACATAGTAGTAGAAGTCCCAGCCAGAGCAATTAAGCAAGAAAAAGAAATGAAAGGCATCCAAATTTGAGAGGAGGTAGTAAAATTATCTCTGTTCATAGATGGTAAGATCTTATATGTACTCTTTTTCTGCCCAAGGTTCTAGGAAGATACATTTTTATTTCTCTAACTCAGTAAATAGAATTTCTCTAGTCTCTTTTTGCTTACAAAGAAGGCCTCCTAGATCCCTGGCCTTACACAGGTAGCTCAGTTTTACCTTCCTGGGGGACAGGATCTATCCTTGAGTTCCCTTCATTTCCAGGCTTAAAACCCTAGCTTCTAGATGGTAAGGCTCATCACTGGCCCTGGTTACCTAATAAGCCCCATATCTTTGGCTTCAGCTCACCCCTAGTATTAGTTTTCTGGGGTTCCTGTAACAGTACAGAAGACTGCATGGCTAACACAACAAAAATTTATTATCTCACTGTTTTGGAGGTTAGAAGTCTAAGATCAAGATGTCAGCAGGGTTGGATCCTTCTGAGGACTATGAGAAAGAATCTGTTTCATGCCTCTCAGTTTTTGGTGTTTTGCTGGCAGTCTTTGGTGTTCCTTAGTGTGTAGGAGCATCCCCCCAATCTCTGCCTTCACTTTCACATGGTGTTTTTCTGCATGTGAATGTGTGTCCAAAGTTCTCCTTCTTATAAAGATAACAGTCATGTTGGATTAGGGTCCCACCCTATTCCAGGAAGACTTTATCCTAACTTAACTAATTACATCTGCAGTTAACCTATTTCCAAATCAGATCATATTCTCAGGTACTGGGGATTAAGACTTCAATATATGAATTCAGGGAAGGACATAATTCAACCCATACACCCTTCTTTAATTTTCTTCTTCATTTTTAGCACCTGCACATTTCTTTTTTTAATTTATAACTCAACTATTTAATTTTGTTTGTGTTTTTTATTCAGCACGGATATGTATTTGAAGTGCGAGGGTAAGGTCCCATATCCGCACAATCCACTCATTGGCTGGAATGTTGTTCTCCCATGACTTAAATAGTGAGAAAAAAAAAAAAGAGACAGAGAGAGAGAATCACCAACTAATATTTTAAAAGAAATTAAAATAGGGGCTCCTGGGTGGCTCAGTTGTTAAGCGTTTGCCTTTGGCTCAGGTCATGATCCCAGGGTCCTGGGATTGAGCCCCACCTTGGGCTCCCTGCTCAGCGGGAAGCCTGCTTCTCCCTCTCCCACTCCTGCTGCTTGTGCTCCTGCTCTCGCTGTGTCTCTCTCTGTCAAATAAATAAATAAAACCTTAAAAAAAAAAGAAAAAGAAATTAAAATAATTAAGGGCATAAAAGAAGAAATAAAACAATTTTAAAAGATGCTATCAATAAAGGTATATTTGAAATATAACTGAAGAGAACCTTTAGAAATGAAAAATGTCGTCATTGGAAATACAAAACACAATGGATAGGTTAAACAGAAGTTTATGTTACGTTAGGCACAACTGAAGAAGGAATAGTAAACTAAAAGAGATCTGAGAACATAACAAGAATGCAGAACATAAAAAATGATAAAAGGTAAGAAAAGAGGGGTTTAAAAACATGAATTTTAATTTAAAATTAACCTGATTTTAATTTAAAAATTAAAATAAGATATAATATTTGCTTCATGAGAAGTTATAGAAGAGGTGATGGGAGGGACAGAAAGAACTGGTAATTCCCACATATGAAGGGAAAATGCAGAGAAATTTTCAAAAGTGAGAAAGTCATTGATTTGCAAAAATGCTGACTGTGGTTAATTCCTGATTATTCAAGAGTTGACACAATAGAGTCTTGCTTCTTCCTACTGCCTAGGGAGGGAAACTCTAAGGAGGATCCTTAATTTTGTGTTGGTATTTCTGGAAAAAGATTTGCTGGCCAAGATGTTGAAATTACTGGCTAAGAGGTAAAAAGACTTGTCTGAAGTCTCCTCACATTTTTCTCCATTTCCAAATCACATTGTCACAATAATACAAATTATACCCTTTTAGTTGTTGGATGATGTATTATCAAAGTGAAATTTAGTGTATTTGTCATACTGAGCAGTTGAATGAATTAAATAATATTATAAATTCAACTATCTCATCAAAGACATTTAGAAAATGTTTAGACTAAAGCTATGACCATACATACTTAGGGTGTGTTTTATAACGCTTAACTAGTATGTGGTTCTTATTCTGAATGTAATACTTGCTTTGAAATTTAAATAATAAACAATATTTTATACATATTTTTGCTTAAAGTCACATTTTGTCATATTTGGCTGCAAAGCATATGGTAGAATCAGCACAGTGCCCATCCAATGGAAATATGAACAGGACCACACAAAATGGTTCCACTGTGTCATTTTGTTCAATGTGGCTTCATGAAAATAAACTCTTCTTACCACAAAAACTTGCTTGTCATTTCCCACTTTTTAAAATGATCTCCTCTAACTTCATTTCCAGCACCTTATCCCTTTTCTAACCGTTGTCTACTCTAAAGTGACTTGAAAATTTGTTTATTTTGATTTGGAATTCCTCATTCTTCATTTTTACCACATTTCTAGCTATAAAATGCATATTATTAAAACATGTTGAGCTTTTGGGATAGTTTGATGTTGGTAATGTAAGATTTTTGGCTCATTCATTTAGAGTTCTGTGGTATTTGTATTTCTGGTGTATTTTATATTTTTCTGTGTGTTTTAACTTTTAAAGATTTTCTTTTAGCACACAACTGAGAACTGACTTAATTCTCCATAACATTCAATTTAAATTTTATTCAGATTTCTTTTTCAGTCTGTTTATCAGGTAGTATATTTGTGAGTGTTTTTTTAATCCAGGAATCTTAGCTTTCTTAGCTAAGACATGGAATTCAGCTTCAAAACAGGCATGAATTATTTCCACATCTTCTAAATAGGTGGGAGACAGAGTAATAACATAATGTTCCTTGCATAAGCAGAAATATAAGACATGGGCAATTATAGTAGAGTCTATTTTTAATCATTCACAACCTACATTTTCTAATGGGTAATACCCTAAGTAGGATACAATGTTCTAATAAGGATTTGGTACAGAATATTGTTGAGGGGAAACTTTAAATGTCTATCATTTATTTTAATACATTCTTGTATCACATAATTTTTTAATTTGTTTCTCAACTTAAACATATTGAAAATTTGGACCAGGTAATTTTTTGTTGTTGTGGCAAACTTTCGTTGTGTGTAGTATATCCCTGGCTTCTATCCACTAGAAGCTGGTAGTCCCCTTCCCAATCATGACAGTGAAGAATGTCTCCAGATGTTGCCAAATGTGTCCAGTGGGTCAAAAATTATCCCTGGTTGAGAATGACTGGTTTAGGGCATTAGGTTACCAACCCATTCTGCTCATGGTCAAATCGAGGCCTTTTTGTTCCAGTTGTTTTCTTTTGTAGTTAAGGTTTACCTGTCAATTATACTTTATTCTGCATGTGAATTATTTATTTTGGTTTAAAAATATACAATTTTGTCTCTTCCTTTTTTATCTCATTTTATAGGAAATTTCCCCATTTCATCAAAGTCATTTAA
>NC_138370.1:69829632-69888077 GCF_054177405.1 Leptonychotes weddellii
ACTCAAAACCTCTTTTTCTAAATGTCTTTAACTTTGTTTTGTAAAACAATCAAAATGCCTTATCAACATCCAGAGAGATTACATCTCTCTTTGGTAGAAGAATATTAATTAAGTCCCTCAAAGTTTCTTTTTCACGTGGTCACATTGGTTGCTTGGTAGTGATTGAATGGAATCATTCTTGAATTAAGCAGCAGAGCACTGTATAGTCTATTCTGTTCTGTGAAAATGGAGCATGCTGAGAATGACCAGGGTGTGTCAATAAATGTCCTTTTTATAAATCATGGATGGTGGAAGTGTCATTTCTCTTATAGATGTAGAAAACCTTTATGGTTGGGCTTGTGAATAAGCATTATTAAGCATCTTGTCTCCCAGATTTCTTCCTTTCCTTTCCTTTCCTTTCCTTTCCTTTCCTTTCCTTTCCTTTCCTTTCCTTTCCTTTCCTCTCCTCTCCTCTCCTCTCCTCTCCTCTCCTCTCCTCTCCTCTCCTCTCCTCTCCTCTCCTCTCGTCTCCTCTCCTCTCGTCTCCTCTCTTCTCCTCTCCTCTCTTCTTTCTTTCCCACTTACCTCTTTATTCAACTAACAATTATTGATCACTCATTGTATGTCAGGCATTGAGAGTACAATGATGAAAACAATAGGGACCTTGCCTTCAAGTAGCAGGAAAACTGATTTGGGGAGTAGAGTAGAGGAAGACAAGTGAACACTTATTTATACTATAATATGCTAAATGTAGTGATAAAAGGAACACACCATTATAGGAATATCAAGAAAAGGTGGTGCCAGAGAGTGCTTCTCAGCATGATGTCTAAACTCAGGATTAAAGGTGGAGTAGGAATTTTTCTAGGGAAAAGTGGGAGAGATGTTCTAGGTGAAAGGGGTAGAATGAAAGAAGGCGTGATTGGAGAAATTCAAATGATTCAGTCTAGATGGAAAGTTCTCTGTGACCGGAACAAAATCAAGTAAGAGACACTGAATATACTAGAAGACCACCCATGATTTATATGAAAACAGTAAGTGTCCACAGCTTATGACTATTTGTTTATTCCTCCCAGATTTATACTGGTAATGGGAATATCTAAAAATTGCCACATCATTTTTTGAGTGAACATTTCTTAATGGAGACATAGGTGGTTTTTCTAATGGATTATTAGCAAAAAAAAAAAAACAAAAAAACTGTTGCCTCACATAATGACCCTACTGTCAAGTTGGCATTAATTTATTCTCATATTTCCTTATGCTTTCGATACCACATTATGCTATTTTATACCAATATTTCAAATTAAGTCATACCTAGTGAAAAAAGAAGGCAGCCACTATGTAACCACTGTTTAAATTCCAAGGAAATTAGTGCTCCCTCTCATTTATTTGTAATAGTTCCAGTCTCCTTTCTTCCTAGGTCTTTTTTTCTTTTCTGATTTATTTTTCCTTTTTTTTTTTGTACTTTAGAACTCCTGCCTCCATCCTACCATATCTTATATATAATTATATACTGGACTAGATAGACCATGTTCACTGTTGTCCAAGAGGATAAAGAATTAGATCACAAGACATAAATAATCCTCATGTCTGCTTACAGATGGGCAGATCATTTTTGTGTCAGTTTATTATAAGTTGAGAGCAAAGACTAATTATTGTTCATCTTTATTTAGTAATTAAAAAATTAAACCAAGATATTGATCACTACCTCAAAATAAGCAGCAATTACTATCATACACTTTGCAGATAAGGAAAGAGGTAAAAATAAGGACTTGCAGAGGGTTTGTAGTAAATCAAGGAACCTATCAATAATGAAGCATGATGCATTGAATTGACTCTGAGTGCAGCTTATCAATAGTATATAAAATACCCCATTCTGTTTTCCCTCCCTTCCCCTACTGTCCTCTGCTCTGTTTCTTATGTTCTGCATATGATAACTGGGTGATGGGCATTAAGGAGGGCACATGTTGTGATGAGCACTGGGTGTTATATGAAACTGATAAATTATTGAACACTACATCTGAAACTAATGATAAGTTGGCTAATTGAATTTAGATAAAAAATAATATATAAAATATTCCAATTATATTCTTTCAAATGATCCTTCTTATTGTCAAAAAACTATGATGCATTCTTTTCCATTTCAATGATGATATGGTAGATATTTCTAGAATTTGCATTGGGAAGATGCAATTTGCCATCTAAAGAAATTCTCCTTGGTATCATAAGCATGTGCTGCAAAGTCTCTCTTGGGAAGAATTAGTTTACATCATTACAGATCAATATCTAAGGTAGCCTGAGAAAAGAGGTGGGATGGCCTAGATTTTGTGATAGGCAGAATTATGGCCTCCCAAAGATGTCCATGTCCTAATCTCGGGAACCTGTGAATCTGTTATGTTCCACGGCAAAGAGGAATTAAGGTAGAAGACAGAGTTAAGGTTCTTAATCAGGTGACCTTAAAATAGGGAGATTATCCTGGATTTGGGTGAGTCTGATATAATCACAGTAGTCCTTAAAAGTGAAAGTGGGAGGTAGAAGAAGAATCAGTGCCAGAGTGCGGTGATGTAAGAAAGACCCAACAGCCACTGCTGGCTTTGAAGATGCAAAGAAGGCCACGAGCCAAAGAATGCAGGCAGCCTATACAAGCTCAAACAGGCAAGAAATGGAGTCTTGCTTAGAGCCTCCAGAAAGGAATGCAGCCTGTTGACACCTTGATTTTAACCCAGTGAGACCTATTTGAGACATTTGACCTCCAGAACTGTAAGATAATAAATCTGTATCGTTTTAAGCCACTACATTTGTGGTAATTCATTATAGCAGCAACAGAAAACCAATACAGAATTAGAGAAATTGGGGATGAGATGGAAGATTCATCCAAGTGTATTACACCAAGTCTCTTATAATTTAGGGAAAAAATGTAAGAAGCATTAAAGCATTAAAGTACCAAAGAAGATCTCCTCTATCTAGACATGTGTATACCCTTTGGTAATGGCAAAGTCAGACTTGATGTAAACTAAACATACCTGAATAAAGGATTGTATTTTGCTAAATTCAGTCAACTATTGTCAATTACTTGCTAAATTTCCTATAGTCAGTTATTTTTTTATTGCTCTTTCTAGGGGGAAGAAAAATATAACCATACTCAAACCTATTGATAGCTGATTTTTGATGATGCCACAGCAACCACTGGGTCCATCATCACATACTCAGGGCACATTATGAGTTCAATATTTCCTGTTTGGAATTTTTGTCGTCCTGAAGTTTTTCTGTGCTTTATGGAAGTAGTATTTTCAATGATTCTGGTTTAGTGGGAAATGTTAGTGCTGTTTACTTTAGAATCCCCAGTTTTGGGGGATTCTATATCTATGACATAGACGTGAAGTCCCATATTACTTAATAGAGCTGGACATAAAAACTGACACAGACATTTAGAATAGTCAGTGTCACTTGCCTCAGCTTGTCCATCAGTACTGCTAACATTCACCCCATAAGTATATATGCAATCCATGATGTCCTATTTCTTTTTTTTTTTTTTAAAGATTTTATTTATTTATTTGAGAGAGAGAATGAGATAGAGAGCATGAGAGGGGGGAGGGTCAGAGAGAGAGGCAGACTCCCTGCTGAGAGACTCGATCCCGGGACTCCAGGATCATGACCTGAGCCGAAGGCAGTCGCTTAACCAATTGAGCCACCCAGGCGCCCCCATGATGTCCTATTTCAATAACAAAGTGAGAACTTTAAGTTATGTGGAGCATATTTATTTCCTAACATATTATCTTTCAGAAAGGAAAACTATTGGAGAGATTTCTTGCTTGCCACTAGGAAAAAGATACTCTGTTGGCTCTGGACTTGACATAAGGGCACTTTCTGGAATGTCAAGCAGTTATTGATTTCTGCACTTATATATCACAGTAAAAATAAACTCCTGCTTTTTCTTTTAACCACTATTTCTTCATTTTCATTGCAGAAAATTATTAACCTAGGTTCATGGTAGGTATGGTAAATTGATGGAAAAATTGGCTCTGATTCTCTACCCCTCCCTGTAATAATACCCTTTGCAATACAATTTTATAACAGCTTACATTAAGAGGTAGAGCCTATTTCCAGCCCACTGAATCTGGGCTGGCCTTGTGACTTGCTTTAGTCAAAAGAATGACATATTTGTATTTTGCTAAATTCAGTCAACTATTGTCAAACTGGCATAGCACCAGTTATGAGATTTGGCCTTAGGAGGCCTTGAGCATTTCAACTGTCTCTCTTGGACACCTGTCTCCACCATAAGGCTAAGTCTGGACAAGTTGCTTGAGGATGATAGACCACATGGAACTGAGCTAAGGGTGTCCCTGGCCTCCAGGAGCCAGCACCCAGAAGCATAAACAACACCCATAATTGACCTCTGGCTCACCAAAGGTGGGGGAAGGGAACCCAGACAAGACCAGAAGAACTGCTCAGCTGAATTCAGCCTAAATTGTTGATCCTAGGAATCTTCAGATAAATAGTGTTGTTTTATGCTATTACATTTGGGTTGGTTTGTGATGCATTCAGTAATAGCTAACTGATGCAATAGGTTTTATGGTGGTCTGTGAACCCTCTGAAATTCTGCGTAAAACTGGTGTGTATGTGTGTTTTTCTGGGAAGAACTTTCAGTGTTTAGCAATTCTCAGACAATTGTAGCCCAGAAAAGTTTTACAAATTGCTGCCCTGTTGGTTTATTGATAGACTTAATCACATGCCAGGTATCAGACCCATTCACCTACTGAATGGGAAACTGCACAGATTCTGAAGAAGACAACTTGTTGTTAGAGTAAGAGTTAAAAAACAAACAAGCCACTCTGTGTGGTGGGTGTGTGCGTGCACGCGTGCCAATACATACTTTGTCCACTGAACTGGAAATCTTTAGGTCTCTTTCCTAAATATATTCTGGCATACCTTGGTATCACCTGTTATGTAGTACTTAAGTCTTTTGTCACTGTTTGTGATTAAATGCTAGAGTATTAAATTAAAAGATCAATTTCAAATGCTAATATCCCAATTAGATTGCTACTGCAGATTACAAATATGTTCTTCTTTGAAGAATTTGCTGTTAAAATACTTTCAGAGTCCACGGCTTAGGATAATTCCTTTCAACCCTTGCCAATTCCATCCTCACTCTGTGCTGATAGCCTCCCCTCCTACTTTATAGAGGAAAGATAAATCATCGGAGGGGGGGACCTTCTCAAATCTCGTTTCGGACAACAATTGTGTGAACTAAATAAAACCTATAACATATGACCAACTGCTTAGCTAATGTAGCTAATGGAGGCTTTAGCAATGCTTTGTTTTTTTTTACTGAATTTTTGTTTCCAAGATTGTAGGGTATGTCATTTTTGTCTGATGTCTGTGGTGTCCTTTGGTGAGCTGATGAGGCCAACACAAGGCTTTGCTTGAATGTGTAGTATTTGCTCTGCACTTATCTATCATGTGCCAAGGCTTGAGAGCTGTGCATTTTCCCCTAACTCAGATCTTCTGGCTCGTTGTCAGTCAAGTCATGCCAGAGCTGCTAGCCAACAAAAGCATATAGGGAAAATAAATTTGTCATAGGAAAAGTACAGAAAAGTGATCACTTTTGGGCAGGATCACAGTAAGAACACTGTTAGGCTGCATTTCACTAATGTCAAAAACAATATGCCTTGCCAAATATCTTTTTTAATTTTTTTTTGGCATGTGTCAATTAAAGCACAAGTGTTTGGATACTTTCACCATATAGTTAGACCCAAATTTCGTTATACACATAATACCATAGACATTTGCAAGAGTTGTTTATCCAGGAACCATATTTTAACCCTTCCCCCACACCCTACCCAACTGTGGTTTTTCTAGCCAGCTCCCAGATGTGAGGAGTTGAGAGATGGGGGTCTGGGGGTGTGGGAGGTTTGAATTTCAGTAAAGCATAGCAGGTGTAATGGTGGTCTCAGAGAAACACCTTCTTTCTTTTGACAGAATAACAGGTCATTTCACTGAGAAAAGAGCTGGGTTTTCTCCAGCACTTGCACCTTACAGCTTCAAATACCACATGGAGAGGATTTCCAGAAGAGTACAGCATGGCTGCTATAAACACCTAGTGGCTAGGAGTGGAGGTTTCTATCAGTTCTTTGTCTTTTCTCTAAGGTAGAACATAATAGTAGTAATGCCTGCCTTCTTTATGGCTCTGAAATTGCTTTGAAATGCATATATAAAGATAAAAAAAGGAGGTAAAGCAATCTACAAAAGATTGACGTTCTAGAGGTTTCAATACTCTTTTTCAAAGACAACATTGTCTACTCTGTATGCATTGGTCAGATTATAGGAGGTTTTGTCATCCAACGATGTAGAATGGAATAGGGACAGAAATCTGAGGTGTCCTCCACATGTCATATTTGCCAAAATAATTTCTGATATTGCTAAAACAGGGACTTAGCAATTTGGCAGGCTCAAATGCTGGTGCTGTGAGAACCAGGCATCTGAGCTTCCTTAGAGAGGTAATCATAGTGGACAAAGGAGGTGGTGCCTACCACCCAGTGAAAAAGAAAACGAACCACACATAGAGTCCATACAATTCACAAGCAGTCATGAGAGTCTCTTTACTGCTTCTATATTCCTTAAGTCACATGTTCTTTTGTTACATCTTTTTGTCCCCAGCAAGGTGGCCATTAGTGTTCATTTTCACTAGATAGTATCTGTATAAACATTTTGGATTGGCAGGATGGGAGACACACATTGTGTTTTGCCCTGACCCACATGTTAAGGAAGGCTATATTTATTACATATTATCCTCAGAAGATGAACATAATTTCAGGATTTCTGCCGTGCTTGTCCTGGGAGGTACATGTTGGAATGAAAAAATCCCACACAAAGAGATTAGGCACAAGTTGAGCTCTGAAGTTGCATGCTCTGTTTCCTTTTATTATTTTTTTTAAAGAAAATGTTCTCAGATTTTCCTCTTGCATCAACCCAAGATAGTCTTTTGAGCAACTTATAAATTTTCAGCTGCCTCCACCCTCTGCGTTTGGATTGCTTTTGTTTTCTAACTCTTGTGGCCACTTAATTATTTACTAGTGGTTCAAGAAGTGTCATAAAGCAGCAGTTATTTTGTAGATATATGTAATTAGTGACACACACACAAAATATGCACCACATAAATGAATCTCTAAATGGAGTCTAAGGTGGCAGGAAGATAATCTATAGTTGGTGTAATATAGTTAAACTGGTTTTGACAATTTTTTTCTTTAGTAAAGAACTTTTTTAAAAGTTTCTGTAGTAGATGAACTTTGATAATTTTTCCTTCCTTCCTCCTTCCCTCCCTCCCTCTCCCCTTTTCTTTCTCTCTTTGTCTGTCTTTTTTTCTTTCTTTGTCTTTCTTTCTTTCTTTCTTTCTTTCTTTCTTTCTCTCTCTCTCTCTCTTTCTTTCTTTCTCTCCCTTCTTTCTTTCTCTTTCTTTCTTTCTTTCTTTCTTCCTTTCTTTCTTTTTTATTTGAGTGTAGTTGGTGCACAATGTTACATTAGTCTCCAGTGTACAACATAGTGAATCAACAAGTTTATCTATTATGCTATGTTCACTACAAGTATAGCTACCTTCTGTCCTGTTACATCGCTATTACAATATCATTGACTATATTCCTTATGCAGTGCTTTTATTTCCATGACTTATTCATTCCATAGCTGGAAACCTGTATTTCCCACTCCCCTTCACACATTTTGCCCATCCCCCACCCTCTCCCCTCTGTCAGTCATCAGTTTGTTCTCTGTATTTTACTCAACTTCAGAATATTCTTCAAATATGACCTCCTTTCTGAAGTTTTCTTGATCCCATTTCCCCAGTGCATTGGGGCCCTAATGTACTCTGTACACAGTTCAATCATAGCATGAAAATGTTCAGCAGGAGAAGAAGAAAGGGCATTATAGAGGAAGCAGCATGAACAAAGGCATGGAGGTATGAAAGGGGTTGGGTTTTTGGAGATGTTTCAACATGACTGGTACTTGGGCATGTAGTAGGAGGGGAGAGAGAGAAGGTTAGAGAAAGAGGTAGAAGCCAGATTGTGTTGGGCCTTAAATGCCATATTTCAATGTGGAGTTTATCTTAGTAGACAGTCAGCAATCCCCAAAGAGTTTTAGCACCACAGTGGATAATGAATTGGAGAAAGCAAGACTTAAGGCAAGAGGTGGGTTAGGTGACTGTAACAAGAGTCCAGGTGCAAAGTGATGAGAACTTGAATGAAAGCCATAAAAGTGGGATGAAGATGGAAGGACATAAATGAGAGATGTTATAGAGAGGGAATTGACAGAACTTGGTCATCAATTTGATCTGGAAGGTTAGGTGAGAAGATAAAAGGGAAGAGAAGAGTTTAAAATGATTCTGGGTTTTTGACTTGGGGGATGGCAAATAGTACCTTAACTTAATGCAAGAGGAAGATCACTTTTGTTTATTTGTTGATTGATCCTGGGTATTTCCTTTCCTTTTCATTTTGGGAATATTAAGTTTGAGGTGTTAAGGCGGGTACTCCTTAACATAGAGCCAGTAAGCTGTTGGCTGTATGTACTTAGAACTTCAGGGAAGGGGTCATATCAAGAAATCGATTAGGTTTTCATCCATATGTGTGGTAGGTAGAGCCATAGAAGAAGATGAGGTTCTCCAGAGAGCAAATAAAGGAGAGGAAAGCCAGGAGTCAAAAGAACCTAGGGTATTAGCAATGTTTACGTGACTAGGAAAACAGCAACATCAAGGGAGTTTATGAAGACATGGGGCAGGGGAGAAAGAGAATTAGGAGAGAGTTACACCTTGGAATTCAAGAAAAGGATATGTTCTAAGAAGAGAGGAGGCAGTAGTATCAAATACAGCAATGAGGTCAAATAAGATGAAAGTTGACAAGAGTTCACTGACTTTAGCAATTTTGAGAACACAGGTGACCTTTGCAAGAGCATTCCACTGGGGCGGTAGGTAGAGCAGTTTGACTGTAGCAGTATGAAATGTGAGAGGGAGTGAATGGAGAGGGAATAAAGTGCAGGCTATTTTTGAAGTGTTTACCTGAAAAGGAAACAGAAAGGGGTAGAGTAAAACAAATAAATAAAATATTTTTTAAGACGGGAGAACATTACAAGGATGTATGGCTAAGGGAAAAGAGGCAGTAGAAGGATTGAAAGTATAGGAGAAAGAAGAGCTAATTGATAATGGCAAGATCTTTCTCTGGCAGGGAAGGTATATTAGTTTCCTATGGTTGCTATAACAAATGACCAAGAACTTGGCAGCTTAAAACATCAGAATTTTTTTTTTCACAGTTCTGGAAGTCAGAAGTCTGAAATCAAAGTGTCAGCAGGGCCACCTCTCTCTGGAGCCTGGGGTGTTGGGGAGACCCTACCTTGTCTTTTCTAGCTTCTGATGGCTGCTGGCTGTCCTTGGCATTCCTTGACTTGAGACCTCATCGCTGCAATCTTTGTCACCATTGTCACATCCACTTTTCCCCTGTGTGTTTTTGTCTTCTCCTCTTCTGTCTGTTTCAAATCTCTCCGCCTGTCTCTGACAAGGACACTTGTTATTGAATTTAGGACCCACCTGGATAATCCAGGATGATTTCCTCATCTCAAGATCCTTAATCACATCCTCCAAAACCCTTTTCTCCAAAGAAGGTAACATTCACAGTTCCAGGGAGTAAGCCATGGACATATATTTTCAGGGACTGCCACTGAACCCACTGGAGAAGGGATCAGGAATAGAAGTGAAGGGATAAGTCTGGAACTTGAAATGTGATATGAAGAGACTGAAGAAAGGAAGTTAAGATAAGTATGTATAGAAATTGGAGTTGGGGGGTCAGAAGCCAAAAAAGTTCTTACTGCAAGGCCTCAAATTTTTCTATGAAGCAGGAGGCAGCAAGGCCATTGGTTCAGAGGAGAGGCAGCGGGGATAGGGCTGAGTGTAGGAGAAAAATGAAATATTATAAAAACCATGGGTGTGGTAGGATAAGTGGACAAAGAACAGGTAAAGGGCAAAGGAGGGGGAGCAAAGATGTTGGGGATTATATATTTATAGATCTTACATTTGTAGATTTGACTGTACCTTTATACAACTTTGGCTATATTTTCTGGCAGTAGTATGCAAAAACAACTGCAACAACAAACAAAGCAAAGCAAGGCAAAACAAATGCCCATGAAAATAAAGCAGCAGCCTGCTAACACAGTCTAGACTAGCCCAGCAAATTCACTGCTTTCTCATCACGAAACCTAGGGAAACACTGATGGTGACTAACGCACAGCCAGAATTAAGGTGGGAGAGAGGGAATGAAAGCCTTCAGTCATTGGGAGGTCTATGGGGAGCAGGGCAAATTGAGCTGAATTTTCTTTGGCTTCTGATCTGAAGTTTCTCCAGAAAAGGCTTTTCGAGGAAATGAGAGAAATGCCAAGAAGGGGAGGGTGCTAAATGTGGGGTAGATAAGCCTCTGAACATACTGTACTTGTCTAAATGATCAAACCATAAGAACAAACTTCAGTTTGTAATTTTAGCCTTATTATCACTTAAAAAAAATTAACATGGGGTTTTACTGGGCACCTGCCATGTGTTGGCCGCCATATTGCCCTCACTGTGTACTTGGTGGAAATAGTGCCAGCATTTGTCTAAATGACTCCAAGCAAGTTCTAATCTTCCATCTTCCCACCATGTACCGTGAAACCCATGTCTAAATATCCAACCTGTTTTGATGTGATCAGAAGAAGGGATCAGAGATTTTTCTGGCATCCTTCATGTACAGATGAATGAGTTTAAATGAAATCTTGATATTTGGATTAATGGAACAGAGATAAGAGATGAGCAAGAATTTTATTTTTCAAGCCCATGATATTAATCTCTTGGTTCCTCAAGTTCCAAGCTACAGTGATGTGGGTTATACTACACTGTAGTTGCTGGATTTCGTATTATGTATAGTATCCCCCAGGCACTAGGAGCCAAGGGAGTTACTTTGTATACCTTGTAGTAGTGCTTCTCAAACTTTCATGTGCATATTAATCTCTTGGAAATCTTGTTAAAATGCAGCTTCTGTAGGTTTGAGCTGCGCCCGAGATTTTTCATTTCAATCAAGCTTTCACATGATGCTGATGCTGCTGGTCCAAGGAATATATTTTGAGTAGCAAGATATTAGACTAGTTAAAAAACTTATAGAATACTTACATGGGATCCCAAAATATGTGGATCAGTAGCTGTAACATCAGAAAAAATCATAGATCACAACAAACTGGAAATGTTTCCCACATCTTTTGGGAAGATCCATAATATTTTAGCCTCTCAACAAGTCTTCATATTGACCATAAATCTAATCAGCTTTCTCTGTGGTGAGTATCTAGTAATTAAAAGGAGCCAAAATATCTACTCTAAAGATACTGTGAAATTTCTTAGTTTTGAGGTTGAAAATGCTCAGTAAATACATCTCTAAGAATATATAAGCATTTTCTTTTCTTTTTTCCTTTCCTTTTTAATATTAAACCTCATGAAGAAACTGGACAATCTCTTAAGAAGGAAGAGCTTTTCTGTTTTTACAATTAGGATTTCAGTAGTAGTTTGGAGACATTAAAATTTATTTATTTATTTTTAAAGATTTTATTTATTTGAGAGAGAGAGAGAGCACGAGTGCCAAGAGGAGCAGAGGGAGAGGGAGAAGCAGACTCCCTGCTGAGCAGGGAGCCCGACTTGGGGCCGATCCCAAGACCCTGAGATCATGACCCAAGCCGAAGGCAGACATTTAACCAACTGAGCCACCCAGGGGCTCTGAGATACTAAAATTTATTAAACTACAGTCAACCTTTGAATAATGTTGGGGTTAGCAGCACTGACCACCTGTACAGTTGAAAATCCCTGTGTAACTTTTGACTCTCCCCAAATTTAACTACTAAAAGCTTACTGTTGACTGGAAGCCTTACTAATAACAATAGTACAACAACAAGCCTAATAACATACAGTCAATTAACACGTATTTTGTGTATGTATTATATGCTATATTCTTTTTTTTTTTTTTTTTTTTAATGAGAGAGACAGAGAGCATGAGAGGGGGGAGGGTCAGAGGGAGAAGCAGGCTCCCCGCCGAGCAGGGAGCCCGATGCGGGACTCGATCCCAGGACTCCAGGATCATGACCTGAGCCGAAGGCAGTCGCCCAACCAACTGAGCCACCCAGGCGCCCCTATGCTATATTCTTACAATATGGCTGAAATAAAGGAAATGTTGATAAGAAAATCATTAGGAAGAGAAAATAGATTTATGGTACTATACTGCATTCATTGAAAAAAATCCATGTATAATTGGACCCAACCAGTGCAAGACCTTGTTGTTCAAGAGTCAAGTGCACTTCCAGATTTAGCTATCAGAGAGGATTATATTGGTTCCTCATTTAGCATCCATTTTTCTCTTTCTTCTTTTCTACCAGAAACCCAGTTTTGTGAAAGTGTTGCCCCCTCCCAAGTCCCCCAACACCATGGAGTCATGTACCTAAGGCTAACTGACATCTTCTCTGACACTAGGGCTGGTTTATTTAAGGATAATCTCATTCCTTTTGCCAGTGGTGATTTAGGAATGAGATGTAGAAGCTTCTAGGAGAGCTTCTAGGACACATTTTCTTGCTCCTAAGAGAGATCTATAGAAGAGAAAAATCTGTCATCTGTATTTTATCAAGATATGTGCTCTGGAACTACCAAAGTTATCTTGTAACCAGCCTGAGAATAAGGCCAACCTCAGTGGAGAGAGGGATAGAACTGGTAACATTGTTAACCACTGACTTAGCCATCTCATAGCCCTCCCTACTTCCTTTTATTATGTGAAATTGTTTGTTAGTATTCTGGCCAATTTGACTTGAGATCTCCATTACTTGTAACTGAAAACATCCTTCTTTTTATCTTCACACTAAATAAAGTTGAGAAGGACAACACTTGGAGAGCAGTCATCTCTGGATAGTTGCTTTTGGAATCCCCGAGAAGATCACAAGCAATGAAAATTTATAACCACCTTATTAAAACCGTATAAACTCAATTTGGTTCCCCTGAAATAACCAACCACACCGATTCTCTTCAACTAGGTGAACAGATGAATTTCTTTAATTTTCACAAAGTTTTTCAAAAAAATGTTATTTTAAAAGTTAACTTTCATTTTTTTTAAAAGTTAACTTTCAAATTACACTGAGCAAATTAGAACTGAGCAGGTTTTTAAAACATTGATTTATTTATTTTGATTTTCTATTTTATGTACTTTGTGTGGCTTCTGATGAGTGGTCCTAGATTATTCATGACTGTTTCTATTGTGAGTAGATATATTTTAAGAAAAACAAGTCACCGGCCACTCTTTCTGCACTTTGAACACACACATTGCCAGAGTGGATACTGTACAAATGTGAAAAATTAGAACTCACATTACAGTTCAGGCTGCTGCAATGCTTTGACATTGGCTTCTCCCAAAAGTAAATAGTCTTAGTTTGTTGATCATTTTTTGTTCAAACTCCATTTGTGAGTGTTGTGAAACATTAAATAATCCTTACATTTGCACTGCTGAGTATGATGCTGTGTGAAGCAAAGGGGTTGAAGAATGACTTCTTTATAATAGCATATAGCAAATCTCTCTAATGAGAGGCCATTTACTGTACAAGTCTCCTACATGTGGTACTTGACAGCAGGTGTCTGGAGAACATCCTGTGAACATTTTCAAGTATACTGTTACTGGCGATTGGCAAGAAAAGGTAAAGATCTGAACGTGGAAGATTGAACCAGAAAGAAGAATAAAATGTAAAACGATAATGAAAGAGCTAGAGAAAAAAAAGAAAACCTAAAAACCCTACCTCACCAGCTTGTTTCTGCATTAAGGAAGTGTATAAATAACTCCATTAGAGGGCACTAAACATGACATATTACCTACAGAGAAGAGAAAGGTCTTATTGTACTCAAACCACTAAGTTACCTAAGGCTCCTTTCTCAATAGAGAATGGATGCTAGTGACTGGCCCACGTCAGTGTGGAGTTTAATTAAACCACTCAACACTAGTCTGCAGAAGCTGAGAATGAAATTTATTGAGGAAAAATATTCCTTTGGACAAGTTTTACATGAGATTTTTGCATCCCATGCTTAATGTCAAATGCAGGGCTGTCACTCATAATTGTGTTTTTGTGCACTGAACAAAGGCACCTGGTCCAAGAGGTGAGTGGGGGCTTCAGTCAAAGCCACATTGCACTTGCCAAGCTGAAACCTTCGCTAATGACTACATTTGCTGGGAGCAAATTGCATTTTTTTGTTGTTGTTGTTTTTTCATCCCACAGAGCTACGTTCTTTAAGCCATGTGCTGTCCTTCAGGGGGCATCTTTTACTAATTCAACCACATGGGAGGGAGGGGAACTTTTTTTTTATGGTATTTTCCTAATTTGTCCACCAAGGGGAGACACCTTTTTCATCTTTAGCACAAAAGCACGTGTACGTTAACACCTGCCCTGTTCAAGAAGATTGAGTCTCTGCTCCCAAAATTGGACCATACAAAAAGAATAAAATAGAACGCATTTGGGCATTTAGCTACTGATCTGTAGCAGATTACTCTGATACTTTGAGAAATTTTATTGTTAGAGGATAGATGTGGCCTTATGATCTGTGTGCGATTCTAGGAACTGGCCCACTCTGTTGGTGAAAGTTAGTAAGCTATAGGAGGGAGGAATAGACCTCTATCCCTGAAAGGAGGAATCTATAATCCTCCCCTTCCATTGCCACCCCGTGTCCCTGGTCTCAGCGGTCTTACTAATAGAAAGTGAGCAAAATCAATGGGGACTGTTTTTTCTTTTATTCCATATGACATATTACACTTTATGTATGACTAGAGAGGGAGTGAAAACAAAGCAATCAAGAGCAAAAGGAAATCACACACACAGTCTGTTCTTTCTTTTTCTTCTTATCAAAGTTTTAGTGGGGATTGTTGACTCATTTATTAATTCTCTTGCTTGTCAAGATCAAGAGAGAAAAATATCTTCCTCCAATAATTCTGTTCTTGACCAATGTGGTTGATTTTATGCTTTCTTTAATTATTTGCTTCCTGCTCCTTGTGAGAAGATTATACATTTTTACCCTGCAGTTCTCACTCATCAAAGACTATTCTTCCTTGTCCCATTGATATCAGGTTTCACCACGTGACTTCCTGTGGCCAGTCCTATTTGAGCAGATGTGATAAATGCCATTGAGTGGTTGGCTGTAACACTGTCTTCCATGTGCCATGAGGACAGCATGTCCTAAATAGGGGCTGTTTCTCCAGCCTGGGTCTGAGAATGAGAAGCCATGTAGAATAGAGTCACAACCCACCTTCAGCCTACATGTAACACAAGTGCTGAATAAACCTTTATTTTATAAGCCACAGAGATTGGGGCATCATTGTTATGATTAACTGACTCGTACCAGGAGTGAAATGCTGCATAACAACTGAATCCTAAAAGATATGGCATTGGCTTCTGGACAGTGTGTGACAGGAAACTTTAAAACAGGGAAAAAAATGGCAATCTATGACATGGAGTGGTAAATATTTGGAGTGGTAAATAGTTGGTATAATGACTGTCCATAATAATCTGAAGGCAGATAAGACAGTTAATACACTTGTGACTTTAGGTTAAGATGTGGTGAAACAGAATGTCACTAATGTGCCATGGTGGTTATTAGGTGCATTTGACAACTATACAGAAGAAATGAACTCAGCAAGGAATTGGCCAAGCAGGGATGAGAGGAAAGAGAGAATTTAGAAGTGTTGAGAATTGCGGGGTTGAAATATGTAACTGTTCCTCTTATCTACCAATAAAAGATAAAATTTAGAAATTATTTCAGCAATAGAAGTCAATTAAAATTCAGTCATGGACAGAAGAATAAATCAAGGGGCATGGCTACCACAACCCTTCTTAAAATCTTTAAAGGTATTAAGGTGTCTCCCTCCCTCCCAAATAAATCCTTTTAGCTGGACAGGAGAAAAGAGATGGTTCAGAGGAAAGTGATAAGGGCCTGTCTATGCAATAAAAGACCAATAAGCTCAATCTGCTTCTGGTGGGGGGAAGGGGCTTAAAAAAATTATAGTGACTATTGTCACATGGACCTAACTGAAATCAAATAGATACAAAGCCAACAGTTGTGTGTGTGTATGTGTGTGTGTGAGAGAGAGAGAGAGAGAGATTGTCAAAAGAGCCATCACTGGCTTGAATTTGAAAAGATCATGACTGCAAGACATAAAAGCAAACATTTTGGATCCCTGCATATCTATACCCAATACCCAATACCATTCTAGAATTCCCTCCACCCTTGATATCTGGTCACCCTGGCTTGCCTTCAGCAAGAATCCTGGTAAGTTGGTTTAACAACTACCCTTCATGTGCTCCTCTAGTAATTTTCCATCTACCTCCACATTCTGCTCACTGACTATCAATCCTCACTTGTGTTTGTTGTATTCGGAATTGATCCCGATTTACCTCCTTATTGTGATAGTCTTGGCACCTATTACAATAGTCCGGAAGTCTTCCTTACTGTCTTAACAAGTGTCAGAATAATTTTTTATTTAATAATGCTCAGCCATGGGTGCCTGGGTGGCTCAGTTGGTTAAGCGACTGCCTTCGGCTCAGGTCATGATCCTGGAATCCTGGGATCGAGTTCCACATCGGGCTCCCGGCTCAGCAGGGAGCCTGCTTCTCCCTCTGACCCTCTCCCCTCTCATGCTGTTTCTCTCTCTCTCTCTCTCAAATAAATAAATAAATAAATAAAATATTTTTAAAAAATAATGCTCAGTCATGAAGAAGGACATATTGTTCAGTGGCCTCTTTAGATGTAGTCAAGGAGGATAATGAAAAAGGTAGAGTCTCTTAGAAGGTAGAATCAAGAGCCATAGAGAAAAATGGACTGAAGAATTATTTCCAGGAAGTATAACTAGAGCCAAATCTAGGAGCATTTCCTCCCCACAGAGGAGGCCTTTGCAACATTTGCCCAGGGGGTTTTAGAATTGCTATTGGTATATATATATATATACCGGGGTCCTGGGATCAAGTCATGCATTGGGCTTCCTGCTCAGTCGGGAGCATGCTTCTCCCTCTCCCTCTGCTACTCCTCCTGCCTGTGCACTCTCTCTCTGTCTCTCAAATAAATAAATAAAATCTTTAAAAAAATAATAACACTGATAAATAGCACTATATATATATATATATATATATATACACATATATCAATCACATCTTTATCCATTCATCTGTTGATGGACATCTGGGCTCTCTCCATATTATGGCTTATTGTGGACATTGCTGCCATATATATACATATAATGAAATATTACTCAGCCATCAAAAGAATGAAATCTTGCCATTTGCAATAATGTGGATGGAGCTAGAGGGTATTATGCTAACTGAAATAAGTCAGTCAGAGAAAGACAAATACCATATGATTTCACTTGTATGTGTGATTTAAGAAACAAAACAGATGAACATAGGGGAAGGGAAGGAAAAATAAAATAAGACAAAACAGAGAGGGAGGCCAACTCTAAGAGACTCTTAAATATAAAGAACAAACTGAGGGTTGCTGGAGGGGAGAGGAGTGGGGGGATGGGGTAACTGGGTGATGGACATTAAAGAGGGCACATGATGTAATGAGCACTGGGTGTTATATGCAACTGATGGATCACTGAATTCTACCTCTGAAACTAATAATACAGTATATGTTAACTAAATTGAACTTAAATAAAATATTTTAAAAAAGAGACTTGCTATTGGTATGTTACTGCTCTGCATCTCTCATTCTTCCTCTTTCTGAAGAGTGTTTGTTACTGTTATCTTATTCCTGAGCTACTATTATATCTTAACCATATAACTTATGTTTTAGTCCATATATCTCTGAAGAAAGAGTAGACATACCCAGATGTGAAGTAGAGACTATCAGGAGATCCTGGGCTTCAGATGTGCTTTCATAATTACATGAGATTTTGCATGTGGAGAGGATGAAAGCAATGATCCAGAGGGTAAACTGTGGCAGATTGTGTATTGTCCCCCCTTTATTTATTCTCCCCTTCCCTCAAAGAGGATTATTCATACTCACCCATTGCCAGATGATTTGCGGTTACCCTCCCCACCTGACCCTCCCACCACAGGAGGGGTATATTTTGTGGAAACAAGCAAAGACCACCCAAATGAGAATAAACAGAGGCTATTTATTCAGAGTTTGCTATATAGCAAGGCAGTCAGCCTCCATCACTAGCATTTGGCAGAGATTCAAAGGCAGGCAGGGGAGTAGGAAAGCGATTTTACAGTGGAAGAAAGGGAAGGCTTCAGGTATGTTGATTGGATGTTGTTGGCATGGGGAAGCTGGAGGCAGATCTAACTCGAAGTGGGGACTGTTATGTGATTGGTTTGGGAGCATATTTGGCTTTCTCTGGTTGATCTTGAGTTGGAAGCAGGGGCAAAAATTTCTGGCGGTCTTTGACCAAGTCCTGACCATTTTGGGCCAATTGCTACAGATGTTGTGGTTTGGCTTCCTGGGCTGGTTGCTGCCCAGGTTATGGGTCAAAGTCACTGCACAGGTCTGGTCATTATTCACTTGTATATTCAGACTCTCCACTTTGTCTCATTGACATTGAGCTTAGCAGTGGGACTTCCGTGGCCAGTAAGAGGTGAGTGGGCATCATATATGTCATGTTTGAGCAGGAAGTTTGAGAGCCATGGTGTGTTGGTTCTGGCCCTCTTTTCCATCTGCAGTGAGAATGGCATGCCCCACACAGGGGCTGCTTCTTTAGTCTGTGTTCTAGAATATGAAGACTCACGGCACAGAGCCACAGCCTACACATTGTCCAATTTTAGTATATGTGCTGCTGAAGTCAGCACAGCCTATGCATTGTCAAAAACAGCTGTAGTGGACCTGAAGTCCAGGTGAAATGCTATTGTTTTATAAGCTATTATCAATTGAGATTCGTTGTTTAGGCAATACAGCTAAGTAATACTGTCATCCTCTGGTTTGGATCAGAGAGACTTTGATAGGGGGATGGTTCTGCTTTAAAGAAAATCTAAATAAAAGGTTAAAGGCGTGTTTTTCTACATACTAAGAAACAGCATGTCTGCACCAACAAATAATAATAATACTGATAGGGGCGCCTGTTAAGCATCTGCCTTTGGCTCAGGTCATGATCCCTGGGTCTTGGGATCGAGTTCCGCATTGGGCTTCCTGCTCAGCCGGGAAAGTGCTTCTCTCTCTCCCTCTGCTACTCCTCCTGCCTGTGCACTCTCTCTCTCTCTCTCACATAAATAAATAAAATCTTTAAAAAAATAATGACACTGATAATAGCAGCTGATACAGGCTGGCCGGGTCCGAGGACCCAGTGGAGGTCCCGCAGGACCAGCCAAGAGGGTCCTTGGCTTCACACAGGATGGCAGTCAAATTCAATCCAAGAGGAAGTGAGAGCAGAGTTTATTGAAGACGCAGAGAGAGTGCAGATACAGACAAAGCATATGGGAGACTTGGAAAGGAAAGAGGAATGAAGAATGAGTCTTGTCTTTGCTTGGGGCCTGGGGTTTTAATTGAAGATTATGGTCTGGTGCATGTGTGTTCTCAGCCATCCAGGAACAAAGATGAGTGTTTGTTCCTAAGTCACTTATGCCCTGGAGTCAGGGGTCTTGGTGAGTCAGTGGTCTTGGAAAATGTTCATGACGTGACGACCCTGCCTGGTCACTCCTTAGATGTTATCTGTTGTGCTGGAAGACTCCAAAGAAATCATTAACTCCTTGACCTTTACCAGGAGGACATACATTATCTGTTCTATAAGCCAGGTCCTAGCAAAAATAGAAGCAGGAAAAGGAGCAAAAAAGCAGTCCTTCATGGGGTCCCTTCCGTTTCCCTGTCTCACAGTGACCATCTATAGTTAGTGATTTTGAAATCTGCATGTAATGATATGAAGACAGTGTTATTCACCAGAATTCCTTTTTAAAAAGGAGAGCTGTTTTTGCTAGGAAAATACTGCAATTACTAATAATGGTGAGACAGTGAAGTTGGAGGCATGGGCCGGGTCACTCTTAGTAAGCGAGGCAGCGTTTTGGTTGTTGTTGAGCCAGACAGAAAGGGGACTAGGAAGAGAGGA
Source organism: Leptonychotes weddellii (assembly GCF_054177405.1). Taxonomy (NCBI): domain Eukaryota; kingdom Metazoa; phylum Chordata; class Mammalia; order Carnivora; family Phocidae; genus Leptonychotes; species Leptonychotes weddellii. The sequence continues at coordinate 69,849,699 of NC_138370.1, forward strand.
AGACAGGACATGGGACCAGTGAGGTGATGGGAGACTGCAGCACCCATCTCGAGTACATTCCTCATCTCGAGTACATTTGTGCAAGTTATGCAATATCTGGGTCCGGAAACTTGGTGAGCCCGTGAAGGGGCCAGGCTTCCCTTCATATGGATATGCTGAAGTAGCCTGGTGGGTGCAGAAATAGAGAAGTGGAGATCATTAAGGCCTTGAGCCGCCAGAAGTTACAGGAAGTTGTAGGAAGGGCTTTTAAGCAGGAGTTAGAGAGTTGGGCCAAATTCAACCAGATTTTTAAGTTTTAGAGGGCTCCTGCTGATAGATAAATGATAGTAAGAAACACTCATAAGTAATTATTATTCCCATTTCACTGATAAGGAAGTTGAGACACATAACAATGACATAACTTGCCTCGAATCACACAGTAATTTGAACAGTTGGGATGAAAGTATAATATGAATTCTCCAAAGGTTATGCTCTTTGGTCTCTGTTATATGGTCTATGCTAAATTTAAGTTTTGATGATAAATTTATAGCATTTCAGAAAAATTTTAACAAAGGTAATTAGGAACTATGAAATTCTAGCAATGTGTCATTTTAATTTTTTTTTAAGATTTATTTATTTATTTGAGAGAGACAAAGAGAGAGAGAGAGAGAGAATGAGCAGGGGGAGGGGCAGAGGGAGAGGGAGAGAGAGAATGCACAGGCAGACTCCCTGCTGAGGGTGGAGCCTGATGCGGGCCTCTATCCCAGACCCTGAGATCAAGACCTGAGCCAAAACCAAGAATCGGCTGCTTAATTGGCTGAACCACCCTGGTGCCCCTGCATTGTGCCTTTTTTTTAATGGATTCAACACCACTTTTTTAAAGCCATCAATTGTTCATGTTACTTCTGGCTTAAAACCCTTTGGAGGTGAAGGATCAAGTCCCAGGCCCTTGCCAGGGCATCCATCTGACCTGGGCCCCCAGGCCACAGCTCCAGTTTCAGATCACACCACACTCTGCCTCTGTCTGAATTCCAACTACACTGATTTCTTCAAAGCCACCACTGTGTTCTTGCATTCACCTCCACCCCCTTGTCAGAAAAGAAAAAAAACAAAAAACAAAAAACCTTTCACAGAACTAAATCCTGCTCATCTTTCAGATTCCCGTGTAAATATTTCTTCTTCATTGCAGCCTCTCCTAACTACCTGCCTGCTTCCCCTCCAGTTTAGGTCATGTCCTCTTGTTACCTATTCTCATAGCTCCTTGTCCTGCTCCGTTGTCAGTACTTGTCTTTGGTTGTGGCTATAAATCTCTGTGTTAGTAATAGAATCTCTTGTTGTCTTAATGAGAGGTAGGGGAATTGTAGGGGTTACCAGGGAGAGTGATGGCCGCCTGGGTTCAAGCTTCAGTTCTGCCATTTATTAACAGGAAGGGCCTGGCCCTATTACTTAAGATCTCTCTGTCTTGCTTCCCTCTTCTGTATAATGGGCATGGTACAATAGGACATACTTCTGGGAAAGAGCTGTTTCTCTACACTCTTACACAGAACACTTCTGACACCAGATGTGTGTGTGTGTTTCCACAACAGTACAGTTCACTTCTCTGTGGAACATCGACTGAATGTCCTACAGTTTAACTGAATCATGACACTAACTGCTTGGAGTTAGAACAAACCTCACACATTAAGGGTTCAGTCCCACAAGACTGCCCCACTTCAGATGCTAATAAAAATGGTGGGTCCCCGGGTTACCCACGACTTCTGTTGGACTTGGCTACAAATAGAGGTCCCCATAACCTCAGGTTTGATATTTTACTAGAATGGCATACAAAACTCCAGGAACATTTACTTACATTTCCTGGTTTATTATAAAGGATACAGATGAAGAGGTACGTAGAGTGAGGTCCAGAAGGTTCCTTGAGTGCAGGAGCTTCCGTCCCTGTGGACTTGGGTCTGTCATCCTCCCAGCACATGGATGTATTCACCAACCTGGAAGCTCATCAAATCTCATCTTTCAAGAGTTTTTATAGAGCTTTATTATTTAGCTCCCTACACCAACCCTCTTCTTGAAGGTCAGTGGCTGGAGCTGAAATTTCCAACCCTTTAAATCATTTGGTCTTTCTGGTGACCAGCCCTATCATGAGGCTATCTGGGACTTCATCCTAAGTCACCTCATTTGCATAAATCAGGTGTGATTAAAATGACTTGTGGATAACAATAGACACTTCTATCACTTAGGAAATTCCAAGGGTTTTAATGAATTCTATACAAAAACCAAGTTTAACAAAGGATGCTCTTATTACCTGTATTACTCAGGATATTACAAAGGTTTTAGGAGCTCTGTCACAGGAACTGGGGAAGAAGACCAAATCTGTATTTCTTTTTTTTTTTTTTTTAAGCTTTTATTTTAATCTCTCGATGCTCACCAAAAGTGCCCTCCTTAATCCCCATCACCTATTTCACCCATCCCCCAACCCACCTCCCCTCTGGTAACTATCAGTTTGTTCTCCTTAGTTAGGAGTCTCTTTCTTGGTTTCTCTCTCTCTCTTTCCACTTTGTTTGTTTGTTTTGTTTCTTAAATTCCACATAAGAGTGAAATCATACGGTATTTGTCTTTCTTTGGCTGACTTATTTCACTCACTATTATAGCTCCATACATGTCATTGCAAATGGCAAGATTTCATTCTTTTTTACAGCTGCATAATATTCCGTTGTATATATATACCACATCTTCTTTATCCATTCATCAGTTGATGGATACTTGGGCTGCTTCCATATCTTGGCTATTGTAAATAATGCTGCTATAGGGGTACATGTATCCCTTTGAATTTGTATTTTTGTATTCTTTGAGTAAATACCCAGTAGTACAATTGCTGGATTGTAGAGTAGTTCAATTTTTAACTTTTTGAGAACCTCCATACTGTTTTCCAGAGTAGCTGCACCCGTTTGCATTCCCACCAACAGGGTAAGAGGGTTCCCCTTTCTCCATATCCTCTCCAATGCCTGTTGTTTCTTGTGTTTTTGAGTTTAGGCATTCTGACCAGTGTGAAGTGATATCTCATTGTAGTTTTGATTTGCATTTTTCTGATGATAACTGAAGATAAGCAACTTTTCATGTGTCTGTTGGCCATCTGTATGTCTTCAGAGAAACCTCTGTTCATGTCTTTGGTCCATTTTTAAATTGAATTATTTGTTTTTGGGGTGTTGAATTGTTTAAGTTCTTTATATGTTTTGGATACTAACCCTTTATTGGATAAGTCATTTGCAAATATCTTCTCCCATTCAGTAGGTTGCCTTTTATTTTTGTTGATTGTTTCCTTCTCTGTGCAGAAACTGTTTATTTTGATGTAGTCCAATAGTTTATTCTTGCTTTTGTTTCCCTTTCTTCAGGGGACTTATGTAGAAAAAAGTTGCTATGACCAACGTCAGAGGAATTACTGCCTGTGCTCTCTTCTAGGATTCTTATGGTTTCAGGTCACACATTTAGGTATTTTGAATTTATTTTTGTGTATGGTGTAAGAAAGTGGTCCAGTTTCTTTCTTTTGCATGAATTGTGATGCCTCCAGTTTTGTTTTTCTTTTTCACAATTGCTTTGGCTATTCAGGGTCTTTTGTGGTTCCATACAGATTTTAGGATTGTTTGTTCTAGTTCTGTGAAAAATGCTGTTGATATTTTGATAGGGATTGCATTAAATGTATAGATTGCCTTGGGTAGTATAGACATTTTAACAATATTTGTTCTTGCAACCCATGAGCATGGAATATCTTTCCATTTCTGTGTCATCTTCAATTTCTTTCATCAGTGTTTTATAGTTTTCAGAGTGCAGGTCTTTCACCTCTTTGGTAAAGTTTATGCCCAGGTATTTTATTATTTTTGGTGCAATTGTAAATGGGATTGTTTTCTTAATTTCTCTTTCTGCTGTTTCATTCTTAGTGTATAGAAATGCAATGGATTTCTGTGCATTGACTTTGTATCCTGCGACTTTACTGAATTCATTTTTCAGTTCTAGTAGTTTTGTGGTGGAGTGTTTAGGATTTTCTATATAGAGTATAATGTCATCTGCAAATAGTGAAAGTTTTACTTCTTCCTTACCAATTTGGATGCCTTTTATTTCTTTTTGTTGTCTGATTGCTGTGGCTAGGACTTCTGTACTATGTTGAGTAAGCAGTGAGAGTGGACATCCTTCTCTTGTTCCTGACTGTAGCGGAAGAGCTTTTAGTTTTTCCCCATTGAGGATGGTGTTAGGTATGGGTTTTTCATATATGGCCTTTATCATGTTGAGGTATGTTCCCTCTAAATCTACTTTGTTGAAAGTTGTTTTTTTTTTTAAACTTCGACAATTTATTGAGAGGCCCCCCTCCTCGCCCACACAGTCTCTAGGTCACTTTTTCCTCTTGTAGATCTTGTGTGCCAGCAGCAGGAAGATGGCCGGGGGCAGGGGCAAGGCATACTGCTCGATGAGGCCCAGAAGGTGGCCGTAGCTGTCTTCCTCATACTGCGTGAACACGGCGGGCATGTTCAGCTCCTCGTACAGCGCCTTCACCCGGGTCACCTTCTCCGCCTCCTTCTGTCCGTGATTCTCCTGAAAGAGCTGACGCTATTTCGGAGCGGCCCGCTGCAGACACTGAACCACCATCCAGCTGCATTTGTTGTCCTGGATGTCTGTGCCAATCTTGCCTGTCACACTGGGGTCCCCAAAGAGGTCGAGGTAATCGTCCTGAATCTGAAGAACTCCCCCATCTCCAGCAGGATCTTCTTGGCATTGGCATGCTCTTTCTCCCCATCGATGCCCGCCATGTACATGGCAGCCACCACAGGAAGAAAGAACGAGTAGAAAGCGGTCTTGTACTTGACCATAGATTTGTACCTCTTTTCAGTGAATCTGCCAAGATCCACATTGCCCTGGGGGGCTGTGATGAGGTCCAGGGTCTGTCCGATCTCGGTCTGATAGGAACTCTGAAGGAAAAGCTCTATCAGGTTCAGGTAATGGGGCTGCTCCCGACAGTAGAGCTTCAGCTGGCGGTAGATACACTCTTCATAAGCAAAGCATCATTGATGGCATCCAAACCTATGCCTGGCTTCTGATACCAGCAGATCTGCCCCCGGCAGGTGAGGGATGAGTCCATGATGTCGTCGGACACCAGGAAGAAAGCTTGGAGCAGTTCCACACACCAGCCCACAGTCAGGGTCCGCCGGAGACTATCAGCATCCTGCTTCCTTGGCTCTACCAGCTCCTGAAATGCTATCAGCACAGTCAAACCCCGCTGGCACTTGCCACCAATCACCTTGTACTCCAAGACCTCCTTGAGCCGGGCAATGGTGTCTCCGGTCTCCGGGTGGCCCACGCCATCCTCGGTCAGCACCTTGACAATCTGGGAGAAATGCTGGATGAAATCCTGCTTTGCTTGGGCATAAGGGTCCAATTTCTGGTCTCCATTCATTCTGAGGGAGTAAAGTGCTCTGCTCCTGGATGCCGGCTCTTCCTACTTTGTTGAAAGTTTTTTATTATGAATGGATGCTGTACTTTGTCAAATGCTTTTTCTGCATCTATTGAAATGATCATATGGTTCTTATACTTTCTCTTACTGATGTGATGTATTGTGTTGATTGATTTGCAAATATTGAACCACCCTTGCAACCCAGGAATAAATCCCACATGATTGTGGTGAATGATTTTTAAAAATCTATTGTTAGATTCATTTGCTAGTATTTTGTTGAAGATTTTTGCATCTATGTTCATCAGAGATATTGGCCTATAGTTCTCTTTTTTTGTGTGGTGTCTGTATCTCGTTTTTTATCAGGGTAATGCTTACCTTGTAGAATGAATTTGGAAGTTTTCCTTCCTTTTCAGTGTTTTGGAATAGTGTGAGAAGAATAGGTATTAACTCTTTTTAAAATGTTTGGTAGAGGGGTGCCTGAGTGGCTCAGTCAGTTAAGTGTCTGACTCTTGATCTCAGCTCAGATCATGGTCTCAGGGTTGTGAGATTGAGCCCCGAGTTGGACTCTGCATTGGGCATGGAGCCTGCTTAAGATTCTCTCTCTCTCTCCCTCTCTAAATAAATAAATAAATAAATAAATAAATAAATAAATAAATCGATCGATCAATCGATTGGTAGAATTCACCTGTGAAGGCATCTGCTCCTGGACTTCTGTTTGTTGAGAATTTTTTGATTACTGATTCAATTTCTTTTCTGGTTATCAGTCTGTTCAAATTTTCTGTTTCTTCCTGTTTCAATTTTGATAGTTTATATGTTCCTAGGGATTTATACATTTCTTCTAGGTTGTCCAGTTTATTGTTGATTTGTTTTATAATATTCTCTTATAATTGTTTGTATTTCTGTGGTGTTGGTTGTTATTTCTCCTCTCTTATTTGTGATTTTTATTTATTTGGGTCCTTTCTCTTTTTTTCTTGATAAATCTGACTAGAAGTTTATCAATTTTGTTGATTCTTTTCAAAGAACCAGCTCCTGGTTTCATTGATCTGTTCTTTTTTTTTTTTTTTTAGTTTCTATATCATTTATTTCTGTTCTGTTTAATATTTCCTTCCTTCTGCTGGTTTTAGGTTTTGTTTGTTGTTCTTTTTCTAGCTCCTCTAGGTGTATGGTTAGATTGTCTATTTGAGATTTTTCTTGCTTCTTGAGATAAGCCTGCATTTCTATAAACTTCCCTCTTAGAACTGTTTTTGCTACTTCTAAATGTTTTGAACAATTTTGTTTTCGTTTTTTTTTTTTTTCCATGTACTTTTTAGTTTCTTCTTTTATTTCCTGGTTGACCCATTCATTGTTTAGTAACATGTTATTTAACCTGCGTGAATTTGTGGTCCTTCCAGATTTTTTCTTTTGGTTGACTTCTAGTTTCATAGCATTGTGGTAAAAAAAGATGCATAGTATGACTTCGATCTTTTTGAATTTGTTGAGGCTTATTTTGTGGCCTAATATGTGATCTGTTCTGGAGAATGTTCCATGTACATTTGAAAAGAATGTGTATTCTGCTGTTTTAGGATGGAATGTTCCGAATATATCTGTTAAATCCATCCAGTCCATTGTGTCATTCAAAACTATTGTTTCCTTGTGGATTTTCTGTTTAGATGATCTGTCTATTGATGTAAGTGGGGTGTTAAAGCCCCTACTATTACTGTATTATTACCGATTAGTTCCTTTATGTTTGTTATTAACTGTTTTATGTATTTGGGTGCTCCCATGTTGTGTGCATAAATGTTTACAGTTGTTATATCTTCTTGTTGGATTGTCCCCTTTATTATTATATAGAGTCCTTTGTCTCTTGTTACAATCTTTGTTTTAAAGTCTATTTTGTTCCACATAAATATTGCTACTCTGGCTTTCTTATGACATCCATTTGCATGATAAATGTTTCTCAGTCCTCTCATTTTCTATCTGTAGGTGTCTTTAGGTCTAAAAAGAGTCTCTTGGAGGCAGCATATAGATGGGTCTTATTTTTTTTATCTATTCTGTCACCTTGTGTCTTTTGATTGGAGTGTTTATTCCATTTACATTCAAAGTAATTACTGATAGATATGTATTTATTGACATTGTAGTACTTGTTTTGTGGTTGTTTCTGAAGACTTTCTCTCATGGTTTTCTTGTTTCTTTAGTGATATATTTTGACTTCTGTCTTTTTATTCTTTGCATATTTATTAGTGGTTTTTTATTTGTGGTTACCATTACAGTAGTATATGACATCTTCTGCATATAGCAGTCTATATTAGGTTGATAGTTGTTTAAGTTTGAACCCATTCTTTACTCCTCTCCTCCCCATGTTTTAGGTATAAGGTGTCATATTTTACATCCTTTTATTTTGTGAATTACTTGACTGATTTTTTACAAAAATATGAATTTTTACTGCTTTTTTGTTTCCTACCTTCATACTGTTGTTTTTGGCCCTTCTTTCCACTCAGAGTCCATTTTAATATTTCTTGCAGGGCTGGTTTAGTGGTAATGAGCTCCTTTAGTTTTTGTTTGTCTGGGAATCTCTTTATCTCTCCTTCTATTCTGAATAATAGCCTTGCTGGATAGAGTATTCTTGAATGCAGGTTTTTTCCATTCAGCCCTTTGAATATATCATGCCACTACTTTCTGGGTTGGAGAGTTTCTGCTGAAAAATCTGCTGGTAGCCTTATGGGGTTTCCTTTACATGTAACTGTCTTCTTCGGTCTTGCTGCTTTTAATATTTTTTATCATTATATTTTGCCATTTTAATTACAAATATGTCTTGGTGTGGATCTGCTTTTGTTGATTTTGTTGGGGGGTTCTCTGTGCCTCCTGGATCTGGATATCTGTTTCCTTCCCCAGATTAAGGAAATTTTCCTATTATTTCTTCAAATAAATTCTCTGCCCCCCTTTTTCTCTCTTCTTCCCCTGGAACACCTATAATACAAATGTTATTACATTTGATGGTGTCACTGAGTTCCCTAAGTCTATTCTTATTTTGCGTAATTCTTTTTTCTCTCTTTTGTTAAGCTTGCTTACTTTCCATTACTCTGTCTTCTAGGTCATTGATTTGTTCCTCTGCTTTTTCCAGCCTGCTGTTCATTCCTTCAAGCATGTTTCTCATTTTGTTTATTAATCCCTTTATCTTTGCTATGTTATTTCTTATCTCTGTGTTAATGGTCTCACTGATGCTCTTCACTCTTTTCTCCAATCCAGTGAGTATCCTTATGATCATTCCTTTAAAATCTCCATGAGGCATATTACTTATATCTGTTTCATTTAGATCTCTGGCTGTGGCCTTGTCCTGTTCTTTCATTTGGGACAAATTCCTCTGTCTTCTCATTTTGTCTACATCTCTGTCCTCTTTCTCTGTGTTAGGAAATTCAGCTATGTCTCCTGTTCTTGAGAGTAATGGCTTTATGAAGAAGAGGTTCTATAGGGCCCTGCAGTGTAGTGTCCCTTGTTCCCCAGGGCCTAGTGCTTTTGGGAGTGTCTCCCTCGTGTGCTGTGTGCATGCTGCTGTTGCATCCTGGCTTCTTTATTCTTCAGGCCAGAAGTCTGCAGAGGCTCTCTTTACCCATTGTGGGCAATGTTTGGTCCTTATCTTGAATGTGGCTCATCTTAACTAGGTGTGCTCTGGTCTGCTCATGGAATGAGACCTATTGCCACTGCACCAGAACCGAGGCCTTACAAAACTCCCTGGTTGGGAGACACGGTGTTGGCAGGAGTTTGGGCTGGTCTTCTGAGGGAGGGGGCCCACCATGCTTGAACTGAAGCAAGTATGACTGGGAAGGGCAGTTCCACCAGAGCGTAGGGGGGCGGGGCTTGGTGTAAGCAAGTTAGGTAGTGGTTGTGCTGGTTTCTGTAGGTGATTCTGTGTTTATGCTGATGGGTGGGGAAGGGAAATGGCGCCAGTCAGTTCCTTTGTTCCTGGAATGGTCTCTCTGTGAACACTGCCTCTCTGGGACACGGTTCAAGAAGAGCAAATAACCTCCCCACTGTGTGCCCCAGGCACTCCTCAGATCACTATTTCCATGCTGTATGGCCATTGGATGTTTGCCCTGTGTTTTCTACAAGAGTAGCCCCAGTACCCTCCAAGCTCCCCCAGAGCCAAGCATGGTGACCTTTTAAACTCTAGGCTTTAAGGCCCTCTGGTTGCAAGAACTCAGGAAATTCAGGCCCTCTTGCTTTCCAAGCCAATTGCTATGGGCATTCATTTTCCTTGTGTGCTCTTCCATGTGTCAGTCTGTCTCTCACCTTTTCTGTGACCATAACTCCCTCCCCACTGCAGTGGCCATGATCTTTCTCCACATCTCATCTCCACACTTCCTAACTTCTTTGATGAGGCTTCTTCTCTACCTTTAGTTGTGGAATTTGTTCTGCCAGTCTTCAGATCAATTTCTGGGGTAATTAGGATGATTTGATAATTATCTAGTTGTATTTGTGGGATGAGGTGAGCTTAGGGTCCTTCTACTCCACCGCCATCTTCCTTCCCTAGAATCCAAATCTATATTTCTTATTATACACTACTTCATATGCATGTTGTGAGAATTAAATGAGTCAGCTCTATGGAGTGCTTTGTATAAAGGGGATCACTCTTAAATTTAGATGAAAAGCAGACTGTCAAAATAGGTTACTTGGGGGTAGGGCAAATTGAAAGATGAACTAGATATGCATAAATACATATGTGTACACTTCTTTTTAGTGTTGACAGAAATTAGTAGGCTCAGAGATAAACAGATTGAAAATATCGTATTGTAATACAATTTCTTCTTTGTGGCTGAATAATATGGTCATTAAAGCACAAGTTAAAAAAATGGGTTTTAGAATCCACTGATCTACTTGATGAATTATGTGTAATTATTGCTTGTTAGCCAGCATGAACAGAAGGTTATTGCTGTTGAAGGTCAAAAACTTAAAATAATAAATTCAGTTAAGGGAAAACATATTGATAGTGTCCAGAATGCAGTATTTTATCTGTTTAAAAGTGTGAGCCACATGATATACCCTAATCTATCTATACTGGCTAACTTCATTTCTTGTAGTCCACAAATACAGCCTTTGGCCTTCCCAGAATCGCCAAAACAATTTTTAACAAAAATGCTGTGAGACCTACCCTACCAGATGTCAAGGCTTATAAAGCTTAAGTCTGTGGTACTGCCGCAAGCTTAAAAAAATAAGCAGTGAAACTGACTAGAAGACCCAGAAAAAGATGTGTGCATATGTAGAAGCCTGGAATAGGACAGAGGTAACATTACAGTTAGTGGGGTAAGGACTAACTACTTAACTATTCTGAAATAATTGGTTATCCATATGAAACCCATAAAATCACATTGCTATCTCATATAGCTACAAATATAAATTCCAGATTTATTACAGAGGTAAAAATGAAACAGTTCAAAACTTTTAAAAGAAGACATAGGAAAATATCTTTATGACATGTAAGAACAGATTTCTTAGATAAGACACAAAAAGCATGGATGACAAAACAAAAGCTTGATGTATTTAACTACATTAGTGTGAAAATTTTTTGTATAGCAAAAATAACCTTAGTAAAATGAAAAGACATGCTACTAGATAGAAGATATTTGCAACTGCAAAGATATAGTGTACATAATATATAAAGAATTCATAAATCAATATTGATAAGCAATTCAACAGAAAAATGAACAAGCCATATTACCAGACAACTCACTAAAAAAGAAAACTGAATTACCAATCAACATATGAAAAATCATTAATTGGAGAATTGCAAATTAAAATGAGATCCTTTTTTGTACCCATCCATTTAACAAAAATTAAGAGTGTCACAAAGCAAATTTTGGTGGAATTTTCTCACGGGAAAATAAATTAGCACAGCAGTTTGCAGAAAATTTTGCCTATATCTAGTAAAGCTAAAAATGTTTATACCATGACCCAACAATTACACTCCTGGGTAATATACCCTGGAGAAACTTTCATGCATGGGGTCTGTATCAATCTGGGTTCATCTTTGAGGAACAGAATCTATTCTAGCTCATTAAGCAGGAAGGCATTTATTAGAAGTAGTTTAATGGCTTTAGAATTATTGAGAGGGCTGAAAATTCTAGGTTGTGCTTCCAGGAACGACTCCCCAAGATTGCAGAACTGGGTCAACAAAGGAGCTCTCGCTCCTCTGCGATCAGGAAGCTGCTGGTTCCAGAAGCAGATCCCTGCTGCCAGGTTCAGTTAGTTGTCACAGCAGGTAACTGTCATAATCAGGAAACGACTATGATTAGAAAGCTGCTGCTGTTACTGCTGGATCCAGATCAATGCCATGCCTGCGATGATCACATCACCAAAACAGATAACTTGCTCTGGCTCTTGACACCTACAAAGCTCATGACTAGCCACCAGGACTTGGCCAACACACAGTCCATGATCACATTTGCCAGTAGAGCACACAGAGACAGCAGAAATGTGGGTTCTGCCTCGCTTCTACCTCCCAAATTTAGAGTTCATCTGATTGGTAGAATCTAAATTGCTTCCAGAACCTAGTTGTAAAGGTAAAGGGGAATTGTTTTTAATCTGTCTAGTGTCTGCATGTGTGAATCTCCATCTGCAATATACTGCGTTGTACCTCTGTGGTTATTCAACACACCAACATGCTCTTCTTCCCTGACTTAGATCTTCAAACAACAGCAAGACAAAAGCCTAACTTATTTTTTCTGTCACTCATACAAATAAGAACTTGCTCATCTCCACCCTAATAGGGGAAAACTAAAGTCCCCTCAGTCCTTGCATGTAATTCTGGGAGTTATTCATTCCTTCTTTATTTCAGTTTATAATTCTATCTTGATATCCAGTGACGTATGAACTAAGTTGTCAGGCATTTGAATTTTTATGAGATTTATCTTCTACATACATCTTATTTTCTGGCATACATCTCTCTTAAGAAATTCAGGGTGACTGCCACTCCTTGTTCACCAGGTCCTATCAGTCTGATGTCATCAATGTAATCACCAGTGTGACCTCCTGGGGAAAGTAAGATGATAAAGAACTCTGTGACTAGTGCTGGAGAGTTAATTAGCCTTGAGGCAAGATGGTAATGGCACATGCCTATCCATGTGCAATTGAAGGGCTTCTGTTGTTTTCTTCTTACTGAGATAGGGATAGAGAGTTGCTAGATCTATAGCTGCTAACCAAGTGCTTAACAGAGGCATTCCCAAATTAAGCTTGCATTATGGACTGAATGGTTGTATCCCAATATTCATATAATGAATCAATAACCGCAATGTAATGGTATTAGGAAATGGGGCTTTTGAGAGTCAGTTAGGTTTAGATGAGGTCATGAGGGCGGAGCCCCATAATGGGATTAATGCCCTTATAAGAAGAGGAAGAGACTAGAGGTCTCTCCCCTAATGTGATGATCCAGCAAGAAGGCGGCCCTCTATAAACCAGGAAGAGGGCTCTCACTAGACCCTGAATCCATGGTCACCTTGACCTTGGAATTCCCAGCCTCCAGAACTGTAAGAAATAAATGTCTGTTGTTAAGCTACCCAGTCTATGGTATTTTGTTATAGCAGCCCAAGCTGACTAAGCCAGTTTGGGATAATCCACTATTGTTCTCCAAGAATGTCTTCTGCACAACCTAAATAAGAGAGTTAAAGGGGGATGTGAAAAGAATCCTCCTCGTCCTGTCTTTCAGGTCTTTGATGGTAGCACTAATCTCTGTGATTCCTCCTAGAGATTTGGTATTACTTTTTGTTTTCTACTGTGGTAAGGAGTGGTAATTCCAGAAGCTTACTCTCGGTTTTCCTACATATGTAATAGCTATAAGTCCGCGGGTCAGGAAGTTATTATGAGAATTCTTCTAGTTGGCATTTTTTTTTCTTTTTTGTTTTAAGTTTTATTTAAGTAATCTCTATACCCAATGTGGGGCTCAAACTCAAAACCCTGAGATCAAAAGTCATTTGCTCTTCTGACTGAGTCAGCCAGGTGCCCCTACTTGTCATTTTTTCCAAGCCTGCATACAGGAATAGGGAAATAACTACAGGATGTCTTGAAGAACTTGCTGGGCCCCTTGTGAGATGGACTTGGATCAAAATTCCATTTATCACTTGACACCAATAAATCCCCCTTCTTAATAGTTGGCCACACTGGTGATATAGAGCCCCAGGAATTAGCATTTACTCAGGGCCGGCATGTGATAATTCTTTAAGTAAAGATATGGGTAGTTACCTTTTTCCAGGGTACAGTTACACTATTAAATGTCAACAGGAAGGCTACGTGGAATAGTATTAGTATGGACTTGCAGCTGCGTCTTGGCTTTCTTCCTCAGGTATTCCTGGCTTCTTCTTCATTTGTGGGGTTCTGTTGCTCAAACCTGGGAACTGCGTGAGCAACCTTGATTGTTTATCATTTTCATTCAAGTCAAGTCTCCATTTATCAGCCAAAGAAGTTTTTTGGTTTTGATGGGAGATATATAGAATAGATCAAGCCATTCTGACTATCCCTGGAGCCCTGCTTTCTATTCAGTAGGTCTATTTCTTTGATCTCAGGTCGTTACTTATTGCCATATGGTTTCTGCTGCTCTGAAATGGCCTCGTCCTTATTAAACTCAGGATTCTATTTCTGGGAAAACATCTACTACCTTGATCTGTAGCCTACAAAAGAATGACACCACAGTGATTTTCAATGTTTTGATAAAGAGAGGGTCCTCTGAGCCCCTTCAGGGCTCACAGCTAATGGGTGGGTAAGACAGTCATGCATGTTAAATTTTCCCCAACATTCCTTTCTCCCCAAATCTCTGTCTTCTATCAAGGAATTCTTAGTGCCCAACTTTATTTAGTGGAGGCTACCATTGAGTTCAGGTTCAGTTAACTAATCGAGCAAACACTTTAGATTATTTCCAACTCTGCGAACTGGAATACTGAATCCAGAATCTCTAGTAAATGCATCCATGTTGATAAATTTAGCCTGAATGATCATTCTCAGAATTCATTCCCACAAGTCTCCAGATTTTTATTACCACAATTTAGCAAAATCTTAGCACTATTTTGCTATCTAAGATTTCTCCTCCTTAGTCAAACTTTGTACTTACATGTGATCTGACTCCTTGACTAGAGTGAATGAGGACTAGAAGAGTGAACCATAAGAAGATTTAGCATTTCTTGCAAGGTAATTACTGCAGGTGCAGTCGCATCGGGTCTCTAAACATGACAGATTTATCTGACAGAGGTGGGAGGGTGACATGTGCTAGACTGGAGAGCTCAGTGGGGCTTGTATGTTCAGATACTCAGACATCTAAATCCATTCAAATGTCCCATTCCAATTCATAGTGTCCCACTCTCTCCTAACTAATGTGTTTTTTTTTTTTTATTTATTTATTTGAGAGAGAGAGCATGAGACAGAGAGAGCACATGAGAGGGGGGAGGGTCAGAGGGAGAAGCAGACTCCCCGCTGAGCAGGGAGCCCGATGCGGGACTCGATCCCAGGGCTCCAGGATCATGACCTGAGCTGAAGGCAGTCGCTCAACCAACTGAGCCACCCAGGCGCCCTAATGTGTTTTTATATAAGAGGCCAAGTGAGGCTGAAATTAACCTAAGTTGTATTTTGGCAACCTGTTGCATCTGATTTTTAGTTGTATCTGTCCTGCAGGTCCAAGAGGTAAGGAGTTCATTCACGGCAGTGGTTCTCAAGTGGTTCCTGGACCAACAGTATTATCATCACTTTGAAACTTGTCAAAAATTTGAATTCTCAGGCTCCACCTTAGATCTACTGAATCAGAAACTCAAGGGATTTGGGATCCAGCAGTCTGTACTTCAACAAGCCTTTCAGGGGATGCTTATCCATGGCATAGTTTAAGGGCCATTATTTTAGGGCACTTATAAGAGTTCTCTGATCCTCTGTGCACCAAATTAAGAATTTAAAATATGGAGCTTGTCCTGCTCCTCCTCCTCATTAACTCTCTAATGCAGCTAGAATTCGGCAGCTCACCCCACATTTCTTTTGTTCCTCATTCTCACCAGAAGGTGTTGTGTAGCAGCCAGCTGTTCTGCCAAGCCTTCCACTTAATAGGTATTTCATTCTTGGCCAAACATAATTCATCATCTGTTGCTAATGTAGTTATCATAGCTTTCAAACCCACCCAGGTGAGATAACCATTTCCAGTAGTCCATTTCTTTGAAATTCGGTTGCATGCAACCATACCCGATAACTAATGACCTAATCTTTTAGAATTCCATTGCAGGGAACAGAATCTGCTTTAGCTAGTTTAAGCAATTGATTTATGACTGACAGAGAAGGATCTAGTTCTTTAGGGACATGACTTTAATACAGAATTTGGCAGCTTCTTTAGGGAAAAAATACAACATAAATACAAAATTAGGTATGAAATTCAAAAT
Source organism: Leptonychotes weddellii (assembly GCF_054177405.1). NCBI lineage: Eukaryota > Metazoa > Chordata > Mammalia > Carnivora > Phocidae > Leptonychotes > Leptonychotes weddellii. The sequence continues at coordinate 69,865,485 of NC_138370.1, forward strand.
GTACTCATAATGAGAAAAGAAACTGCCACAAATTACAAATTCTAAAAAGCTGACATTTACCACAAAGATCACAAAATCCAGAAAGTAAAATAATATTTTTATTAATCAAATACTTAATGTACCTTTACAGTTTTTTTCTACATTTTTTTTGCCTTATACACTCTTTGGTTGCCTCTTTACTTGATAATAATTTTGTAGTATCACTTTATAGAGAGAAGAAAAAGACAATTTAGTCTTTCCTTTGTTGTAACTGTAATTTTGTTTTATTATCTATAGTTTAGAAAATTTCATTTTTACAACTCATTATTGATAATGCCATGTACGTTTTTGGAATTATTATTATTATTTTTTAAAGATTTTATTTATTTTTTAGAGAGCGAGCGAGAAAGAAACAGCATGAGAGGGGAGAGGGTCAGAGGGAGAAGCAGGCTTTCCGCTGAGCCGGGAGCCCAATGTGGGACTCGATCCTAGGACCCTGGGATCATGACCTGAGCCGAAGGCAGATGCTTAACCATCTGAGCCACCCAGGTGCCCCGTTTTTGGAATTATTGTCAAAATTGGGAAAACCCCTGTCAAATCTCTTTCTTATATGAACTATAAAATTCGGAACTTTTCTACAACTTATCTTCTGGCTCTGTCAACTTTAAACATTGTTCCTTCTCCACTACTCACTCTTATGGTGGTAGCATGTAGGATACCTTCTGACTGCAATAGGATCCCCAGATCTGTCCCCTCCAGTCCCCATCCTTAATTGGATCCCCGAAATGCCTAAGGCCACTCCATCAACCCTAGAAACAAATGCAACTGAGGGGAAATTTGAATGGGAACAGATAATGGCCTTAATTTAGAGTAGTTAAAGTATCTTACTTCTGCAATTTTTATAAAAACATATACCAGCCATGGGCCCCATGTAACGAGGATCTCCGAAGCTTAAGCTTTGTAGTAAGCCCTCCTCTAATGATAGGGATCAATGAAATCATTAGTCGTTTGAAAAAATAGACTCTTGGGTGAGCTTTCAGGTATGACATCCAAAGTCACACTACAGAAGTGACTGCTGAGGCCAGCTCTTTTATGATCAGAAAGCTGCCACCCATAGAAGCAAACCACCCACTGCCCTGAGCAGGAAGCTGCCACAAACAGGAAACTATCATGTCATCAGGAATCACTTGCTTCCAGTTCCAAGCCCACAGCAGGCCTGCAACGATTCACACTGACAGAATGGATGCACTCTGCCCTGCCTCTCAAAGCTCACAAAATGACCGCACACTCGGACCCCTGCCATCTCTGTGTAGAAAAATCTGGTAGCTCTATGACTACGCGGATCAACTGCAGCAGCATTTAGAGTCCAGCTTACTTCCATGCTGAAAGCCTTTCATGATTGCCTTTGCTCAGCCAAACCTAAATGTCTTGCTGTAAGGGGGGTTGATAAATGTAGTTTTTAGCTTTTTAGACACTGATTTACAGAAGGATGCCCAAGAAGGAGCATGGAATAGATATTGCTCACCAGTGTCTTGAATGTAAAACAAGACGCGTAACAATAGCTAACATTTATTGAATACTTACAATGTTCTCATCCAAAAAAAAAAAGAAGTGGAAAGAAAAAAAACCCCTCACTTTTCAGCAAAAAGAGAATCAATAAGTAATTAAATTGGTTATTCATATACTGAAATGCTATTCAACAGTTGAAATGAATGAACCGGACCTACACGGGTCAAGAGGAATATCTCTTACAAGTATATGTTGAGTTTATAAAAAGCAAGTTACAGAATGATTCATAAGACTGATACTGTTCATATAAAGCCCAAAGCAGAGGAAATCGATACAAATAGATACATATGTAATAAAAGTATCAAAATGGGAATAATCAACACCAAATTGAGGATGGTGGCTCCTGAATGATAAACGGAAGTAGTAGTGACTGGAGTTCTGGGATGGTGTCCAGGTTTGTTGCTGCACAGCTCAATCCCAGGGGATGCCCTTCACATAGAATACAATGTGCTAACCTCAGTGGGAATCATTCACATTCCATTTTAAGAAGTACGGTGCCTTCTGCACAGTAGTTGCTGAACATGCCCTGAGTGTACTGGGAACGCTTTATTGTTTTTAAGGTCAGTGAGATGAGTATGCCAGGATTCATTTTAATATTCCCTACAAAGAAAAATTTTATAATAAAGTATTCTATAAATTGTAATACAAAGTTCTAATTCCATCTATGAAATTCTATGTAACCTGATCTGGGAAAAATCATCTTTCAGACCTATGAATTTGATAGTCAAGCTCCACTTTGTAGTTCTCGTTCTTAGGATTTCATACTGGAAGACTAGGCACATACCTTTTTTCAGTGCTAGTCCTCATTTTGGCAGTTTTTTGGCAGTGAGAGGCCAAAAGAGGCTAAGAGAGCCAACAATAAGTATGTGATAAGTGATTCAGCTTCTAATGAAAATTTTTAAGAACTGACTCATTGGCACACTTACTAAGCACTTTGAGGTCATTGAGTTTCACTGGCATTGCTGCTTGGACTCAGAATTCTGATAACTGAACAATAATTTTTAGTTGAATTTTTGTTTTTTGCACCATCATCTAAAATACAACAGCAATAATTATTACTAACATTTATGGAATACTTAGCAGGTGCTAGGCACAATTCTAAGTGCTTTATATATACACTAATTCACTTAAAACTCACACCTATTTTAGGAGATAGGTACTGTTATTATCTTCATTTTATAGATGAAGGAATTGAGTAATAAAGATTAAAGAATGTGTCTTGGGTCGCATGGCCAAAAAAGTGATAGAGCTGAATCCAGGTAGAGCTGCTCCAAAAGCATGTAATGTTCCATTTCTAAGACTTCTCTAAGTTCTCTTTGATAGCTCTTCACTCAGATGGTATGAAGTAGATTTGCTTCTTCCCCTTAACCTCCACTTTCCAGATTTATGTGCCTTAAATATTTAATACTGGAGAAGACATAATTTCCATCCATGGAAGAAAGCCATTCTAGAATATCAAGTTGAAGATTAGTCAGTAGATGGAAAGAGGAAATTCTAATTATTCTGGGATTCAATAAAATTTATACACACCCACACATAAATTCTCTTTCAAATGAGGATTTCTGAGTATTAATTTCATATTATTCACATTGTCTGCCTTTTAAAAATTCCAAGCCTATCTCTCATTCTGTTTTGTGGTTTGTATAGTTGATTGTTCGACTACTTCTGAAATTATTCCCCAAAGCTACATTGAGGAGCCCACCTCAAACATTACCATCTAGTACATTTGTCAGAGAGAAAAACTTCTGGCAAGTAGCAAAGTGTGTTCATTGAAATGTTATGTTTTCAAAGAACCAACAGATACAAACAGTGAGACCTTGGGTCCTAGGTCAAAGATTTGAGGTATCTGGAGCATCATTTTCATGGGTGTGGGTCAAAGACTTTCTATTTTAATAGCTCATTTTAGAGAGGTTAAAAATGATTTCTCTGAATGCTGACAGAGAAGGAAAACTCACAGAGGCCCTTTGCCCTCAACCCTGGCCCAGCAGCAGTAGCTGGTGGGGGGCGCGGGGGTGGTTTAGAGGTTGCTGTGGCAATGACCTGTATTACATAATGCCTCCCATCTGTCCACAGATGTGTGAGTTTGCTCACATGTTTGATTAGATTTTTATTACACTTTCATACAGCTCCAGCCCATCTGCATTTGCCAGCCTGGGTGCAATTTCTAAAATACCAAAGCCATTAGCTATTCAATATATGCAGATATATATTGAGATATGTTCTCTGACCGAGTCCCTTGTGCTATTTGGGTAATCCTAACACCCATTTTATGGATATACTGCATGGAACTGGTAGGGTAGGCACTGCGGGCCTCTTGATGACTCCAGTGACGGTGACGGTAATGATGACAGTGGTGATGTCTGTCCGGATCAGTTCAGTGCCAGAAGCTCTAGATGACAGTCAGTGTTCTGCGGTTAGCATCTGTGATCCCACTGCAATCCACTCAGCACTGGATCTACAGAGAGAGGAGACAGAGGACACAACAACAACAACAACGGCAACAAAAACAAAACAAAACAAAAAAGGTTCACAATAAATTTTAGTGTGTTTAGATTTCTATAATAAAAATACCATAGACTGGGTGGCAGAATGGAAGGGTTCTGGTGAGCACCCTCTTTCGGGTTGCAGACTGCTGACTTCTGTTCGTACGCTCACATGGGGGAGAGCAGAGGAAGGAAGCTCTTGTGACTCCTAGAAGAGTGCTAATCCCATTCATGGGGACTCAACCCTCATGACCTCAGCTAACCCTCATCATCCCCCAAAGGTCCCACCTCCTAATACCACCACATTGGGAGATAGGGTTTCAACGCATGGATTTTGGGGGACACAAACATTCAGTTGATAGCAAACTCTATGTAACATTTTTTTACTCAGAGAAGTGTTTTAAGCGTATTTGTTCTTTGCAACCCCATCAGGAGTTTGGCCTTGAGAAGACGGGAACAAGAGTTCTCCCATTCTGACACCAAAGATAAGAGCACCTTCATCAATCTGAGATGTCGCTACCATTTACAGTTTGGCAAGCCCAGTATTAGAGTGAGACCATTTTTACTCTACATGAGAAGAGCACTATGTCTATCTTGCTCACACCCCAGCTCCCAGGACCGTGCTGAGTATGTGGTAGGCCCTTAATAAATACGTCCTGAATAGATGATGGAACAGATACAGATTTTTATTGGGTGTGTCTTTTCCAGCTGACTCATAGTTACTGAATGCTTGCTGACTGAATAGATTTCTAGCCTACTGTCAACTTTAAATTTTGTGGTAGAATTTTAGTTAGTCATAACCATCATTTGTCATGAAAACGCAATCTTGGAACCCCTCTGAGAGCCCGAGAAAACTTTCTGTTGCGTATTAGAGATTCCATGCTGGATAATAGTGGCTTTCTTAGGCTGAATTAGTCATATGGTTAGTTGGAAAGGTCTGTGTACTAAAGCTGGATGATTTTCATCTTTTGATACAGGGATAGGATTTGTAGGAGACTAATTTTTTTTTTTTTTACTTCAACTGAGAAAGCTTTTGGGTTTTTAATATCCATTTCTAGGAGCTCGCTATCAATAGATGGAGTGTCTCTCACAGTCCCAGAAGCAACTGTTTCATTCAGATGCCATTTGTGAATATAATACACTTCCAGGTTGTTCATTCCAGTTAAAAATGTGTTTCGCATATATTTGAAGGTCAAGAAATCATGTCCTCTCTTTTGTATTTTACCATGTGCAAAATTCATCTTGGTGTTATTTTGTTTTTATTTAAAAGGAAAACAACAGCATCGAAGATCTCATGAAATAGCATTCATCTGGCATGTAGGTCCCTGGCTTCCTAGTTCCGATTCCATGCTTCTGTGCCAAATCCAGTCAGGAGGGGAGAAATGGTTTGCAGGTGTCACGGAATTCCAGTGTTTCACTTGCATTGGGTAACCCTAGGAAGGAGAATTTCCGTACATGTAGCCAACATTGATTTGTCCAAAGAAAGCATCCTTGAATCTCAGGCTGAAATATAAGGTATTTGGTTGTAGGAGAGGATGAGCCCAGCACTTGGTAACCCAGCAGGAGAGTCTTCCCGGAGAAATTGTGATTATTTTCACAGGCAAAGAAAGAGACACATGAATATCATTTTCAAACCTCTATCAGACTAAACACACCAACCAGAAATGCATCTACCTACATCATTTTAAAAGAAGTCCAGTGGGGCCTTGACAGCATGTGAGCTGTTTCCACTGACCTTCTTTCACTGAATGTTTCTCACACTTATTTGCTCTCTATTTTCATGTTTATAAAATGTGTTCCCAAGCCCTTTAGGATAAAATCAACAATAGTGCCCAGGGCCCCAGCTAAAGATTCCCAGTGGGAGGGTCTGAGCCTTTTGTTCGAGAGGATCTAATAGAGTGCGAAGCTGACACAGAAATGGGAGGACCATTCAGCGAAAATTAAAGTCTTTGTCCCTTCATTAGTTGAACTTGAACTTCACATTTCTGAAATTCTGCTAGGTTACTTTCTCTAAAATTCTGGTTTAATCAAGGTGAACAGGGAAGCTCATTAAAATCTCTCTCTTTTAAAGAGATTGCAAAAAATCCCATTTGTTTGGTACAGCTAACAGTCCTGATGTTATTTATTGAAATTTTTGAGAAATTGACTTGACTCGCAAGTGTACATTATTCTTAATCATTAAAGGTTGTTGTTGTTGTTTTTAAATTCTGAGAGAGACTTCATTTTATTTATCAGTTTTTTTACTTTCTCAGCCTTATTGGGAAAGGTGGGAGGTCAACAGCTGAGCCTTCATGTGATTAATGAGCTAATGTGATTAAACAAAATTTATTTATTACTTTTTGTTTGGGGGAAACATGAATGTGGAAGGAAACTTTTGACAGTAAGTTTTCTGATTGATCTCTTCACTTTCATACCAGACTTGCTATATCCTCTTTCTAATATGAGCTCATTTCTTGCTTGCTTCGGTTGGCAGAAAAAAGGTGAGAATTACTAAAATGCAGTGATTGAGAGTGTGTCAATAGGTGGCTTTGGCATTTCTGTGACCTGATCATACAGTTTTTTGTATTTCCAAATTGCAACAAACACATATTACCAAAGCCAGTGAAACTTTGTGAGATTCTGATACAACAAATTCTAACCGTGAGGTAGTATTTTATTTTATTTTTTATTTTTTTCTTCTCTTTGAGAATGGAAATTTCTCTTCTTTCTCCCTCCCTCACTGCTCCAATCATAAACACATGATCACAGTCTTTCCCTATTCTCTTTCTAAGTGAAGAATGGTGTTTTTTGAGCTTTTATTATATTTTTTTACATAACACAGAATTCCCTATATTGTCTCTGGATGTGCAATTTTTTGCTACTCTAGCAAGAGGTAATAGGGATTCCATAAGACCCTCTGATTTTAAGTGAATTCGACATGTCATAGGCTGTTACTGTTTTCTTACTCTGATCAGAGCTGATATTTAAGGTGATGACAGTGGATAGGGAGAATGAGCTATGAACATGCCATTGGGTAAACGGACATCAAATTCAGATTTTAAAAAGTGCGGTTCTATGCAGACGCTTACTTATCCTAAGCCAAAAGGAAGACAAAAAACCAACAAACAAAAAAACTCCAAACCAACAAACAAAAAGCTTCAGAAAATGCTTGGGGGAATATCTATTATCTGCCCAGGGCAGAGTGCTGTGGGAATAAAAAGGAGAATAAAGCATAAGGTCTGATCTCAAAGAACTTACTTTTAATGGGGAAGCGATAGTGGGCTATAAGCAACTGCAGCAGGAGGCAAATTCTTCCATCTTGTAGGCCTCTACTCTGATTCCACCCAGAGGGTCACACATTCAGATGCCTAAAGGGAGCATGCAGGTAAATAAAATTAGTGAAACCAATGAAAGCGGTAGCTAATGGAAGGGCTTACGGTCATTGTAAAGGTAGCCATTGCTTCTCAGTTCCCTCTAATTATTGCCAAGTGGAAGCATGAGACCAGTGTTGCAATGTCTTCTAACTTTTCAAAAGAAGCAGGAAAGTGATCTTTTTTGGATGAAATTTCTGAATTTTTAAGTGTCATCAGATAACAGTTTTTAAAAACATTGTGTAGGGCAAACAAAACTCATTTGTTGGCTCAGTCCAAAACTGCTTCTCTCCCTGTCTTTTGGTTGACCTCATCCATTCCCATGGGATTTATGCCTAGAACCTCAAGTCAGATATGTCTTGATAGCCATTGGTGCTAGCTGATCCCACTTGGGTAGCTTTTGGGGATATCTCTGGTCTCTCCACTGTTAGCCTTTCTGCTCTGAGGAAGTGTTGGTTCAAGTAGCATTGATCACGATGAGGCAGGTCTGCAAGAAGTGTGTAGAGAATTGTCGAAGGCATGGAACGGAGACTCACCTGCATTTGCATTCCCAGTGACAAAACACTGACCTCAACCTCAGCTTGGGCTCACAGGACTTGGCTGGGAAGGACACCACTCTTGCTCCAGGTACTGAGGAAGGGCCTGTGATTCTTTAAGCACCCTCTGACCAAGGTTGGCATTCCTAAGATGGACCTCAATATTTTCATGGTTAAAAACATACAGATCACTCTCAATTTTCTCCAACATGCTGAACTTTCCCGAAGTTGACTCTGCAAATTCTGTAACTCAGAAGTTACAGTTAATAAATCCCCAATCTTCAGCCTTCACCTTTTTCATGAGCTGTAGGCCTGCTGCACACATCTGTCACTGGACATGTCCAAAATGGGATTTTAAAAATCTCTTTCCAGTATACTCCTTTGGTGTTCTCTGCTCAGTGAATGTTATCACCAGCCCCATTCGTGCAGTCAAGAAGTGTCATTCCGGATTGTTTTCTCATCTGCATACCTAATCAACAGGTTCCAGGGGATTTTACCTTCTAACCTGTCTCCTTTACCTCCCATGCCATTGCCCGAATTCAGATGTCCATCATTTGTTTGCCTGTATGATTACCAGCTTGCACTGGTTTTTTTCTCCAGGGAGGCCATTCTCTTCTCTGCCACCAGAGAGTTCTTCAAGATGCAGTTCTTCTTATGTTTTCTCCTTGCTCAAAACCTATAGGGGTGGATCCCTACAGTTAAAACATTCAAATTTCCTAGCTTGGAATACAAGCCCTTCCCATCTTGACTTCAGTGTTCTCCAATTGTATCTTCCACACCTTACCCTTAACTATGTATCTCCCCCTCCAGCTGCACCTATTTCCTTTTCTTGAAATAAATCAGGCATTTTTAACATTTCTATGTTGTTGGACCTGCCATTCCACAGCCTAAAAGGCTCTTTCTGTCTGTGGGGCTGCTTCTCACACTTGGAAAGAATAATTTCTTTGAGAAAGCCTCTGAATTCCTCAGGAAACTTAAAAGTTTCCTTCTCTATTGCCATACTGCCTGGCACGTGCTTCCATTATTGGATCTGATGCATTATATTGTAGTTTTTTATAAGTGAGTCAGTATCTTCCATGACTGCACTGTATTAACCTTCGGGGAGGGGACCAACTCCTTGGAGAAACTGATGAAAACTATGAGCTCCACTTTCCCCACAGAAGAAAAGTACCTGAGGATCCATGCCAGATATCACATAGCATTTCAGAAAAGTTAAGATTTCTTTAAATTCTTCAGTGGGTCCCCAAATTAAAAGATTTTGTCCAAGAAGATAAGTCCTTGAAGGGCAGAAGTGCCCAGTTTCCATCTCTTTATTATACCTAATAGGTAGTTTTATTGTTACCTATTACACCATAATACTGCCTAACAAACCACCTCAAAACTTAGTTGCTTAAAGCAATAGCTATTCATTAGCATATAATTCTGGGAGTTGCCATCTTAGTCTGAGTTCAGTTGGGTGGCTCTTCTGCTCTTAGCTTGATCTCCACGAGCACATGTTGTCAGCCACTGCTTCAGAGCGTCTGTGAGCCATCATCTGGAGCATCTCAGCTGTCTTCCATGTGGACTGTCATCTAGCCTGGCCTTGTTCTATGGGGTAGTCAGAGTCCCAAGTGACACAGTACAAATAGGCAAGACACACTATCACCTCTGCTACATTTTATTGGCCAAAGAAAGTCCCAACGGTAGTCCACATGCAAAAGGTGGGAAAATAGACTCTACTCCCTGATGAGGTGAACTGCAAAGCCACACTGCAAAGAGCTTATAGGCATAGGAAACAGGGCCATTTTTGCAAGTCATCTACCATAGTAATATGTAATACAGCAGTATGCTCACAAAGTTGTTGAATTAAATTTGTTGGAAATGGACCCCAAAGTACAGAGTAAACTCAGATAAGATGGAAGAAGTGAGGTAAGCCATTCTAAATAATGGGGATGATGTAACTGTTTTTTTTTTTTTAAATATTTTATTTATTTATTTCAGAGAGAGAGAGGGTGCAGGTGCAAGCATGAGCAAGGGGAAAGGGCAGAGGGAGAAGCAGACTCCCCGCTGAGCAGGGAGAACGATGTGGGGCTTGATCCCAGGACCCTGGGATCATGATCTGAGCGGAATGCAGACACTTAACCCACTGAGCCACCCAGGCACCCCAACTATTTTGTGATATAAGCAAAAAGTTTTTCCCTCTGTGGTGTGTTTATGTGAGAGGAGAGGTCAGATAAAAAGAAAGTAATATAGAGTTTATTTATGTAATTATTTATTTACATATGTCCCAGCACATTCCAAAACAGATTTGAGAACCTTATTTATGAAAACAGAAGTATATTAAATATTATATAGGAAAAACAACAAATACAGTATTATTTCATTATTAAAGTGTTATTCTTTTTTTTTTAATTTTATTTATTTATTTATTTGAGAGAGAGAGAGAGAAACAGCATGAGAGGGGATAGGGTCAGAGGGAGAAACAGGCTCCCCACTGAGCTGGGAGCCCGATGTGGGACTCGATCCCAGGACTCCGGGATCATGACCTGAGCCGAAGGCAGACGCTTAACCAACTGAGCCACCCAGGCACCCTAAAGTGTTATTCTTGATGCAGATATATACTTTGAATTCTTTCATGGGCAACATTTAATACAAAGAAGAAAAAAGCTGCATAGTATTCCTATGAATAAATAAATTGATCTCCTTACTCTAAGGAAGAATAATACCTAAATCATTTTGATGGATGAGAATTTATTTTGTGTCTCCTTGCCTTTACTATAAAGAAAAGTCTTTCTCATGTCCAATCTTGGTCTTCTGTGTCAGTGTTTTTTAAGCGAAGAGTAATACATTTCTTCCTAACGGGTTTCCCAGAATTTTTAGAACAGTGTTCTCTAAATTTTATATCCATATCAGTGCTCGCTTTGGCAGCACATATACTGAATTTTATATCCATATCACTAAAAACAATTTTATGTATGAACAAAATTATTTATGAATTATATGCATATACTATTTACTGATATGCACATTATAAAACATATAGAATAGAAATTAACATAGACTTAAATGAAATGGAAAATATTTTTAAAATTATTTTACTTGGTTTTATTTGTGGTACCAAAACCCCCTTTTTGCTGTCACTAGTGAAGGTTTTGTGATTTAATATGCTTCATTATTTTTTCTAACTCATGTTTTAAAACTTTGTCATGTAGTGAATCCAAAATCTGACTCAGTTTTGAATTTTTAACTATCTTGTCTTAAAAAGATGCTTCATAAATATTTTCAGATCCAAATGAAAAGAACTCATCATTGTCTAGGCTTACTAAATCATGATACTTATTTTCCTCCTATTTTTCAATTATGCAAAGACTTATTGAAATGTGGGTAAAAAAAATTTCATCCTTCGTAATGGCAATCGATTGTTCTTACAGGCTAAACTGGAAGTTACTATATTGTTATTGTTTTACTAATTGGATTCTAAATCATTAAAACTCTGATAAATTATTAAATAGCTTAAATACTAGATTTTTAAGTATATTGTTCTGTTATAAAAATTTACATAGGCCTGCCTTTGTATAATTACCTGCAACAACACATACAGTGATGGGAGTATTTTTAAGTATGTTTCAAAATGTTCTCACCATAGCTTGAATTCCTTTAAATAACAGTTATTTTTTTTTAGCTGTTGTAAAATATCATCCTTACTTTGGAAGCAGACTGTGTGTGTGTGTGTTCTTTGCTCTTTAAAAAAAACAGCAAACTTCTGAGTGGTAGAAAATATTTTCTTGGGTCTTCCATATCTCACATTGTAAATATTGTAAAGACTGCTCTATATTTAAAACAATTTTAATTGTAATAAAATACATAATACAAAATTTACCATATTACCCATTTTTAAGTGTACAGTTCACTAGTGTTAAGTACATTCACATTGTTGTGCAACCAATCTCCAGAATTTTCATCTTGTAAAACTGAAACTCATAGTGCTTAAATAACAGCTCCCCATTCCCCCTTCCCCCAGCCCCTGGCAACCCTGTTCTATCTCTGTCTTTATCAGTTTGACTACTCTAGGTAATCACGTAAATGAAATCATACAGTATTGTCTTTTTATGACTGGCTTATTTCACTTAGCATAATGTCCTCAAGGTTCATCTGTGTTGTAGCATGTATCAGAATTTTCTTCCTTTTAAGGCTGAATAATATCCCAATGTATGCATATAGTACATATCATTTATTCATTCATCTGTCAATGGACACTTAGGTTGCCTCCACCTTTCTGTTTTTGTGAATGATGCTGCTATGAATGTGGGTGTACAGATAGCTCTTTAAGACACTGCTTTTGGGGCACCTGGGTGGCTCAGTCAGTTGAGCGTCCTGACTCTTGGTTTCAGCTCAGGTCATGATCTCAGGGTCCTGGGATCCAGCCCCGTGTTGGGCTCCACACTCAGCGGGGAGTCAGCTTGGGATTCTCTTTCTCCCTCTGCCCCTCCCCCCCCCAAAAAATAAATAAATCTTTAAAAAAAGAAGACACTGTTTTCAATCATTTTGGGTATATACTCAGAAGTGGAATTTCTGGGTCATATGGTAACTCTATTTTTAATTTTTGAGGAACTGCCATATTGTTTTCCATAGTGGCTTCTCCATTTTATATTCCCACAAACAATGCACAAGGATTCCAATTTCTCCATATCCTCCTCAACACTAATTGTCTATTTTTTTTTTTTAAGATTGTATTTATTTATTTGACAGAGAGAGACACAGCGAGAGAGGGAACACAAGCAGGGGGAGTGGGAGAGGGAGAAGCAGGCTTCCCGCGGAGCAGGGAGCCCGATGCGGGGCTCGATCCCAGGACCCTGGGATCATGACCTGAGCCGAAGGCAGACGCTTAACGACTGAGCCACCCAGGCGCCCCTTATTGTCTGTTTTTTGATAGTAGCCATCCTAATGGGTGTGAGATGGTTGACTCCTCTATATTTTAAAAGTCTAGTTTTTATAAAAGTATCCACATCCATGACATTTTATAGCATTTTCTTACAGTAGCTTACCTATGAATGGTGGAACTAATACATTTCACTGTGCTACCTCAGTAAACTTATCCCAGAAACCTATGAAAACATTTAAGTCAAACTGTCCCATCAGTGGTTACACTTACACAGTACAATTTTCTCTTAAAATATTGTTTTTTGCTAAATTTACTATTGACACTTTAATGAAAACTCCATGAAGGTAAGAGTAGGTGCTTAATAAATATTGGTTGAATAACTGTTGAGAATATATATATATACATACACACACACAAATCATTGTATATTGAAAAAGGATCTAGAAAGTACTATAAGCTGAGATATGTGGAAACACCTGTACTTTCATTCATTTATAAATCAAACCCCAACATTACATAACATACTTTAATTCTTATTTCTTAAAACCTTAGTAATTTTTTCAATGTTGACAAAGGAATATACCTTGATTTGTTGCCAGATTGTTTCGCATATATTATCTTGCCATTTTAATACAGGGGAAAGAAAAAATGAGGAGACCTCAATACTATGTGGCTTTTTGTATTTTGTTATTAAATAAATCTCAAAAGAAGCTTCTATACATCTATCAACAAGGTTAAGAAAACTTTTCAAAATAATATATTGAGTATAGTATTACTTTAAGCTGTAACATAAAATTATAGAAGTTTGTCTGCAGTTTATTTTATGGTTACATAATTTTTTTTGCTAATTGTAATATGTTCACATTCTTATTAACAATGATATAGGAAGAGTGAGGTTCGTTATAAAAATGGATGTAAATATGCATTTTAAATAAACTTATTTTTTTGAAAATTTTTAATTTGCTTCTTTCCGGAACTAATTTAATAATTTTTTTAAGTGTATGTGCTGCTGAAGCAAGCATAGTCTTTTTTTAAAATCTCACACTATGGCTGACAAAGAGGTAAAAATACGAGGCTTTAGCTTTGACACTTTCTTGTTATTGTCTTTGGCTTGGATTATTAGTATTATCTTCAATTTGTGACTTCTTGGTAGGAATATTTTTAAGCCACCTGTTCACCTTGTGGGATTAAATTTTATTACAACAGTTAAATCAGCATACGGGGAACATGTAGACTGTGACATACTGTGATAACTGAATGGCTGAGGGTGCCTGTGGTCAAGACTACTGGCTGGTCCCCATGATCCATTTTCCTCTTCTTGGGCCCAGAACCAGGTTCTATTTCCTGGCCTCCTTTGTGGTTAGGTGTGGTTATGAGACCAAGTTCTAGCCAATGGTGAGCCGAAATGATGTACACTTCTTCTAGGCTGGGCCTATAAAAAGCCTCCTAAGACTGATTCTCCATGTCCCATCCCATTCTTCTGCCAGAAGAAATTCAGATGGCCATGTTGCCCATGAGCAGAAGTTGGCAGAAGTGCCTGTATTATTTGGGCTCTCCTGCTGATTTGACCACCAAAACTGTTACCTGAGCAAGAAATAAACTTGTATTGTGTCGAACCATTACATGTTCGGTCTAGTAATTGCTGCAGCCCATCCTACCTGAACTGATACAGCATCTGTCACACCTTTAGCACTGTTGACCTCAGCTTTCTTCCAGGAAGACTCATGGTCCACAGGTGGTATGTGATCATCTATATCTGTACTGAGTGAGGCTACCTGGTGTCATTCTTATTTTAACTATTAATGAGGCTTGCTTTCTTTCTTATTGTTTAGATAAAGAGTCAATAGAAATAGAAGTTCTAATATTACTTCCTGCATTCTGAGATATGACTTCACTTAGCAAACTATTGCTTTAAGAAACTTGACTCTGTGGGTTTCACATTTCTTCGTTGGCTCAACTTTGTAATTGCTATACAATGACAACGTAAGGAAAAGTTTGGTGTTGTCAGGAATGCATTATTCAGTAAGAAGAGGAAAAGAGATCTGATTCTCATTCTGATGTCCTGACTATAGAAACAAAAGAGGCCTGAAAGGTGACTCTGATTTATTTTCCATTGTTCATGCGCCCTTCTATGGGATTTCCTGACTGCCTGTCTTTGTTCTATAATGTCATTGGTTGTTAATTTGCCATGTGTGAAGAGTTTTGGTGTTGCTACCCTTTTATTTCTTTTTTCTTTTTCTTTAGCAACTGATGGGAAATAGAGCCACACTTGAGTTTCAATCCCATTTGGTATGAGACTGGGCAACCTGATCCAACCCAGATCTGTCTCTCTCCCCAAGATTAGCTTTTGCTTGTGAAAGAATGTTGCTTCAGTTAGCCCTATCCCTGCCCTCCCACCCATGGAATAAATCACAAATGCAGAAGAGAGCTGCAATCCAGTTGACCCACTGCCATGAAATAGCTTCATCCGATTTTCCTGGCCCCTTCCCCACCTGCCCATCTTCATCTTACATGAATTGATATTAAACAAATGTATAACCACCCAAAGCAGACAGCACTTTTAGAATGAATAGGGCAGGCTAAATCTCTACACCCTGGTTGACAGAATTAAAACTGATGAGAAAGTAAAACATTACTTCAAATGTTTGCTTAAGGATCGGGAAGTTGGGCCCAGCCCCTTTGTATTGCCAAATGTTACATGGAGCATCGTAAAATCAAATTCTCACATCTTGTTGTCCTCCCATTAGATCACATTAAACTCTGGCAGCGAGGCCAGCCCGCCTTGGTGGTTTTCTGATTTGTGGTTTGCACTTGGCTCTCCTCACAGGCTTTAAAAATGATTTTATTTTGTGAACAGTCAGTGATAGTCAGACTCTAGAGTAAACTTGCCTGAGCCAACATTTGCAGTAATAACATTTCACATTATCAAGAGTTTCCTGAAGGACTGCAAAGAATGAAAACAAAGAAGAGCTTTTCTGGTAGTGGTTGTTTTTCTTCAGATGCTGGTAACCTCCCGCGTGGAGAGGTTGTGAATTTAGGCTTTGAAGGGCTCCGCACAAACATCCACAGTTCCTTGCCTTTAAGGTGAAACTAGAGAACTGGAACAGATTTGAGTTTTCTTGTTCCCTGACTTGTTGAACATGTAACCGATTCTCCCTTTTTCTTTTCTTGGGTGGTTTTTCTGATTATCTCATTCAATCTTTTTGTGGCTTTTTGTGGCGTGGGAGGTAGTGGGCGGTGCGCTGGGGAGAGAGGTTGCCCTGGGCAAGGGAGGGAACGTGGAGTTTAGGCAAAACCATCTAAATATTCCAAATAAGGACTTTCTCAATGTTCTTCTTAGTGTTTTTCACAAAAAATATTCGTGCTGCTTTTATAATGAAATGAATAAAGAATAAAGCAAACAACTGGTTTTCTAGCTGATCTGATGACGATAGATAGTAATAATGAAAATGATGGTTATGGTTATAATGATTCATGAATGAAAAATAAATGAGCCTATGAAATTAAAAATGAATGTTAGGTACACATTACCTTGAAGTGTTTGAAGATTCATTTTTTGTATTCATTTTTTTATTGTTTACATTGTGGTAAAATGTATATAACATAAAATTTACCATTGTAACCATTTTTGAATGTACAGCTCAATGGGATTATGAGTTGTGCAACTGTCACCACCATCTAGAATTCTTTTCATCTTGCAAAACCGAAACTCTGTACCCTAAACAATAACTCCTGTTCTCCCTTCTCCTCAGCCCCTGGCAACCACCACTCTGCTCTCTGTTTCTATGAATTTGACTACTCTAAGTACCTCATATGAATCAGATAGGTGTGTCCTTTTGTGATTGGCTTATCTCACTTAACATGTCTTCAAGATTCATCTATGTTGTAGCATGTGTCAGAATTTCTTTCCTTTTAAAGGCTGAATAATATTTTATTCTCTATAAATACCATATTTTATTTATGTATTCATTCATTGATAGATGCTTGGGCTTGCAGACTCAATTCTATCAATGGGGTTTGAATGGCAAGGGCTGATGTTTTGGAGAGAACTGAATAGTCATCCAAATTATATTGGTTTGAAATTCTGATAAGCCAAGCCAAATGGATAAAACTGTATCAATAAATTCACCAACATGTATTTACTGAAAATCATAAGTGACCTCTTCCTCTCTTTAAAAAAGAATTATACTCTTTTATTATCACAAAGATATATCATTTAAAAAAACTAGAAAATACAGAAAAATATGAAGACAAGTATTAAGGACACTTGTAAAACTGTAGCCTTCTTAGCACTGTCAATATTTATGTGAAAAATGATATCAATCGAAATAGAAGTACTGTCAATATGAGTATAGATAGAGATTTTGTACTTTTACAGAACCAGAAACATGTTCACATGCTTGCAAACTGCTTCTCTTTATTCGCAATATATTGGAAACATACATAAATATAGTTTTACTTGGTAGCTTTTACATGCTTTAAAATAGTGGACACTTCCTTCATAGGAACTCTCAGAATACTAATTTATTAGGAAGGGAACTTTTCTACTTAAAGTGGACAAGAGAAGTCCAGAACTCATCACCTCAGGACCCATAGTTCCTTGGTAGTGGTTTTTGAAGCAACTCTCAGAAACCCTAAGACTCTGTTGTGCATTGAACTGTAACTCGCAAAAGATGTTGAAATCCTAACCCCAGATACCTGTTGAGTGTGACCTTATCTGGAAATAGACTTTGCAGTTGATCAAGTTAAGATGAGGCCATTAGGGTGGGCCTTAACCCAATATGACTGGTGTCCTTATGACAAAGGGAAATTTGATCACAGAGACAGACATGCACACAGGGAGAACACCACACAAAGATGAAGGCAGAGATTGGGGTGATGCTTCTACAAGCTGAGGAACCGAAGATTGGCAGCCCAAACACAAGAAGCTAGGAGAGAAGCAAGTAAGATATTTTCCCTCATAGCCCTCAGAAGGAACTCACCCTCTGGACACCTGGATCTAAGATTTCTAGTCTTTCTACAGAACTATGAGACAATCAATTTCTGTGGCTCTAAGCCACCCAGTTTTTGGTACTTTGCTAGGGCAGCCCTGGAAAACTAGTATAGACTCCCAGAAGCATAATTTGAAAACCACTACTTTCTATAATTATTTTATAAGCCCACAGGGATTCCAGTGTATGGAAGTACATAATCTACTTAATCATTCCATTATTAATGTATGTGCAGAGTGAGAGTGTCCCAATATTTTAAAGAATGAAGCTTCGAATGTCCTTTGAGGTGAATCTTTGTGTATCTGCCCTGTTGTTTTCCTCAAAATAATTTGTCAGAGGAGGATTATTGGGCTAGGTGATAGGAATATTTGAAATTTTGATCCTTACTGCCAACGTGCTCACTGGAAAGCTTGTAATAATTTATTTTCTCTTTGTAGTGTCCGGGACTGTATAAATTTCTCCACATCCTTACTGGGTATTGTCATTCTTGCTTTCTAAAAATCTAGAGGTCACACACACACACAAATATTACACAGCCATAAAAAGGATGAGATCTTGCCATTTGTGACAATGTTGGATAGACCTAGGGGGTATTATGCTAAGTGAAATAAGTCAGACAGAGAAAGATAAACACTACATGATGTCAATCATATGTAGAACCTAAAAAACAAAACAAGTGAATAGACAAACAAAAGGCAGAATTGGACCTATAAATACAGAGAACAAATTGATGGTTGCCAAAGGGGAGGAGGTGGGGGGTGATCGAAATGGGTAAAGGGGAATGGGAGATACTTCAGCTATGGAATGACTAAGTCATGGGAATAAGAGGCACAGTATAGGGAATATAGTCAATGGTATTGTAATAGTGTTGCATGGGGACACGTGGTAGCTAGCTACACATGTGGTGAACATGGCGTAACGTATAGAGTTGTTGAATCACTGTGAATACACCTGAAACTAACGTAACATGTGTCAACTATACTCAAATTAAAAAACATAAGAAATTTAATTTAAATTTTTGTCAAAGCAATACATGCACGTAAATAAGTGAATGAGCTTACAACAAAGCCCAGCAGTCCTAGCTGTGTCCGTCTACCCCTGCCACCCCCGGTAGCTATGCTTTCAATTCTTACAGCTGTTTCTTCTGGTTTTCACATTTACATTTCTAAATAATATGCTTAGGCTACTGCCTTTTTTATTTTTAAAATTCAGATATTACCTACTGACTTCCTATTATGGAAGAGAAGGAATTAGCTTTCTTGTATGAATGACCCCTCCCACCACCCTATTCTCCCAGACAGGTTATATCACAATTTTGGTTAAATCAATATTCAGAGTTTACATTTATGACTATATATATTATTTGCAGGCGAGTCATATAGTATACTATAATCTGATTATTTTTCTTAAATAACTCTCCCTCCCCAGAGTTCATAGTTTACTCTGTTTCTTTCTTTGCTTAATTTTCTAGGTACTTATTACTATTTCATATGAAAACTCTGCCTGAAGTCTACATCTCTTCTCATTATATTCTAACAGCGTTCTATCAGTTTCTGTCTCTGCTCTTCTTTTCTTTTTTATTGGGACTATCCTGCCTGTGGCCACTCAGCCTCCTGCTCTTTACGCCCTAGATCTACTGCACATTAATCTGCCTGGATTTTCTTTCACTGTGGTTCTGGGGCTTTCCTTTGCCTTTCTGCTGTGTCAGATCACCTGTTTCCTGGATCACATGTCTTCCTGGTTCCTGATTTGCTGCCTTGTTCCACCAGAGTAGTTTCTGCTGAAGAGTTATGAGTGTGGCAGAACCCTTCACTTTAATGGAAATGCTCTTTATGATTCATTGAAAACATCATGCAGGTTTCTGGTGGTGTCTTCTATCAAGTTGCTTAAGAAAAACTTTTCTCATCAGGAATAATTGCTAATTTTGGCAAATGCCTTTTCACATGTCCTGAGATAATCATACAACTTTTCTCTTTTAAGCTCTTAGGGTAATGAATTACACTAAAAGATAGACAGACACTAATGTTAAACTATCCTGGCATTTTTGTGAAAAAGACTGGTTCATGATGTAATTCTCTTTGTAAAGGGTTGAGTTAAATTTCCTAATATATTATTTGGGATTTTTGCCTCTATTTATCTTTGGGCTTCTTGTTTTGTTTGTGGGTGGTTTTTCTCTCTATTGTTATCTGGTTATGATTCAGTGTTATGCTGTTATTTGTAGAATTAACTGAAAACCTTCCATCTCTTCCTATGTTCCTTAACAGTGTAAATAATACAGAGAGTATCTATTCTTTGCAGGTTTAGTATAATGTGCCCAGAAGATTATCTGGGCATTGTGCCCTTTTTAGCGTGTTTATTTCCTCTATGGCTGTTGTTTTTTTCAGGATTTCATTTGCTTTTTGAGTCAATTTTCATTACTTAGTTTTTCATACAAAATAATCTATTTTAACTAATTTTCAAATTTGTTTGACACAAATTTGCATTTGATTTGCTTATAATTTAAAAAAATGTTCCACATCTTTTTTTTCTCAATTCTAATGTTGATTATTTAAGTCGTCGTCGTCTTCTTCATCTTCTTCTTTTTTTTTTTTTACCATGGTCACATTTGACAGTCTGTTTATTTAATTGCTCTTTTTAAAGACCTCATCAAAAAATTAGATTTTCATTTGATTAATCATCCACTTATTTGTGTTTTCTTTTATGCTTATTAACTTATCTTTTAGCTTATTTGATTCTCCTTCTCTTCCCCCTCCTTCTTCTTCCTCTCTCTCTTTTTCTCCCTCCCTCTGTCTTGCTCTTTCTTTAGCTTCTTGAGTTGATACTTCATTCCTATATTTTTAGGATTTTCCCCTCCATCCCCAAAATGCAGGTTTTGTTCAGTATTTGCATCATTTGGTAGATTCTGCAAGTGTATCAATGTAATTTATGCCAATATAGATATAAATATTTTCCTTAATTCTATTTTTCTTAATTTATCTTTTCCTGTTTGTTTTCTGATATTAATATTAGTACTCAAGCATTAATTTTCTAGTATATCTTCCTAATTCTTTATAGTAAATCTTTCTGCATCATTTTCCTTTTTTTTTTTTTTTTAAGATTTTATTTTTAAATAATCTCTACATCCAATGTGGGGCTTGAGCTCACAATCCTGACATCAAGAGTCACATGCAGTACTGACTGAGCCAGCCAGATGCCCTTGCATCATTTTTCTTTTACAATATCTATTATAATTATCACATAGCTGGTTCTTGCCTCCTGTCTCTGCAGTCTGAGTTTTGCTGTCTTTTAATATTATGATTAATGATATGTTTGGATTTATTGTTTTCATTATATTTACCAGGCATTTTTTCTTTTTCTTTCTGATTTCCTGCCATAGTCTTCCGGCATCCAGTGTGGGTGATGAGAAAGTGAATACCAATCTGATTTTCATTTATTTGTGAACAACTCCTTATTCTACTCTGGACATTTTTAGGATTTGTACTTTATGCTTGGAGTTCTGAAATTTCACCAAGATGTACTTAGGTATTTTTTCTTCATTACTTGAAACTTTTAAATCTGTGGATTCATTACTTTGGGTCATTTCCTTCTTTTATTTTTAAAGAATCACTTCCATTCTCTGTTTCTTTGAAATTCCTAATAGACATATGTTAGAACTCCTACATTTGTCCTCCGTGTCCCCTTTTTTCTACTCACATATCTCTGTGCCATAGTACTGTGTTTGAGGATAATCTTTCTTCTCAATCTTCCAGCTAAACTATTTGATATTCATTTATGTCCATTTTCCCTATTCAGTCTCTATAGTGAATTCTTTAGAGCAATAAATTTGCTCTTAAATTTCCAATTATTTCTGGGTCTTTTGGCTTTCGGCTCAGGAGGCAAAGGTACAACCTTCTTCGGTCGTCCCAAAGCCGGGTTCATCCGACACCAGCCACCTCCGCCATGCCGCCTAAGTTCGACCCCAACGAGATCAAAGTCATGTACCTGAGGTGCACCGGTGGTGAAGTCGGTGCCACGTCTGCCCTGGCCCCGAAGATCGGCCCGCTGGGTCTGTCTCCAATAAAGGTTGGTGATGACGTTGCCATGGCAACTGGTGATTGGAAGGGTCTGAGGATGACGGTGAAACTGACCACTCAGAACAGACAGGCCCAGATAGAAATGGTACCTTCTGCCTCTGCCCTGAAATAAGCAGAAAAACATTAAGCACAGTGGAAATACCGCTTTTGATGAGATTGTCAATATTGCCCGACAGATGCGACACCGATCTTTAGCCAGAGAACTCTCTGGAACCATTAAAGAAATCCTGGGGACTGCCCAGTCTGTGGGCCGCAATGTTGACGGCCGCCACCCTCATGACATCATCGATGACATCAACAGTGGTGCGGTAGAATGCCCAGCTAGTTAACTACAAAGGAAAATGTTTCAATAAAGGATCATTTGACAACCAGTGGAAAAAAGAAATTTTTTTTCCAATTATTTCTAAAATAATTTTAGATTATTTTTCATATCATACCTGTTTTATTTTATGGATGTAATATTTTCAAATCTCCCTGAGAACGAATGAATGTACATGTGTGTGTGTGTGTACTTATATATTCACACACACATGCATTTAAAAAAAAAGTTCCCTGGGGCACCTGGGTGGCTCAGTCGTTAAGCGTCTGCCTTCGGCTCAGGTCATGATCCCAGGGTCCTGGGATCGAGCCCCGCATCGGGCTCCCTGCTCCGCGGGAAGCCTGCTTCTCCCTCTCCCACTCCCCCTGCTTGTGTTCCCTCTCTCGCTGTGTCTCTCTCTGTCAAATAAATAAATAAAATCTTTAAAAAAAA
>NC_138370.1:69888177-69976564 GCF_054177405.1 Leptonychotes weddellii
AGGACGGGCTTTCTCCTCCTGACTAGGTGGGCTTCTCCCCAGTGAGTGCCTCTCTCTCTGCCATTTTTGAAGAGTCCATGCACAGGTCTTTTCTCTAGACCTCCTCCTCATCAGTCCTCTAATTTTGTTCCTTTTCCATCCATGACCATCTGGCCAAACCACATCCTGTTGCCTATGGACTGCTATAGACCCACGCCTCTCTCGATCTCTCCTTTCGGGCAACGTGGAGAACTGGGTACACAGCTTGAAGTTTTGCCCGCTGAATATATTTCTCTGTCTGATTGTCCTCCTGCTGGGCTAGTTCTGACTGGGGGTTTCATGTACAGCAGGTCAGTTTTAGCTGGTGCGGGCATATCTTGCCAAGCTACAAACTAGCCTGACGTTTTTTTTTTCCTTCTGCAGCCATTGGTTATAGGGAACTAACTCCGCATAAAGCAAAGGCTATTCGTTTGGGGAGAGGTTGCAGCATAGCAGGAGTGGATGCCATGGGCATCAGAGTCACTCACTTGCATAATTTCAGTATCTGCTTGTACGCAGTGGCCTCTTCAATTCTGCAACTTTATAGTTCTGGCATCAGTTAATACCAGGTTTGTTTGGCAGTTCAGAGCTTATGGTCACTCCCTCTTCTAAGAGTGGGCATTTAGTCACTACTAGGACCCAGCGACAAGCCCGAGACTATTCCTCGAAATACTTACTTATTGCAGAGGGTATATCTAGCTCCAGAAACTTGAGGATTGTCCTATCACGGCTTGCCGGAGGACCCGTGTTGTGTCTGCATCTTTAGCAAGCATTTTAAATATGACTGGATATCCTGGTCAGAAAGCCAGAGCTGCTTGAACTGCAGCCTGGACTAGTTGCAGAGCCTTGTCTTACTCTGGGCCCTACTCAAAACTGGCAGCTTTAACATTTACTCAGTTTAGTAGATTATTGTTTTTAATAGCCCCCAATAATGGCCTGCAGGTATCCATATACTTTGACTCGTAACTTTGTACTCTCGTCCTACCCTGACCCTGACTCTGACTTGGCCATAAGATTTGTCTGGCCAATAGGATAATAGATAACTGGACTCACGAAGAGGCTGGAAGGGTCCTCATGTGTTTCCACTTCCTCCCCTGAGTCCTCCACTCAGTAAGCTCCTGGAGGATTTGAGACCATGTGGAGGAGGGCTGGATTCAAGATGCAGTGGCTTATCTCGCCTTTGGAGGAGCTATCCCTTCCTGACCTCAGAGGACTGGACTCCTGAAAGATTCCCTGAAATGTCCTCCCAACTTCCCATCTTGTCAGTGGTGACTGCTGCACAAACCTGGCTTCCATTCTCCTTTCTGCTCTCCAAATTTCACGAGAGTACACCTCCTCGCCAGAATCGAAGTCATCTATAAAACCTTAGCTGCAATGGAGTCTTACAAATAGAGTATTTAGCTTTCTAGATCGGGCCGATGAGGGCAGGATGTAGAATAGAAAGGGTTGTGAGTAGATACCCAGGACCAGTAGAAAATACTGAATGCATTCATACCCTGCATCTGGGAAAAACACGGCTGGTTGAATCGACCTGTCCAGCGCCAGCCCTCACTTTTCTTTTTGTATCTCCTCTTCCCCAGCCAAACAGGACAACTGGAGAATCTGTGACCTGTCGTTTTCTGTACTCATCCCACCAAGTTGTTTCCTCTTTTCAGCCATGCCAGTAGAAATCCTGTGGATCTGTCACTGCTGTCTCAAACACCATTTCCTCTAGTCAGACTTTCTGCTGGCCTCCAGAAAGAGATGCCTCCTCTCCCTTCTTTAAAATTCCTTCACCTTTGGGGTGCCTGGGTGGCTTAGTCGTTAAGCGTCTGCCTTTGGCTCAGGTCATGTTCCCAGGGTCCTGGGATCGAGCCCCGCATTGGGCTCCCTGCTCAGCGGGAAGTCTGCTTCTCCCTCTCCCACTCCCCCTGCTTGTGTTCCCTCTCTCACTGTGTTTCTCTCTCTGTCAAATAAAGAAATAAAATCTTTAAAAAAATAAAATAAAATTCCTTCACCTTTGGTACTTCTCTCATGATACTCCTCTTATTTTACCTGGCATTACTGTGCAATTTGTACATCTCTACTCTCACCTTCTTCTGCAGTATATAGACCTTGGGAATAGGGGTCATCGATTAATCATCTTTATAGCCCATGTAATACTAATAAAGTATTTTGGACAATGTGTATTCGCAATAACATCCACAAACACTCTGGCAGATATTGTGCTAAATACTGAAATGATTATGGATGATGCCCTTCAAGGATAGACTGCTGAAATTGGACAATAGCTTCGCCCTGTGCCTTCAAAGAGTACAAAATTTATAGTATTTTAAATGGGGCTACAATTGGGAGGTTAGGTTCTCCCACAACCTACTGGGGCAAGATTCAGTGGGAGAAGTGTGGGGAACTTACTCCCTTAGAGCTTATTTTTAATGAATAAGGTTTTGCTACAGGAAGTACTTGAACTATAATAAAGAGATAATAAAATAGTCACAAATTTGCTTTACTTCCTGGTCAGTCCTAGCTTAAGCACAGTGAAAAAAAGCATGTTGACTATATTAGTTGTATTCTGTCTTCTCTGCAGTTTCTACGTACGTGCAATTTCCTGGTGCATGTGATTATCAAGCTCCATGACAAGTAACTGGTGAAGTCCCTTCCCAGCTCCCCTTCCTTCTTCTGATGGAACAGACTCCTGATTGATTTTGACTCCAGATGGGCCATCTTTAATTAGGTTAGCGGTTGAGTTGACAGTCACAAAGTTTTTCCTCTGCCATGTTCTATTAATAGGGGGAAATGGGTGGAGAAGAAACCTCTTATGCCATATTCTATTTAGCTGCTGGTTGTGCTTTGGGAAATGGAGGAAGCCAAGAAGGAAAGGGAGAGGTACAGTCTGTGGTGACTTTGAATCCACCAGACTGTGGGCGTATAAATTTCTTCACTCTATGCTTGAGCGAGACTGATGTTTTGCAGGCTCACAGAAGATGGTCTTCTCTATACGAAAACATGGATGTCAAGTGTTGTATTCAGACATGAGCAATGACTGCCCTCTGTTGTTCCCAAATTAGGAAAATGGAGCCTCCAAAAGCTGGGTGCCAGTGGAAAAATCAACAAATATAGCTGTCACTGAAGAAAGCAGTTCAACGAGATTTTGTTTTACCCTTTGCCAACCTCAACTCACCAATGTGCAGGCGACATATGTTTAGAATTAGCAAGTAAGGTTTTTATCCTTCATTTCCCCATTTCCCATCCCCCACTCTTGAGGTTGCTTGTCCAAAATGGAACGAAGCTTCCGGGCTCCTTGGAGGTCAGCCGTCTCCCAATACAGGTGCAGTGGAAACCTGTCTACTGAGCTCTCATTAGGCCTGGAGCTGTTTTACTTCCATAGCTCTCTGGAGGGCTAATGAGCTTTTAAGAAACACTTGCAGCAACTCCAGATTCTACACAGCAACCTAATTTTTCAGAGAATGTTTTCAAGAGTACCTTGTTGGGGGGCAAATTCCTTGCCCAGATAAATGGGATTGCGAATATAAGTTAATCCAACATCCACATTCACTTCCTTTTTTTTTTTTTTTTAACTGATATGCCCAAGCTCTAATGCCTTCATTTCCTCTTCATTTGCAATGGTAAAGCCTCCTTGACCAGAAAAATAAATGTGCAGTTGGCCAGAGCTGAAAAGAGGTCTGCTTAAATGATTTTTAATTTATGTTAAAATGCTAAGAGCAGTTTTCCAGGTCCCTGTTGAATACCTCACAAAATTAAGTTTTTTGAAGCCTACCTTTAAAAAAAGAACTAAAAGAGTTCAAAACATTCCTTTTAATTTTAGCTGCCCCAACTATATCTTTTCTTCTTGCCCTACTGGGATCCAGCACCTAGTCAGGGGTTTATACTTCATTGGTCTTAGAGCTCTGGTCTGGAAGTCAGAGACCTGCCTTCTATCCTTGCCCCCAAAACAAAAAGTGGTGTTACCCTGAGCTTATCGAATGTACCTCTGTTTCTCTTCTTGTAAAATGAACAGTGACTTGATGTAAAGAATCATAACCATGTCTTTACAAAATACTTAGCATTTCTTGGTGTTTTTACATTTGCAACATATATTATCTCTTTTGATTGGTGTCTTCTTGGAAACAAACTGCAAAATAGTTGACCATCTAAATTGTGAACTCTTGATACTGTTGATCGTTTTGCCTAATTTTTACACCAGGCTGACTTTTCATCTGCCACTCAACATGAATCTAAGTTAAAATTGTAACAGTATTTCTTTTCTTTTCTTTCTTTTTTTTTTTTTTAAAGATTTTATTTATTTGAGAGAGAAAGAGACAGAGAGCACAAGCGGGTGGAGGGGCAGAGGGAGAGAGAGAGAAACAGACTCCCCACTGAGCAGGGAGCCCAACGTGGGGCTCGATCCCAGGACACTGGGATCATGACCTGAGCCGAAGGCAGATGCTTAACCGACTGAGCCACCCAGGTGCCCCTGTAACAATATTTCTTGAACAAAGATACAATCGTGCAGATACACACCAGGAGATAAATGCTTAAAAAATAAGAATTATCTTAAATGTTGAAACTAGGTAAAAAAACAGTGCTTTTTTTTTTTAAGATTTTATTTATTTATTTGACAGAGAGAGACACAGCAAGAGAGGGAACACAAGCAGGGGGAGTGGAAGAAGGAGAAGCAGGCTTCCTGCAGAGCAGGGACCCCGATGCGGGGCTCGATCCCAGGACCCTGGGATCATGACCTGAGCCGAAGGCAGATGCTTAACAACTGAGCCACCCAGGCACCCCAAAGCAGTGCTATTTTAAAGAAAATTTATAAGATACTTTTTAAAGATATCTTTTAAAATGATCTTTACAGTGGTACCACATCATCACTTAGGATAATAGTCATTGATTATTCTTCACCGACGTAGTTAATCATCATGCATTTTTTAGTTTCTTTTTTTTTTTAACTCATTTTTTAGTTTTTTAATTTAGGTTTTTGCCTATCACTGTGCTGAATTCCGTAGGAGATATTAAAGACATACAAAGTCTTGTCCTCGTGGAATTTATAGTTTAGTTTAGGCCACATGATTAATATGTGTGTAGGGGTGAGTATAACACAAATGATCAGGGTTAAATGAGACATGCTAATCCTAAATGCAAGCAGCTCGAAGAAAGGCAGCACAGAAATGTAAATGATCATGAACATTTAAGACTTTGGCTAGGTAAGAGAGGAGAGAGAGGGTGTTTTCAGATGTGAAAACAGATGAAAGACACAAGGGAGATTTCTAGCTTGATATTCAGCTCTCCCATAGGTATGTCCACCTAGATGGCTCAAATCTAAAAACCAAACCCAACTGAACTTATCGTCTTCTCTCTCCTTTTGTGTTCCAGAATCAGCAGATGACACCTGTGCCCTCCGAGTCTCTTAGACTAGAAAACTGGGAGTCATCCTGAATTCCTCTCCCTTTCCTCCTACTTCAGTTCTGTCATTTTCTCTTCTGGGGCTGCCTTTCGAGGGCTCCCAGGATGCCCATTGCCACAGAACTGAGATCAGTTTAATACAATCACTGACTCTGCTCCTCCCCCTCATTGCGATCTTCTCTTCCATTAGCTCCTTTTGAGAGGTTTATCCTTGTATTCCTCGTTTTGGCCTAATGTTTTCAAATCAGTGAATTGATTTAGACTGACTACCCAACTCTAATCAGACACTTCCCTGAGTTAAAGCTTCTTATTTAGTTTCTTAGTGTCTTGATGAGGCAGTCCATCCCTGCCCATCCCAACTAGCTGGGGACCCCAGACTCTGGTTATGCTCTCAGCTTTCCTGACCCCTCTCGTCCATTCCTACTCCATCTACCTTGGTTTAGGTGTTCATAATCTTTTGCCTGGTGTGGTAGATTGAATTAAGATGTTCAGCAAATATTTACTGCTCCCTTCCTCACCCTATGGGTAGAGAATCCTACTGTGTCCTGTAGACATGGAGGTTGGCCATGTGACTTTGTCTAGTGTAGTGTGGGCAGTAGGGATAGTGTGCTAGCTCTGAGCAGGGGCTTTAGGAGACATTACATACTCCTACCCACCTTCCCTGCACTCCTGTCATCCATCAGTAGAAGAGCATGGCCCAGAGAAGCCATTGCTCTGTCATCCTGTGTCCCAAAATGAGAGACCCATGGAGCACACACGAGCTGCCATGTCTGGAGCCAAGTCACACTCAGCCCTGCACAGCCCAGCTGAATTAAAGCCAACCCACAGCTGACCAACAGACCCATGAGTAAAAAAGAAATGCTTGTTGTTGTAAGATACAAAGGTTTTGGAGGAAACGAATTTTTGTTGTTAGAAACCACTAAGATTTTGTTTTGTGTATTACTATGGTAAAACCTGACACATATATCTGAATTTCTGCAAAAACTTCCTACCTAATCTTCTAGTCTCCAGTCTTACCTTTCTCCCATCTATCCTTCACACTGGATTAAATAAAAAGTCTTCAGTAGCTCCCATGTGCCACAGGATAAAAATCCAAGATGGAGTAAAAGATTTACCTGCCCACCTTCATGTCCCACTACTCTTGATCTTGCATTTTAAGCACTAGTCATGCCTAAATACCCAACATTCCTTTAATTTACTGTACTGTCTCTCCGTGTCTCTTTTGCAAATGCTGTCAATTCTGAGCCAAATACTTCTCCCAGACCCCCTCCCTCCGCCACCCCCCATCTGGCCCTTGCACCTGCAAAACCCTTATAAGGTTAAAGTGTTGCCGCTGCTGGAAATCCTTCCCTGGCTTCCCTAAATTCTCAAAATAATTTGCACAATTCCATGATTGCACACTATGGTTTGAAATCGATTATTTTTATACATCTCTTTCAGTCAGGTTGTGAACAATTTGCTGATAGGAAGTTTGTCTTTTCATCTTTTTACTCTCAGGACTTAGCATTGTTCCAGGCATATTTGAGATAATAAATGAAGCAATGAATGTTTAGTTGATTTTGAAGTCAATTCTGCTTAATGTCTTTCTCATCTGGTTGAAACATGTTCACTTAACATATACCATGAATTTGGATTAGCCCATGTCTGTCACCAAGGTGCTCCTTCTCAAACTATACCTGAAACATCGAGTGAATGCTCTCATGTAACCAATGACCAGGTCAAGAAATGAAACATTCCTGGCACCTTCCTTTTTCTGTGACCAGTCACTATGGCCTCTTCCCAGATGTAAGGAGTGTTCCAACTTCTATCACCATAGATTTGTCCCGTCTGTTTTAAAACAATATATAAATGGAATCATAACGTATGTGCTCTTTGTGTCTGGCTTCTTTTGTTCAACATTATGATTTGTGAGACTCATTTAAGTAATTGTGAACAGCAACATTTCATTTTCACTCTGTATAGCACCTCATGGTACAAATATAACACAATTTATTTATCCATCCTACTGTTAATAGATATTTAGGTTGTTTCCTAAATGAATAAAGATGCTATGAACATTTTTGTTTGTGTCTTTTGGTGCATATACGATTTTCTGTTGAGTATAAATGTAGGAGTGGAATTTCTGGGCCACAAAGTATGTAAATGTTCACTTTCGGCAGATGCTTCTAGACTCTTCTCAAAAGTGTATCAATTTATGCTCTCATCAATGATGTGTGAGAGTTCCTCTTATCTGACATCCTCACTAACTCCTGATATTATCAGTCTTTTTCATTTTAGTAATTCGGGTGGACATGCCATGGCTTTAATTTGCCCTTCCCTGACGGCTAAAGACGTTGAACCCTTTAAAAAATATGTTTACTTACCATTTGGATATCTTCTGTGAAATCCCATTTTTCCATCAGGTTGTTTTTTTCTTATTTATTTATAAGAATTCTCTGAAATCAGATGCTAATATTTTGTATAGTATGTTTTGCTTCTATCTTTCCAGGAAAGATTGGCTTATAATTTTCCATTTTTGTAATATTCTTGTCACTCTTCTGAGTGAAGGTTATTTTGGTCTCATAAGATAAGTTGAAAAGTGTTCTTTCTTATTCTCTGGAAAAGTTTAATGTAAAAGTTGTGTTATTTCTAATTTTACATTAAGAGTCCGAACACATAGTGCTTAAGCATATGAGCCTTGGAATCAGACTGCTGGAGGGGCATCTTGGTTTTGCCATGTTCTTAGTGTGTTGACCTTGGGAAAGTTACATAACCTCTTTGTGCCTCAGCTCTCCCATTTATTAGATGGGAGGGATAAAAGTACCAGCTTCATAAAATCACTGTCAGGATCTTATGAGTTTCACATGTAAAATTCCTCGTACCACGTCTGGTACATAGTAGGAATTTACTGATTATTAACTATTGTTATTACTTATCTGTCTAATCTGTGCTTTTGCTCATAGCATGTGTTTTGTAGAACCAGGAGCTGTATTCTCTTCGTGGTGTTGGTTTGACAATAAGCCTCACATGGGTTGAGGAAGTAGAGTAACAACTTTTAAATGGGATGCCAAAATCAAATTCTTCTTCACACTTGGCCTTTTCTCGGGCATATTTTTTCCTCTCCTTTTGCTCTATTTTGTGAAATGTCAGGAAAGAGACCTAAGAAGCTTTCTGTGGAAATAGTACTCAAAGAAAGACACGGATCTCAGTCAGGGTACTTTCTTGGGGTTTTGGCAATGTCCTAGGTGGGTGTATGTCCACATGGCAAATATTCTAGTGGTTAGAGGGGAGTCAGGACTTTTGATTTGCACTGCCTGGGTAACTGACCTCAGAGATCCTCAGTTTTTCTTTTTAACAAAAAGAAGCCCAGCCTTCCCAGGGTGTGGTTTGAATTCCTGATTTGGTGGTTGTTAGGGGCTCTGAAAATACCGTGCAGCTTTTAAAGCAATGATCGAGTCATTACTATGCAAATCTTCCCCCCCTCCTTCAGCCTTTGTGTCACTAAAATACCACTTAAGTGGGACGTCTGTTTTCATCTGGTTTATATCTGAGATTGAAGACACATGGCTCTCTGATTAACTCTGAAACCATTAACACCACATCTTCATCAGAAAAACCACAGAAATTAGGGTTAAATGGGTCCTCCTGTGATTTTCTCTAATCCTTTTCCAGCTTTACTGGCTTCTCCCTCTGCTTCCCCTAAGTCTTCTCTCTGTCTGCTTTTCACTTGGGAATGAATTACCCATCCAGACCTCCCATACCTACTCCCACCTCGACACACATATTCTTCTTGCGCACTTCCTGCCTGCAGGATGCAGGCCATGCTCCTCTCATCTTTCTTTCTGAGCAATGAGAAAACGGAAAGATAACAACCCCTGTGGCTTCCTATTGTTTGCAGGTGTCTGGTCTGAAGAGAGTCACTGCATTCTATACTGCCAGAAAAATATTTGCCATTGAAAAATTAATTTTCATCATTCTGTGCTTCTGTTTAACCTCAGTGGTTTGAAATCCTACTCATTTTCTGTAACGTAGATCACACATTGCCTTATTTGCAATGTTACTCTGATGTCAGGATGAGATGCTGGACTTTGCATCTTGTTTATACTCCTATTTCAATATTCCTATCTGTCCCAGATAGGAATCGAAGTTCAAAATCCTAGATATGCAAGCATCAAGCAAGATTTTATTTTATTTTTTTATCACGGGTTTTTGTCTTTTTACAGTCCCATCATTATTTTTCTTCCCCCTCTTTCGGGGCCATCAGTTAAGTTTGAATGTGGCTGAGGGGTTCCCCGGGTGGCTCAGTCGGTTAAGCGTCTGCCTTCGGCTCGGGTCATGTTCCCAATGTCCTGGGATCGAGCCCCGCATCGGGCTCCCTGCTCCACGGGAAGCCTGCTTCTCCCTCTCCCACTCCCCCTGCTTGTGTTCCCTCTCTCGCTGTCTCTCTCTGTCAAATAAAAAAATAAAATCTTAAAAAAAAAAATTAGAAAATATTCATTCAGTCGTCTTCAGATATTTTCCCTGCCTTTCCATGCCCCCATATTTTTACCTACCGATATTCTA
Organism: Leptonychotes weddellii; assembly: GCF_054177405.1. Lineage (NCBI taxonomy): Eukaryota > Metazoa > Chordata > Mammalia > Carnivora > Phocidae > Leptonychotes > Leptonychotes weddellii. The sequence goes on from NC_138370.1 coordinate 69,898,120, forward strand.
TTTATTGGCATATTAGTCTGCTTGATATTGTCCTACAGGTCACCGAAGCTCTATTCATTTTTTTAAAAATCCTATTTTTCATTATGTGTTATTTTGGGTTTTTTCTCTTGCTATAGGTTTATGTTCGCTGATCTTTTATTCTGTTAGTCCCATCCTTTGTATTTTTTTTATCCCTAAAATTTCCATTTGGAAAATTTTTATGTCTTTTATTCTTCTCGTTATGTTCATTTTTTCCTTTAAATCTTTGAGTATGTAGTATTAATAATTGGTATTTTAAAAATCATTGTCTGAAAATTTTATCACATTCATTGTTTCCTGTTCTCTTCTATCAATGAATTTTTCTATACAAGGTTATATGTGACATTCTTAGGCTTCTTTAGATGCCTGATTATTTCTTATTGGAGTCCATATTCCTGATTTAGTTGTATTCCTTTAAAAAGTATTGTACTTTGTTCTAGCAAGCAGTAAATTATGCAGATCAGTGTAAACATTTTGATTCTTTTTAAGTTTGCTAGCGTGGGTTTAGAGCAATCTTTACCCAGCGGCTAGGTTAGCCCCACTCTAGAGTCTGACCTTTCTGATGTCTCTACTGAATGCTCTGCATATTATGACATTTTCCCACTCTGACTGGTGAACTGTTCTTAACCCCATTATGGAAATGGTTCACCCTCCCTCCCAGCCTCAAGGAATTTTATTCAACGGTTGTGGAGATCATCACTCTGCCAAAAGAGGACCCCTTTGCAGATCTTTAGAGTTGTCTTTTTACAGTTTTCTCATCTCTGGCACTCTGCTCCATAAATTCTAGTCATTTTGCCTTCTCTGAACTCTAATTTCAGTCTTCTCAACTCAATGCAGATACTGGGCTATGTAGAATTCTCTCCTTGAGCTGCCTAGAAACTGCCACCTGGCAGAAAGCCAAGAAAATCATAGGGCTCATCTTGTTTGCTTCACTCTTCTTAGGGATCACAGGCCAATGTTGCCTATTGTCCAATGTCTGAAAAGAGTTGGTTCATATATTTTGCCCAGTTTTCTAGTTATTCACAGTGGGAGGGTAATTCTCCTAGCCCTTCCATGATATTTTGTTTTCTATTAACCACACTTAAAAATTACTTTATTTTTTCCTTCTTTTGGAACAATTAAGGTTTTTTTAAATTCCATAATTTTACTATATTGATTCAGAAAATGTCCATTCTTTGAGTGGTTACTCTTGAATTTAGGGTTCTTTCAACAAGGATCTGTGGATCAGGGTTTCCAGACACACTTCACAAGTTGTGCACGGAGCAACTCCAGGGAGAGCCATTTACACATACCTGCAACTGTGTAACATTACAGCTGGTATACAAGAACATCTTTACATATCTGATCATATTTTTATTTTTTACTGTTGAATGATAATTTGTCTGAATATAGAATTTATGTTCAAAGTTAGATCCCTTTAGATCTTTAAAGATATCACTCGATTTTAAAAACAGTCACCTATGTTGCTTTTGAAATGCCTGATATAAATTTGATTCTCCTTCTGTTCTAGATGGTTTGTTTTTCTGGTAGCATTTAGGATTTTCTAATTATCCTTCATGTTCTGGAATTTCAGTGCCAATACTCAAAGTATAGGCTTTAAAACACTTGTTCCTGCTTGGCAATCTTTTGGAATTTTCTACTTGAGGCCCCATGATATTCTTATGTTCTATGATACAGAAAATATGTTAAGGATAGAAAGCGTGTATGCTTGTATGTTTGACACGGGGAAAAAAGATAATCACAGGCTCATCCTCCATTAAGGAAATTGAATAGATATGCCTATAATAGGGCATAACTATTGTTTCTTTTGCATATATACTTAGAAGTGTAATTGCTGAGTCGTGGAGTGGGTAGATATTTAGCTTTAGGAGATACTGCCAAACAGTTTTCCAAAGGGGTTGTGCCAATTTACCCTTCCACCAGCAATCCAGTTGCCCAACATTCTTGGCAACAATTGATATTGTCAGTCTTTTCAGTTTTTTTCATTCTGCTGATGTGTAATGATACCTCTTTGTGGTTTAAAATGGCTTTCCCTGACGAGCAATAATTTGGGGTCCCTTTCCATACATTCATTGGTCATTTGTATGTCTTCTTTTATAACACATCTGTCATTACATTTACTCAATTTAAAACTGTTTTTTAAACATATATTCTGTATGTGAGTCCTCCACTGGACTTTTGTGTTGTATTTATGTTCTCACGCTCTGTGACCTATTTTTTCACTCTCTTACTGGTGTCCTTTGATGAACATAAATTCTTATGATTAATTAAATCCAATTTAACAATATTTTCTTTTATGGTTAGTGCCTTTGCATCTTGCTTAAGAAGATTTTTTTTTCTGCCTGAGGTCATGAAGATATTCTGTTTTTTTTTAAAGTATTTTTTATGTTTTTACCTTTTTTTTTTTTAAAGATTTTATTTATTTACTTGAGAGAGAGAGAATGAGAGACAGAGAGCATGAGAGGGAAGAGGGCAGAGGGAGAAGCAGACCCCCTGCTGAGCAGGGAGCCCGATGTGGGACTTGATCCCGGGACTCCAGGATCATGACCTGAGCCGAAGGCAGTCGCTTAACCAACTGAGCCACCCAGGCGCCCTATGTTTTTACCTTTTTATATTTATGTCCCTGATGACCTCACATTAGTTTTTGTGTATGGTCTGAAGCAGGCATCAAGGTCCATTTATTTTTTCCATATGAATATCTAATTGTTCTAATATCATTTACTAAAATTATCATTTTTTCATTACAGAATTTCAATGGCAATTTTTTGTATTCTATTGCATTTAGTCCATATTCTACAAATTTGATTGTATATATGTTGGTTTAAATATGATTCTTTTTTTTCTGTTCCATTGGTCCACTCTTGTAATTACTATGGCTTTATAATAGGTCTTGAAATCTGGTAGTATTATTTCTCCCAATTTCCTCTACTTCAACATTTGTCTTTCTAAGTTCTTAAATTACCATATAAATTTTAGACTCATTAGTCAATTTCCAAAAAAAAAAAAAAATCCTTGCCTGGGATTTAGTTTTGAATTTCATTAGATAAGTTTGAGGAGTATCAAATCTTAATAATCTTGAATTCTTCCAATCCATTAACATGTTCCATGTCTCAATTTATTTAAGTCTTCTTTACTTTCTCTTTAATATTTTGCAGTTTTCAGTATATACTGGTCATAGACATCTTTGGTTAGATTTATTTCTAGTTATTTTATTTTTTATGAGATTGTATACAGTATTTTTTTTAAATTTCAATTTCCTGTTGTTTTTTTGTTAGGTCATTGAAATACAATTAATCTTTGTATATTGATTTTGACATTAGTGACACTCTAAATTCACTTATTAATTCTAATGGTTTGCAGATTATTTTGAATTTTTTATGTATATAGCTTTTTCTCTTTTCCAATCTTTTTACCTTTCCCTTCTTTTGGTGACTTCCCATACAATGCTGAGAATATGTGATGGTGGTGCATTTGTTGTTCTTAGACATTATTGGTTGTCACCACTGAGGAGGTGGTGCCACTGGAAAAATGCACAGGCCATGCTCCCACAACAAAGGATTATCCAGACCCAAATGACAATAATGCCTATTGAGAAATCTTGATGTAAAGGAAAGCAGATTAACATCTCATCAACCTCAGGGCATGGCTACTGATATTCATAACCTTGACCCTGAATCATTAGGAAAACATTAGATTATGATCAGTATGCCCTAAAATACAATGCATTCTAGAAAGATTTGTGTAAAAGTAGTTAATATTTGTAAAAATTTGGGGCTTTAGGACAACTGTCTATGTTTCAACTGTCTAAAGGATTAATTTATGTGAAAGATCTCATTTCCAAATAGTGCCAAATGCAGGAAGTATTACAGAAAGTCAAGACCTCTTTACAATTTTTGTATTGTTCAAGATAATTTAAAAAACATTTCTGGCTTACTGGATTGATATTTGCTCAAAGAGATTATTTTTTTAAAAAGTTCTAAAGCAAACTGCGGTTTGGACTTCAGGGCCCCAGTGAACATTCTTCCTCTCTATGGAGACTTTTACACAATAGTTGGTCCTGACCTCGGACCTCAGCAGCATTTGGCTATCAGCTGGGAGTTCATTTAAGAGAGTTCCTCCTGCAGACCAATCATTCCTTCCACGTTCAGAGCTGAGGCACACTCAGTTGGGGCATGGAAAAGGCAACTAAATTTGGTGTAATTGCAGCAGATTTCTGGAATTCATCTGAATGGAGTGGAGGAGGGGGCAGGAAGGTGTCATGGGAGAGAATTATGCAAAAGTTCAGGGAAGGATAAAATGTGCTGGAAATAAAATGAATAAGCAGCGACATCTGGAAATTGATTGAAAAAAGGCCACAACTGAAAGTGCATCTGGGGAAGAGAAAACAGGACCCAGATTGCCACAGATCTGGAAAGATCAGGAGCCTAGAGAAAGTTCTTTTAAAAACAAAACAAACCCCAAAACCCTTATGGCCTGGTGACATGCATTTGGAAGCAAACAAACTTGGGTTGACTTTCTGACCAAGAGATCTCTATCCGTATTTAAGCACGCTTTCTGAGCTATGAAATATGTGCAGAAAGGAAACCCAGAAGAGCCAGAAATTCCAGTGGTAAGGAAAGATGGCACTGCTGTGGCAAAACACAAAAACATGCAGAGTTGAGTGGAGATGGTCTTTGTAACTGATAGGTCATGTATTAGGCAGCAATAAGCAAATTTCATTGCCTCTTTGATCACTGCATTTACGTCTCACATTCCACCTGTCTCTTTAATGAAATACTTTGTTGAGTCCTGGGTCACAATATCATCAAGCTGCTCAGATGACACTGGCTTGTGATGTGGCATGAGTCTATTTCTCAATGTATTTATAACATAACATGGAATAATAGCCACATTGGCATTGCTGGTCATAAATCATGCTATCATTGCACTCTCCAATCATGCAGAGCCAATTGTAATGTTCCCTATCCATCTACAGGACAAAGAGAGCCTAGCATTATCCACTGGACCTCAATGTTCTCATTTAAGTCACGGAGGAATGAATGTGTAATGCAATCTCAAGATACAAAATGAATCTGTCATATCAAATCTCCAGGGGCGATGAGGTGAAGACCACCAGAGCTTCTGGCTAGTGATTCTTGTGGAGACTTGAAACCAGGACAGAATGCCTTTCACTGCTGGGATTATGATAGGACTATTCATCAAAAACCCAGTCATGTTACTCAGGAAGCTCACAGATTTCTCCCTGCTATAGTATTTTGGTCCTTTGCTTTCAATATCTCTTCCCTTTAGTTCTTTTGGTCCACTCTGAAACACTAAGCCTTTAAATTTGAAGAAGGGACACTATTTTGTAGTATGTATTATACTAATCTGTGGAGAAGAGGGTGACAAGGAAGTCATCTATCCATTTTGCCTCTAAAGATAAACATGACACAATACACAGACACCTCCTGTTATGGGTTGAATGCCTCGAATGCCCCCTAACTTCATATATTAAAGTCCTAACCCCCAGTATCTCAGAATGTGACTGTATTTAGAGAAGTAATTAAGTAATTAAAGAAGTAATTATATTAAAATGTGGACATTAGGGTAGACCTTAATATAACATGTCTGGTGTTCTTATAAGAAGACAAGATTTGGATACACATACACACAGAGGGAAGACCATATAAAGGGGGAGACAACAGCCATCTACTACCTAAGGAGAGAGGCCTCAGAAGAAACCAACTGTGCCAACACCTTGATCTTGGTCTTCTAGCCTCCAGAACTGTAAGGTAACGAATTTCTGTTGTTTAAGCCACTCAGTTTGTGGTACTTTGTTATGGCAGCCCTAGCAAATGAATACATCCACATACAATTTGATATATTTTTCTGGATAAATATTTTCTTCAAGTTTAAGTGGAGTATTAACCAAATACTGAGTGTTGTAAAGAAAATGAAGAGATAATACCAAATAGCCCCTACAAATTTTCTTCACATAAAATGGACAGACAACAGTGTGAATTCACCCTCCATGACACAAATGTTGTCTTCATTTGAGTTTCCATAAAATCAGACCCACAGACTGGGATTGAAGTGTATATAGGCTCTTTGGGAAGTGACAACAGGAAATCATTGTAGAGGAGTAGAGAAGTAAAACAGAAAACTTGGGTTAAAAAGCAGGCTACCATTACAGGCAACTGGGGCTCAATCCCATCAGAGAGCTCAAAAGAGAGGGTGTAGAACATGCCTCAGAACTGTTGCTCCTGAAGAGTGAGACAGGTGCAAACAATAAAATTACTAGGAATAAACTGAACCAAAGAGGTAAAAGGTCTATACTCTGAAAACTGTAAAACACAGGTGAAAGAAATTCAAGATGATGCAAAGAAATGGAAAGACGTCCCATGCTCATAGGTTGAAAGAACAAATATTGTTAAAATGTTTATACTACCCAAAGCAATCTACATATTTAATGCACTTCCTATCAAAATACCAACATTATTTTTTCACAGAACTAGAACAATCAATCCTAAAATTTGTATGGAACCACAAAAGACCTCGAATAGCCAAAGCAATCTTGAAAAAGAAAAACAAAACGTCACAATTCCAGATTTCAAGTTATATTACAAAGTGATAGTAATTAAAACAGTATGGTACTGGTATAAAAATAGACACATAGGTCAGTGGAATAGAACAGAAAGCCCAGAAATAAACCCACAGTTATATGGTCAACTAATCTTCAACAAAGGAGGAAAGAATATGTAATAGGAAAAAGACAGTCTCTTCAACAAAAATCCTTGAAGAGAGCACAGGCAGTAATCTGTCTGACATCAGCCATAGTAACTTTTTTCTAGATAGGTCTCCTGAGGCAAGGGAAATAAAAGCAAGAATGGACTACTGGACTACATCAAAATGAAAAGTTTCTGCACCAAGAAAGAAGCAATCAACAGACCTCAAGATAAGGAGAAGATATTTGCAAGTGACATATCTGATAAAAGGTCAGTATCTAAAATATGTAAAGATATATAAAAAATATATAAAGGGTCAGTATCATCAGTATCCAAAATATAAAAAGAACTGAAACAATTCAACACCCCCAAAACAAATAGTCCAATTAAAAAATGGGTAGAAGATGAACAGACATTTCTCCAAAGAAGACACAGAGCTCGTCAATAGACACATGAAAAGATGCTCAACATCACTTATCATCAGGGAGATGCAAATCAAAACTACAGTGGGATATCACCTCACACCTATCAGAATCACTTAAAATCGAAAACACAAGAAACAACAGGTATTGGCGAGGATGTGGAGAAAAGGGAACTCTCTGGCACTGCTGGTGGGAATACGAACTGGTACAGCCACTACGGGGAGACAGTGTGGAGGTAGAAGCTGCCAGTAGCTAGCTCTAGCCCCAGATCAGGAGAGCTGGCTTGAGGTTGCAGTAATCATACGGGGAGGTTAGCCAGAGATGGCACACAGCATACATGCAGGATCCAGGCTTAAGTGTGGGCTTCATGGTTACGTGAATCCATCAATTCCCTTTATTTGCTAAAATTATGTGCTTGGGGTTTTTGTTACTTCGAACTAAAAGAGGCTCATCTTCTTACCAATAAAAATACTTGTAAATCGTATATTACTTTCACTTTTCTTCCTTAGATTTTAAATTTTTTGGATACTAATTCTTTTTTCTAAGTTGTGGTAAAATACACTTAACATAAAATATACTTTTTGTCTTATTAGCTCAGGCTGCTATAATAGAATACCATGGACTGAGTGCCTTAAATAGCTGAAATGTATTTCTACTGTTCTGGAAACTGGGAAGTTTGAGATCAGGGTGCCAGCAAGGTTGGGTTTGGGTGAAGGCCTTCTTCCTAGTTTACAGATGGCTGCCTTCTTGCTCTGTCCTCATGTGGCTAAAAGAGTTCAAGAGACCTTTCTTCTGTCTCTTCTTATAAGGGCACTAATCCCATTCGTGAAGGCTCTGCTCTCATGACTTAATTAATTCCCAAATGTCCCACCTCCAAATATGATCACATTGGCAATTAGGGCTTGAACACACTCTCTTTGGGAGGACACAAATATTGTATCCACAGCACCATTTTATCCGTTTTAAGTCTTAATAAGTTCCTTCACATTGTTGGGCAACCATCACCACTATTCATCCCCAGAACTTTTTCATCACCCCAACCAGAAACTCCGTGCCTATTAAACAATGATCTCCATTACCCCTTTCCCTGGCCTCTGTTAACCACTGTACTACTTTCTGTCTCCATGAATTTCCTTCTTCTAGATACCTCATAAAAGTGGAATCGTACAACATTCGTTCTTTTGCATACGGCTGATTTCACTCAGCACAATGTTTTTAAGAGTCATCCGTGTTGTAACACATCTCAGAATTTCGTTCCTTTTTCAGGCTGGCGAATATTCCATCATATGTATATATTACATTTTCTTCATCTGTTTATTTGTCAATGGACAGTTGGGTTATTTCCATCTTTTGGCTATTGTGAATAATGCCGCTGTGAACATGGGTGTATGAGCATATTCTGCCAGTAGGAGCTCAGATCAATCCTGAGGTGTCATTCAGCAGTATAAGGCTCTGGGCTCTGTGGATAGGGCCTGGCTCCCACAGCTTCAACATTGGATAAGAGCCCCAATTTCTTACCTTCTCTTATTCCTACCTTATCCCCTTATTCCTGCCTTATCCCCTTCAAAGTGAATTATATAAATTAATCCTGGAGTCAGACTGCTGTGTATGATTGCTACCTCTGGCACTTACTAGCTTGCTATTTATTTATTTATTTATTTATTTATTTATTTATTTATTTTCTTCCAAGTTTTTATTTAAATTCCTGTTAGTTAACATACAGCGTCATATTAGTTGCAGGTGTAGAATTTAGTGATTCAGCACTTTCATACATCACCCACTGCTCATCACAATAAGTGTACTCTTAATCCCCATCACCCATTTAGCCCATCCCTCACCCACCTCCCCTCTGGTAACCATCAGTTTGTTCTCTAGAGTTGAGTCTGTTTCTTGGTTTGCCTCTCTCTCTTTTCTCCCCCTATGTTCATTTATTTTGTTTCCTAAATTTCACATACGAGTGAAATCATATGGTATTTGTCTTTCTCTGACTAACTTATTTTGCTTAGCATAATACCTTTTGGTTCCATCCACGTCATTGCCAATGGCAAGAGTTCATTCTTTTTTATGGCTGAGTAATATTCCACTGTATATACATACCACATCTTCTTTATCCAGTCATCAGTTGACAGACATTTTGCCACTTACTAGCTTTTAACCTTTGCCTAGTTATTTAACAATCACAATTATACCTATTAATAATTATTATAATATCTACCAATATGATAGCCATGATTATGAATCCAAACAGTGATAATAAGGCCTTAGAACCATATGTGTATTCCAACCAATTGTTATAGTATTAAAGGGTGGTGTGTCAATTAGGATTCTTTGCAAGCACTAAAATCCACCTCTGAGTAACATAAACAAAACAAAACAGAACAAAACAAAAGGACATTTATTTGAAAGCTATCTAAGACTTCACCAAACTTATGGGGAAACAGATTTGGAAAAAGGAATATATAGTCATTAGGGGGCTTCTCCTGGAGTGACAGAACCCAGCTATTTCATCTCTCCTTGAGTTATTACCCTCAAGATTCCAAGTTTCAGGAGAGGGAGTCTGATAGAGCTGATCCTATACCAACTCATCCATTGGCTGGGATCAGGCCAGGGGTGAGTGGGGAAAGGGGTGGTCAGGAAAGAGGGAGGGGTCAGCAGTAAGAGAAAGGATGTTCCAGGAACCCTATGACTTCTGAAGACCAACTCAGGGCATCTGAATTTACCATCCCACTAAGATGGCACACAGTGGGTGAGTTGTAATCCACCAAAGGAAATTAGAGTGCCTCTCGGACTTATCATTTACTTTTTTTCACACACACCATAAATAGGAGAATGAAAACTCTTGAATTAGAGTAGTGCTTCTCAAATTTTAATGTGCATGTGAATCACCTGGGGATCTTGTTAAAATACAGATTCTGATTCAGTAGATCTGAGGCAAGCCTGAGATTTTGCATGTAACAGACTCGCAGATGATGCCTTTGGTGCTGACCTATGAACAACATTGTGAGAACAAGGCATTAGAAAATTGTGTGTGTGAGCAATGGTTTGATACTAATAATCATCTTTTTATTTTTTTTATGTTATATATAATTCAGAATTTTACATTTCTTTTATTGAAATACAATTCACATACTACAGAACTCATCTGTTTATAGTGTACAGCTCAATGGCTTATAGTGTATTCACAAGGTTGGGTAAACACCACCACCATCTAATTTCAGAACATTTTCATCATCCCCAAAAGAATTCCCCTGTTAGTAGTCATTCACCACTTCTTCCTTTCCTCAGCCCCTTGCATCCACCAAACTACCCTGTGTCTCCATGGAGTTGCCTATTCTGGACATTTCATATAAATGAAATCATATAATGTGTCACCCTGGCTGCTTTAGCTTAGCATAATGTTTTTCAGGTTCATCCATCCAGGGTAAGCTTGAGACTTCATACCTTTTTATGGCTGAACAATATTCCATTGAATGGACAGCCCACCTTTTGTTTATCCTCTCATCAGTCTAGGGACATTTGGGGTTATTTCCATTTTTTCCAGTATTATGAATAGTGATATTGTGCACATTTGTATGCATATTTATGTGTTTACATACTTTGGCTCTCTTGGGAATATATCTAAGAATGAAACTCTATGTTTAACTTTTTGAGGAAGTGCCAAACTTTTTCTCATAGAGGCTGCATCTTTTACACACCCACCAACAATGTCTGAGGGCTTTCATACTCCACATCCTCATCACTTGTTACTATCAGTCTTTGATTACAGTCATTCTAGTGAGTATAAAGTGATATCTTATTGTGGTTTTTATTTGCATTTCTCTAATGACCAATTATGGTAGCATCTTTTCATGTGCTTATTAGCAATTTATATATTTCCTTTGGAGAAATATTTATTCAGATCTTTTGTCCATTTTTAATGGTGTTGTCTTTTTATTATTTAGTTGTAAGAATTCTTTGAGTATTCTGGAGACCATTTGTTCAAAAGACCATTCTTTTCCCCATTGAATAGTGTTGGCACCCTTGTCTAAATCAACTGACTATAGATGTGTGGGTTTATTTCTGGAGCCTCAATTCTATACCATTGATCTATATGTCTATCCTTATGCTAGTACCACACAGTCTTAATTACTGTAGCTTTATAGTAAATTTGAAATTTGGAAATGTGAGTTGTCCAGCTTGGTTCCTCAATAAGGTTATTTTGGCTATCCTGAGTCCTTTGCATTTCCATGACTTTTAGAATCAGATAGTTAATTTCACCAAAAAAGGAAACTTTTTTGGGTTTAGTTTTCTCTTCTTAGGGTGCAAGAGTAGGTTATTAATTTGAGATTGTCTTTCTTTTTTTTAAGATTTATTTATTTATTTGAGAGAGAGAGAGAAAGAGAGCATGAGCGAGGTTGGGGGGGGTGGAGAGGCAGAGGGAGAAGCAGGGAGTCTGACGTGGAGCTCAATCCAAGGACTCCTGGATCATGACCTGAGCCGAAGGCAGATGCTTAACTGACTGAGCCACCCAGGCACCCCTGAGATCATTTTTCTTAATATAAGCACTTTACAGCTATAAATTTCCCTCTAAGCACTGCTTTAACTGCATCTCATAAGTACGTTGTGGTTTATTTATTTATTTATTTATTAAAGATTTTATTTATTTGTCAGAGAGGGAGAGAGAGCACAAGCAGCAGGCAGAGGGAGAAGCAGGCTCCCCGCTGAGCAAGGAGCCCGATGCGGGACCTGATCCCGGGATTCAGATCATGACCTGAGCTGAAGGCAGATGCTTAACTGACTGAGCCACCCAGGCATCCCTGTATTTTAGGTTTATTCATCTCTAAGCATTTTCTGATTTTCTTGTGATTTCTTCTTTGAAGCATTGTTTTTTTAAGAAGGTGTTTAATTTTCACATGTTTGTGACTTTTTCAAATTTCCTTCTATTATTGATTTCTAATTTTATTCTATTGTCCTCAGAGAACATACTTGGCATAATTTTAGTCTTTTTAAATTTATGGATATTTGTGTCAGTAAAAACATATGATCTAGCCTGGACAATATCTCATGCACACTTGAAAAGAATGTGCATTCTCCTGTTCTTGGGTAGAGTGTTCTCTCCATTAGGTGTGGTTGGCTTAGAATGCTTTTCAAATTTTCTATTTAATCATTGATTTCTTTTTGTCTCTTTTTCTATCTATTATTGAAAGTGGAGTATTTGAAGTCTCCAACTATTATTGTTGAACTGTCTATTTCTCCCTTCAATCTTGTCAGTTGTTGCTTCATGTTTTTTGGCACTCTGTTGTTAGGTGCAGTTGTCTTTTAAGTCAGAGAGGAGGGAAAAAATGAATTATAAACAAAATTTCATTTATTCTGTCTTTTATTTTTATCCATGTGTTTGCCTTTACTGGCCCTCATTTTTCTTTATATAGATTTGAGTTACTGTCTAGTGCCCCTTCATTTCACCCAGAAGGACTCTCTTTAATATTTTTTGTAGGGCAGGTCTCAGGTTCACTTATTGGCTTCTTATTTAATTTTTTTCAGAAAGAAGATGATGTAACCATAGGCGTGGCTATGAAATCTTTAGAGATAACTGACAAAATGATAAGACAATAATTAGTCATTGTTACAAAAAATATTTTGCTTTCTTTGGAAATACCGTAATTCTTTTATTTTGAACCAGTTCTATAGGTTCCCTTGTTTCTAAAACTGAAAAAAAAAAATTATTTTCTGTAAGAGTGATGGAAAAACCCTTCCTGAATGTAGCAATGCTAATAATTAAATTATGAAAAGCACTTCAGTCTTCAATTATGAAATAAATTCTTTGTGAAATCAAATCAAAGTCTGTAAACAATGGTGTTTGTTTAAAAAAACTGAACAAATAATGGCAAGTTTGGATAAAGGCACAGAACATAATTCTTGAATATTGAGTGGTAGGATTGTCTTTCATAACTCCTTCCAAAGTGTTTTATACATATTAATTTAAACCTCACAAGTATTCACTGGTAGATCATTTATCCACAAGTGTTTGCCACTAGATCGTTTGTCCCAGTGATAGAGGATGGAATTGAAGATACAACTAATAGAGTCTGAAATCATAATTTTCTTACCAGAAGCAAATGTTATTTCTCTCAGAATAGCCCTGGACCTTTAAAGAGAGCTAGTAGGCATCTGCCTAATAGCATTTGCATTTAATCATGGACAAAGAAGAATCTAAAATAGGCCTTGGCAAATGGCAAGTGTATTTAGTGGCCTTGCACCATAGAAACATGTCAGTTTGCAATGTACAGTAATCCCACACTATTTCTGATCTTGCCCATCACAGACTCTCTTGTTTCCTTGGCCAGGTAGGCAGGCCAGTTCCCTCCTTCAAGTCACTGAGGAACTGATTGCTGTCATAACACATCTGTTGATATCATTTGGGCCAAGCAAGCATTGTCGATCTTACTCAAGAATACTACTTTGCTCAAAGCCCTTCTGGAGAGTTCCTTCCCAACATGACTCATCAGGAAGTTTTCTCAGAAACTTAGTGGCTATCTGTGAGGTCCAGCCACTAATGATCTACCTTCCAGTTCAGGCAGGATATTTTCCCTTCGCCAACTAAATAAATTCTTTTTATAAAGAGTCCTCCTGCTGAGCTTTTGGAGGATTAAGTGCCTAGTTGAGTGCCCTCCACCAGGGAAAGCTGGAATGGATTTGGTTTATTTCTTAACTCTGTGGAATCCATTTTGAAAACTATCAACCAAAGCAGATTCACACAATGATTCCCATAAGCTATTTGTGGATCCCACCCATAGTTCTGAGGGCTTGACCTCAAGTCTTACCTATCTTGAATGTGATGCATTGAACAGAGAAGAGAAAAACAACCCATTTCGATGAATCTTGATACTTTATGAAAAGCAGATCTAATGCTAACCCAATATGATTTTTCAAGGGAAGTCTTTTTGCTAGAGGAGCTGTTTTTCTCAAGGTCTCTCCATCTAGCAGGTTACCTGAGGTCTAGTATATTTACTTCTTCCACTAGGTGGCAGGACTTTTAAGCAATGCTGCACGTGTGTCCCAGAAAGTTCTCTTGGAACAGAGAAGTTAGAATTGTCAACATTTGATGCAGGTCAAGAAGTTTAACTGGATTATGTCTCTGGGTTTCTATGATTACCTTGCTCTATATTCCTCCCTGTAATGCAGTTTATTTTTCCAGACAAACAATGCATTATGAATGTGTTTTTGCTTTTGGCATGATGTCTCTGTTGCAGAAATTATTTTAATCACAGATCTTTGACTGAAACATCTGTGTTTCTTGTTTTCAACAGGAAAGAGGAGTGCACTCTGGACTCTGAAATGACAAAGAATAGAATCTTTCATTTCCGTCTAAAATGTCAAGGGCAGAGGATGGAGTGTTGGTGCCAGTGGGAGAAGGTTGGAGTGTTTGGGACCAAATAGAATGAAAATACATAGAAGGAAATAAAAGCCATGATATTTAAGATGTGGCAAACACTACAAACGTAAGGGAAAGCCAACTGCTTCTATGAATTAGTACCGTGGATTATTGGGTTCAAATTATGTTTTGCTTAAATTTCGTCACTGAATCATGGCCCCTTTGGCCCATGATTCAGTGTGAGTGGCATTTGGGGTGATCCTGGCTAATTGAGAAATTAGTCAAGATACTTTAGAAATCATGTCATCAAATACAAGTGAAAAATGTTTTTCCAACTATCTGAAAATAAACGGGTGAAAAATGAAAAGGTCAAATTGCCATAAACCCTTTGGCTTTTGTTGTGGGCAGTTGTGAATAGCATCACTCACTCTCAGATAACTAGAGCTTGAGTTACATGAAATAAGCCTTTGGAATTAAGTTGATGGGTGGTCTTTATTTTAGTTTGTTACTCTGGCACTTGGGTACCAATGCTTAATATTCATGATTAAGTCCAAGGAGGAAAATGCTTGAAATTACACCCTTCTTTTGTGTTTGGAGAAGAACCTCGTCTCAGACAAACTTCTCATTTCACCAACATATTTTAACCTTCCTCAACAGAGCAGGGGTGGAGTTCCAAGTACCATCAAATGTTTACCTTTGGTTCACTTGCCGTAGAATGTGACAGGTTTACAGATGTGTTTCCAATACAAAGACAAGGAACCTGTTTCTCTCTTTCTCTCTCCTGCAACACAAAACCTCACAAAAGCCTATATCCTGCAGAGACAGCTGTTGGGAAAGTTCAGGCATAGCAACTCCCGCAAACATGTCATCTATTGTCTCCTTGGCTGCTCTGTGAAGGTCTGGCTCTCACAGAAAAGTGCCCTTTTTTATAAACACCTCCCATGAAGACAGGCAAAGGTGTGAGGTGTGCCTGTCAGGGTGAGTGATGGGTGCAGTAGGAACCGGTACGTGGGGGGGATGGTGGTGAGGTGAAACCTGAGCTCTTCTAATCCCTTGGAGCAGGACACCTGGGAGCTCCTCCTGCCACTTCCCCCTCACAGGCCCCGGTTTTTTCAGATCTGGGAGGGGGGAGAGAAGTCAATAAATAGTGTGTGTACGTGGAGGGGGGGATGGGATGAAGAGATGTTGGGGGAGTTTAATCCCAGTCAGTGAATTTCAAAAAGCCTCTCATGAGTGCAAACAAAGCTATCATGGGTGGTTCTTGGATTTTCACTTTGGTGGCCCTTACACTCTACAGGGCCTGCCTTTGACCCACTGCCCCGCCAGCCAGCCTTCTTTTTCCTGCTTCTTTTGCCTCTTGAAATTCTCTGGGGTCGAGGCCAGGGTGAGGTAGGGAAATATTGAAAAGAACGACCACTGTGAAATCTCCTTAGTCTGCTGCTCATCCCAGTCCTTCGGTGACTTTTGAAACATTGGTTGAATCTTCCACAAGGGTGATCGATCACACATTGGTTTTCAGATTTGTAAAATGAGAATATTCTTTTCTTCTTTATTTTGAATTTATGTTAGTACCCATCAAATCCAATAGTTTGTGCCTGATAGTTTAAATAAAGTATTATAATTGCATGATGTAATGAGGTTTGTCTTGAGAAAGGAAACTTAACTTAGATACCAGTAATAAGCTGTTTTTTCTAAGAGACAAAGCACTGCATGCACAAGCTCAAACGTTGTACAGGAAAAGCTTTAGAACCGGGCACATTTGGTTTAGATTTCTAATTCAGCATTTATTACAGACAAATGAGCCCAGGCAAGTTAGTATACTTCTTTGTGCCTTAGTTTTCTCCCTCTGTAAGATAGGGATATACTATCTCTCTGTCAGTGCTGGGACTGGGTGAGTGCATAATGGTAAATGGGGAGCACTCATTCTGATGCAGAGTGTGGGCTCAGTGCATGCTAACTCCTTCCTTCAACCATTCACAACGGAACCTGTTTAAAAACAAGGATTAATCATGAAGCAGCGCCTCTAAAATGTTATCTTCTTGGTTGAATTTTAATCATAGGAGAAAAGGTGTCCTTGGATGCATTTGAGTTTTCTGCTGTTTTCCCTCTCCTGGAAGAAACCCTAGGTACAAGAAGGGCAGTTAAAGACAATGTTGGGTGGATGGGAAATGAATAGAACTCGAGTGGTGTCCTAATCAGGAAGATTTTTTTTTTCTTCTGGTCATAGAATTTTCATTTGCCCCTATTTATACCCATCTCAAGAGATAAAAGCACGCATGTGCCTTTCTCCACCCATGTGACACCATTTTTGAAGATACTGATGTATTCTTGCCAGTTCGATAGAAATCTAATTCCAGGGATAATCAAATAAGAATATTAGAACTAGAAGAAACTATCCTTATTATTAAAACAGAATGTCGGAGGACTTCAAAGGAATTTGAGAACCTGGAGATGCCATACAGTGAGTTCACAGCAGAGCAAGGTTTGAGATCCAGATTATTTGATTTTTTAATCCAAAACCCTGTATTTCCGAAAGGGTGTTTCATCGTAAGTGGTTGTGAGTTTCTTCTCTCAGCTGCTACTCTTGGTTGATGAGAAAGGTGAAAGCCAACATTAAAAAGGTGGGCTTTTTTGCTTGTCTTCATACAATCCTTTATTGACTTGAGAGGAGGCAGATGGATTCAAGGTGGAAAAAAGGAAAGACTCAAGAATGGCTTTTCCAGGCTGCAATCACCACAGAAGTTTCTGTTTGGGACAAATATTAGAATGTTGAATCTTGAGCTTGCCATTTATTCTGTCAATTAATTAAGCACAGACTCATGGATTTGAGGAGCATCTAATTAATATAATTTGTGGGCAATCAGAAGGCATATTTATTAAAGATGTATAAGGAACCATCTCATATGGGTTTGTTTTGATTATTGTATGAAACTAAATCATAGTGAGATTTCTCAGGCTTTACAACTATGCATTAAAAATTAACAACCAGTCTCTGGCCAAAATCTTCTCTCTAACCTGTGTTCCATATCTCGTTCCAAGAGCAGCATACTCCGCCAAGCATACCGGATGGGACATCTGCAACAAGGACTGGAAAGGAGAATTTTGCCCTGAGTCTGAAGGTGTTATTTTTCCCATGGTTTGATTTGCCTGGCATTCTTTGCCTGGCATTTTTTCCTTTTCCTTTGCAAGGAAAGGGAGAAATGAGGAGTGTTAGTTGCTGACGAAGTCAAGAGGGCGCTGAGGCTGGCTGGGTTTATTACTTTTGGCCGATAAATGGTGTGATGTGGTTTTACTTCCTATTTGTAGAGCCTTTCTAGAAACCTGGGCCCTGTTCTTCAGTGAGTCCTCCTTGTCGGCTTATATATATTAAAAGAGAGAGAATGAAAGTCCAAAAGAAGGAAAGGAATTTTAAAAAGCAGTTCCTTCAAGAGAACAGAGAACCCCATGGGAAAGCAGTGGCATCAGAAGGGATAGGGCAGAAGATGATTATCAGCATGTAAAACGTGTCTGTCTTTCCAGTATAGAATCTGTGGAATTTGCATGCGTCATTTCTCTCATAGCCCGCTGGAGGTACTACTAATGATAACAATAACATCAGAGATGACATGTGTGTGGCCCATCCCAGTTTATCAATGACTTGTTTGCACATACTATTTCATTTAAATAATGAAGGTATGGAACACAAAGCAAACCTTTTGAGTATTCATATTAAAACCCCCTAGGGCGTGGGGCACAGAGTGGGGGCAGTGGGCCTGGCTTCTAGATATCTGGTTTTGATTCTGCTCTGTCATCAAAGCCTTGAATGCAGCATAAGCCCCCTGGCCTCTTTTCCCATCTTTAATGCAATAAAATTATATGAGATGATCTCTAAAAATCTTCCCAGCACCAACAGTCTAATTCTATGATCCATTTCCCTCGATGGGGAGAAATTTTCATCTTAGACAAGGCATCATTTGAATGTTGAAAGGCTATCTCTGGGGCGCCTGGGTGGCTCAGTCAGTTGAGTGCCCAACTCTTGATCTCAGCTCAGGTCTTGATCTCAGGGTGGTGAGTTCAAGCCCCGTTTTGGAACCTACTGAGGAAAAAAAAAAAAAAAGAAAGAAAGAAAGGCTGTCTCTGCTCTTGGAGGAAGCTCTGTATGGCAGCCAGCAGTTTGCTCAGAGGTTTACAGTTGGTTTACAAAACCATTATCTTTTCAAGCATGCAGCTAGCTAAAAAAATACTGCTTTCATCACCACCATTTCTATTTTGAAACAGAAAATTCTCCTTGAAAAGATTTAAATGGGAGTGTGTACTGCACATATTGTGTAACTACCCCACGGTGTAACAAGTCTAACAAAAACAAGGATCACTTATTGGATGCCATAAGCCAAGTCTTCTTGAATGTAATTCTAAGCCAGGAATATCTTCAATCTGCGCACATAAATACTTATGTTACTTAAAAAGAAGTTTCTACATGGCCAGGCAAATATAGGAAAATGAAGAGCATGTGTGCATACAGGAAAGGACAAGCTAGCTGCGTTTCAGCATTGATCTGGAGTGTGTGTGTGTGTATGAGAGAGAGAGAGAGAGGAAGAGAGAGAGAATTAGGGAAGGTGGCAATGATTAAAAGAACAAGTGTTGTAAATTCAGAGTTAAAAAATAAAATCATGGGGATGCCTGGGTGGCTCAGTTGGTTAAGCATCTGCCTTCGGCTCAGGTCATGATCCCAGGGTCCTGGGATCGAGCCCCACATTGGGCTCCCTGCTCAGCGGGGAGCCTGCTTCTCCCTCTGCCTGCCGCGCCCCCTTCTTGTGCTTATGCTCTCTCTCTCTCTCTGACAAATAAATAAAATCTTAAAGAAATAATAAAATCATAGGAATCTTGCGTCTTTAACTTGGGACATAAGATTCTACTACATACTTGTTCATTTTACACATGCCTTGAAAGGTAACCTTAAAACCAACGGGAGCAAATTTAAAGTAGCATGGGAGAAAGGGGAAAATTCAGTGAGAATATTGTCTTTTATAGACTATCAGTTTCTGGGGTTTGGAGTTTTTAGGTATATTTCTCCTTAGTTTCAAGAAAACTTTGTAGCTTGTCATTGAGAGCTATATCTTTTCCCAGTGCCAACTATGTGCTTTTGTTTTTAGTAGCTTTTTATTATTCATTTTAAGGATTCTGTTTCATAAACAAACATTAAAAAATAAACTTATTGGGGCGTCTGGGTGGCTCAGTGGGTTGAGTGTCTGACTCTTGATTTCAGCTCAGGTCATAATCTCAGGGTCCTGGGATTGAGCCCCACATCAGGCTCCACACTCAGGGGGGAGTCTGCTTGAAGAATCTCTCCCTCTGCCCCTCCCCACCCTGTGCACACACGTGTGCTCTCTCTCTCTCCCTCTCTCTCTAAAATAAATAAATAAATCTTAAAAAAAATAAAAAATAAATCTATTATTTTGGAGTAGTTTTAGAATTGTGGAAAAGTTGCCAAGATTATTGAAGAGTTTCTAAACATCTGTCACCCTGCTTCCCCAGTGTTAATATCTACACTGCAATGCACATTAGACAAAACTAAGAAATCGATATTGGTATGTTGCTATTAACTGAACTCCAGACTTCATACAGATTTTACCTGTTTTTCCACTCGTGTCCTTTTTCTGTTTCAGAATGCAATCCAGAGTACCACATTGCATTTAGTTGGCTATGTTTTCTATGGACAAGCAGAAGGGTCCACAAATTCCTTTAAGAGGCATTGCCTTTTCTCTAGAGTTCCCTGCCATATTGTTCTAGAGGTAGTGTTGCACGGCGCTTAGCTAGCCTCTGCTTTTCTGACCAAGCATCGATTGCCCCCAGCGTGGCGTTGGCTGGTCCTCCTTGAGGCGCCACTTGCAGATCTCTGTCAGGGCATGCACTCATCGGACTGTACTGCTGTCTCACTCACAGGTTATGGGAGTCATTGAGCATCAAAGCTGTGTGTCAGGCAGAGAAGCAATGCTGAATATTCAGGCAGTGCAGTGTGCTTCACATGGGTTTGGTGGTATCGAGTAAAGGAGTCTTGAGGCCTTTGTTTATAGCTAGTGTAGCTAGACCCTAAAACTGTAAGCCCCATGAAGCAAGGGATTGGTTTTCTTTGGGTCACTAGTGTCTTTCCAGGTCCACCTGGTGCCTATCCCAAAGTAGGGTCTTAATAATATTTATGGAATGAATGAATGAATGAATGCATAAGAAGGTGAGAAGCTGCAGGGCTGTAGGAACACCAGCAGAGACAGGGAACACCACGGTTGGCAAGGGAAGGGCGTTTGGCTCTCTCCCTCCCCACCCAGGCGGCCTTGGCAGTGGGGAGGAAGGAATCCTCCCCAGTGGGGGGCAGTTTGGAGTTCTTCAGCTGTTCTTAGTTGGAAGGCTCACTTCACTACATCACACCTGGCTATATTTCAAAGATTAATGAACAGCATCTTGTCAGATTTAATATATTGCACTTGGGGAGTTTACTTTGACGATGTAATCATAAATTCCCTGAGCTGCGAATTACACCTTAAGGACTTAAATGAAGTTCTAGTGAGAACCAAAGAAACAGGAATCACCGTAAAATGTAAAAAGTGCCAGTTTTGAGAGAAAACTGTAAATTTTCTAGGACATTAGGTTTCAAAAGAAGGATTACACACAGACTAAACAAAGTAGAAGTCATAAAAATTTAAAGACACCACAAAACATAACAAAAATAAGATCCTTTTAGTTATGACAGAATTCTAAAAGGAAACTTACACCAAATTATGCCACCCAAGCAGAGTCATTAATTAACCTAATGAGAAAATATGTTCCATTTCCATGGCCAAAGCATGTCAGGAAGTCTTTGACGTTTTAAAATAGGAAAGAAAGAAAGAGAGAAAGAGAGAGAAAGAAAGAAGGAGAGAGAGAGAGACAGGGAGAAAGAAAGAGAAAAAGAAAGAAAGAAAGAAAGAAAGAAAGAAAGAAAGAAAGAAAGAAAGAAAGAAAGAAAGAAAAAGAAGCCATTGCACCATTCTAAAAAGTTTTAAATATTAACTTATCAGTTCAGGAAATCTGAGGTACTTTTGATAACATCCTCAATGACCCCTTGGGGAAATTTTTGCAATTGTTGCATAAATAAAATGTGGATTACAAAAGCGGCATTGGGAAAAAGAAGTTAGAGTCAAGGGAACAATCAGGAAACTAAGGATCAGAATCTTAAGTGTAAGCTTAGCCACTGACCCTTGGGCAGAACTTCACAAGATGAATTTGAGCAATGTGGAGAGATAAAGCAATAACCTCCCTTCAATCCTGCTCCCCCAAAACCTACACTGACCCGTGTAAAGACTAAAGCAGAGCGTGAAGAGAGAAAAATATGTATTCTGAAGCAAGAACAACAACATTTCCAAAAGCCAACCCTCTTTGGGTCGTCTAGTAATTCTGCTGGTTTCGTGATGAATGTTGCTTACCTTACAACCAAAGTTGATTCCTCTCAGGATTACCATTTTTTTTTAATCCCCTTCTTCCTGAGCCCCTTCAGTGACCCAAATCTCACTACCTGCTCTGAGCCTTGAGCCTAGTTATGAGTTCAGAGTGAGGCCTGGGCAAGTCACAGACGCTCTTTTCTTTCTCATCTGAGGAATGGAGATGATAATACTTCTCATCGATTTCACAGAAGTTGTTTCAAGGAGTAGTGAGGTCATCTGGGCCGGGTGCTTTGAGATCTTCAGACGAAAAGGGCTATAGAAGTCTGACATATTATTAGTCAGCATTATTCAACTGTTGCATGCTCTCGCGCTACCACAGTCATAGTCGAGAAGGCATTAGTCAGGGGTTTATGGATTTCTCCCCAAGATTCCTCTTAAAACTGAAATTGCAAAGTGGTCCCAGTTGTGAAAGTTGAAACCGGAGTAGGTATGAAGGCTCTAGGCCTGATTCACTGGCGTCCCGGGTGGTGCTCTGTGGCCTGGACAGGCTCCAGGTTTCACCTTCTCTGGTGACCTGAGAGGTAACATGCCCTTTCACACTCTCCGAGGTGATAGACGGTTAACAGGGTCTTGGCAGCCCTGGAAATTTTGCCTCAAGGTCTGAGGTCAGAGATGTTTTCCCAGCCTATGCAAGGAGGGCAGTCTAATTCTTGCTAGCCTACTGATCCTGACAATCATTTTAGGAGGTCATCCATTTGGCTGACTCCATCTGAGTAGAAGAAACGACTCAAGTCCACTGTTTTCCAGCCTGAGAAATAACAGAGCTGTCTATTCACCTCCCTTCAGGAATAACCACTAGGTCCCCCGGAAATGTTCAAAGATGTGCCTAGATTCCAAGAACTCCAGCGCCCCTTGGCTTGGTGTCTACACCTGGGCATTAAGAACCTGGCTTTCGGGATTTTGGATTTTTCCCAAGATCATATTATTGAACCTGAAGATCTTCAAATGATTAATCTTTTTAAGTGCAAAAAAAGCTGAGGATTTTTATATGGAAGTTGCATCCTAATGATGAGGAAACATTTTTAGGTTAATTTCAACTCTAAACTCTAGATGGTATTAAGTACATCAAACCTATTGATTCTAGAGTTGTTGATTGTTAGATCAAAGTTTGGAGATAGGGGCTCAAATTCTTACGTCTATCTGAGTGAGGGAATCTGGATAGTGCCTTGGTTCTCACACTTCTGGGGGCATCAGAATCCCCTGTATGTCCATTAACATACTGAGGGCTGATCCTCACTGCTGAAATTTTGGATCCAGTAAGTGAGGCCTGAGAATTTGCATTTTTAATAAGTTCCCGAGTGATGCTGCTGCTGGTGGTCTGGGGACCGTGCTTTGGGAGCCACTCTCCTTGGGAGCATGGGCAGTAAAATCTGGAGTCTAAACTAGAATCTGGAGTGTAGACTCTTCCTACCCCAAGTATGGTCCTGGACAAGAGCATTGGCATCACATAGAAGCTTGTTAGAAATGCAGAGTTTCAGGTCCCACTCCAGACCTATTGTATCTGAATCTGCATTTTATAAGACGCCCAGGCAATTAGTTTGGATGTGAAAATGTGAGAGGCGCCACTCTTGAGGCCCCATTATCTAGTAACCTGTGAGTTGTTCTGGATTCTCAGAATGGAAATCTCTCTGAGTCCTGTAACTTTCAACTTGAATACAGCTCTGATTGCCTATGACCAAGGACTCCCTGAGAATGAGCTTAGCGCAATATAGTCTAGATTTTTCTTGTCTCTCACTCATGTCTCATCAAAGAGTGAATTGAGACCTATAAAAATGGCCAATGAACAAAATCAAAAGGCCTAAGTGCCCTGACAAGCTTGCTTTTACCGCGGGCACTAAAAGCACAAGTCAAGACTCTAGTGCTTCCGTAATCATGAATGAGGTAATTCCTTTGGAGCCAGAATCCCATGAAGCAGATGGGAGCTCATGGGTGTCCACCTTTAGCCCCATTATATAATTCTATGGAGCAGCAATGTCGATGCTGCTCTTGGCAGGGCTAGCTGCAACTCTCCTTGTGTGAAGGCAGGTGTTCAACATCAAATAACACTGCCCTGGACCTGAGCAACCCAGAGAAAAATGTAAATGAAACTAAACAGTTATGATAAGAACCAGTTGACCACCCGGTCCACCCTGCCCAACTCATCCCACTCCCCTCCACCTCCCTTCTTTGCTCACAGAACTTAGACATCTGGGACTGTCTCTAAATTCCAAATGCTGTTTAAAAAACAGACTCCACAAACCGCAGGAAATCAAGGCGGATTTATTGAAGGCCCTTAGCACAAAGGACTTCATCCAGAAGAACCCATCAAGATAAGTTAAGGACAGGGTTTGCAGGGTTAAGAATGGGTTTGCAGGGTGCAGTTTATTAAATGTGCAGATTTGACTACCAAATCAAACATTTGGTGTGTCGTTCATGGTTTTGCATTGTTCTAGCAAGTCATTCATTCAACAAGTCTATTCTCAGTGGTAGGGTCTGTGGGGAAATACAAAAATGCAGCTCCTTGTCCGGGAAATAAGTGTGAAGATTAAAAACTAGGGCGCAAGGTTGGGAGAGTTGGAGACCAGACATCTTGGTCACCAGGAAACCCTGGAGAGAATTTAGGGTGCCAGTCTCTGAAATAAAAGAGACATGTGCCCCAGCAATGTGAGCAGCCACAGGTGATTGAGACTGTGGGTGTACTGTCTATTGATGCCACGCAATTTCAGTTTCTAAAGGATACTGAGGCCCATTCTTTGGATTAATGATCATATAGCAAGGGAGTTGTGGCCTGGAGGGACAGCCTTGGAACTAAGGCATCTGGACTAATGGTTTGCACTGGTGTTAATTAGTGTCCTTAAATCACCCAAAGGCTTTCCAATGCACTTAAAACCCATACTCCTTATCAAGTACCTACAAGACCTTGCATTATTGTCTCCTAACTACATCCAACCTCATTCTTCCCTTTGCTTCCAATACTTCAGCCAGGCTGACCCCCATGACCATGACTAGTCCTTTCTTCCTTCAAGGTCTTGGGTTTTGCTTCTGTCTGGGGTGTCCTTTGCCAGACTCTTCACATCCTTCTCTTGAGATGGGATTTCTGTGGCCTCCCTATTTAAAGTAGCTTTCACTCCCCATTACTCTTTGCCGTCACCCTGTTCATTTCCTTTTTAACTGTTCTGTTTATCAATGACTGTGCAACAAATCACTCCAAAACTTAGTGGCTTAAAGCAAAAGCAATCATTCTATTATTATACCTCTAAGTTTCTTTGGGACAGGTATTGAGGAAAGGCATGGCTGGGTGGCTTCTGCTCAGAGTCTCTCATGCAATTGCAGTTAGGAAGGGACTGGAGCTGGAACAGTGTGGGGCCAGAGCAGTGCACCTGGCTGGACATCACCCCCCTTTATCTCATGATGTCCCTCGGCAGGCTAGTTCTAGCTTCTTCATAGCATAGTGGCCTCAGGGTAATCCAATTGCTTACCTGGTGGTTGAGGCTTCAAAAGGCAAGTGTTCCTGTGAGCAAAGTGAAAGTTGCTTAACCTTTTATGACGTAGTGATATTGAAAGTCTGGCAGCCTCATTTCTACTTTTTATTGGCCCAGGTTCAAGGATGGGGGTAGAAGTCTCCATGTCTTGATGGGGGATGACTCTAGGAAAGCACGTGGGATGGGAGATCTTGTTGCATGCAACCTTAGAAAATACAATCTGCCACGATACCGTTTGTTACAATACGTAATTATACTGTTTATTGTTAATTTCTCTGTTATGTCTCCCTCCCTAGAATGTACATTCTTCGAGGCCTGGATCCTTGTTTGTCTTTGTTATTCCTGTACATCACCCAAAGTGGGCTTGCTGCAATTGTTGTTTAGCCGAATTTTGAATGAATGCCCAAATGCCAGGATAAACTAATGCTTTGACTCAATTTTTTTTCATGAAACCAAAACACATTATTTGTGCAATGTCTTTCCCCTTGACCCACCCGGTTTCTAAAGGATGCAGCAATAACTACTCAGCAGCGGTAGGAAGCCTCCCCTACCCCTTCTTCCTCTTAAGTTGACATTTCTCCAATGCAGTTTAGTTCCCATTTGGAAGACACAGACATTCTGAAGCTCCCCTGCGTTCCTTGGCCTTCGTGTCCCAGAAGCCCACGACCCAGCCCCACATCCCAGAGATGCAGGCTCTGCTATCAAGTACCTTCCTTCCCTCTACTCTTCTGCCCTATCTAGTCTTTCCAGTAGCACTCCAAGTCTTCGGAGGCAGGGCAGTGGGTACGTCAAGGGAATTCTCTACTACGCATACTTCACTGACTGATCATTGGATCACATTTTACCGAGCCAGATAGTGAGACATTTGGCCACCCATTGGCTGGCTTTCCATATAATGTTTTATATCTGGGTAAAGAACTATTTGCTGAACATTTTGGGGCTCCCTTTAAGTTTTTCCCCTTAATTAGCTCAACTCTCACTACATATGCTGCAAGTATTTTGTTAAATTGCTTGGAAAGGAATTTGGGGACAAGTAGAATTGAGGTTGAATAAATCCAATCAAAGTGTTCTAAGTACACTTTTTTTGGGGGGGCATCTCATAAGCTGCTTTCTTCCAGCTCCTTGTCCGGGAAATAAGTGTGAAATGCACTTTGTCTCCCAAAGGAAGAGTAATGATGTATCTTCACATGGTGGTTTTCAGATGAGGATTCCTTGCAAATATTAGCATTGCTCATTTTACTTCCTAATGAGGAGAGAAGCCAATTAGATAATGAAGTAAGACTGGCTGTATGAAGTTCTAATCCCAAGAAGTTCCATAATCTGGTTTCACTTCTATGGAGACATTCAGGTTGTATCTTTTTGTTAGGAAATTTAACTTCCTAAAACATTAACTAAATATATTATGTTTGGAGCAGTATAACACAGCCACACTCTTACTGGCTCAGGCTACGTCCCTGCAAATAAACTCTCCTGGACCTGGGTATGTGTTTTGTTGTGGCTGTCTCTGCTTCTAGTGAGGTCGCTCGTTAAACACAATCATGAAAGGAAGAGTATCCATCTTGAGTTGGAGCTGAATAGACAGGCCGATCAAAGAGGCTGAAAACAGGAGCTTATGACACTTAGGGTGGTGGTGGGAAGATTGTTTGGCTAGCCCAGGAGTCCAGTCAGTCTGGATATGGGAAATAGGAAGAGCAGGGAATCTTAACAATGCCCAGGGTGACAAATGGTGATGGGTTCGTTTAATGGACTAAGTGAAAATCTCATCTGGGACTTTAACTGTGGCACAAGATCTTGCCCTTCTTTCTTGACCCAAGCCCCAAACACAGGCCTTAGTAAATAACCAAAGTGGGTTGGATTTAAGCCAAAAAATTCGCTATGCCAGGTAAATACTTTAAGACACAAATAATGTTATCTTTATGTCTGGATATTGTCTCTCCTCCCACATTCTCAGCATTTTGAAAAAGAAGAACTTGCCCTCTACACCTTTGCCTTACCAACAGGGCCTGGACTAGTCTTCGGTAACTATCAAGTGGGGCCTTGTTGTAAATGTTCTTAGCACCATCCTGTGATTAAATCAGTGTTTCCTGGCCCTGATATCAGGTTGTATCATTTAAATGCGAGAAAGTGTATAGCAAAGAAACCTCCAAATTTCTTCCTCTCTCTCCTTCCTTTCTTTTTCTCCTTCTTCTTTCCCTTCCTCTCTCCTACGTTCTTTCTTTGATTTTCTCTCATTATAGAAATGTGAGGCTGGGTTTATATTGTTTTTGTTTTTCTAAAACTTTGGTAATCAACTTCCCTTTCTCCTTTTACACTGTAATAAGTATAATACATTGATATGAATTTTTTTTTGATATCTAGTATTGTAGAGGGGATCAATTAGAGGAAGTACATTAATATGAGATCCTAAGTCAAAACAAGTGGAAGCGAAATACTTTAAAACAAGCTTCTAAGAAGCCAACAGAAACAGATCAAATCATTTCTTACAATGAAACAAGGAAGTATGGAGGCCAGTCTGCACATATCTGTGGTGGGAGAGGGGGTTGAAAGTAGGTGAAAAATGTGAGTTCATTTCCAGAATGATATCACAACGCTTTGTGAGATAAATGCTATAGACCCCCCAAGTGATTGCCGTGTTTGATACTCAGCATGCCTTTGAAAAATCCTGTGGACTTTGTTTTTACCAAAGTTGGTAACATAGTGAGTCCGGCTAGATAATGAGCAAACTTACCAACAAAGTATGACTGCATTGTAGTGTATTAAACTCATCATCAGAAATAAATGTTTGAAAACAAGATGAGAATAAATATTATCATGAATTTGGCAGTCACATTGTGGGAGGCAACACAAATACCTAGAAATTTATAGTAGTTAAGTCATTGTAATCTTAATAAGTTTTTTTTTTTTTTAAATGGGTAGACAAATGTAAGTAAACTCCAATCCCCCTTTCCCCTTTTCTCCTTACCAGAAAGAAAAACAAAACAGTATTGTCTATTATGCCAAAGAGATACCAGGCCAGTTTTGTCCATCACACTTCAAATGAATTGTATTTATATGCGTAAAACGCTATTTTTGAAGCACTTTCACAATGTTATCTTGTTTCATGTTTGCAGAAATGTAGCAGTTATCCTTACAACTATTTTATCAAATATAAAATAGGTGTAAGATCATGATGTCTTCCAAATGTCAGCCTTCCCATATCTCTTGAATATGACATCAGAAACACCACTGATCAGTGACTTCTGACCTAATTTCCACTGGGGGTCCCACGATCCCACCACCATGTCATAATCTACTCCACGTTCCCCTGGGCCTTGAACTAAGGACACAGATTAATCTATATAGTCATCGTTAATTCAGAGATTTCCAGTTAAATAGCACATGATCCTGAATTACATTCTGAAGTCAAAGGAATGTAATAAGAGTTGCCATCAGGGCCCATCCAGTCTCATATTCTCTTGCTGAGACACTCTCCCCGGAAGAGCACTAGTGGTCCCTTAGCCATCCTTAAAATTCAGGTGTATTTCAGCTTCAGTATTCATGTAAGGCTTTTCCTCTTGCACATGTCTACAGGAGAAAGAAGACAACATTGAGTTTAGTCCTGTGGGTTTTTTTATTCTGACGATTTGGAGGTTATTTTTGAAAGAGGTGGAATGTTAAACAGAATTTCCTGAAACATTGTTACTCAAAGAGGAGTCTACCGGGCAGCAACATTGGAATCTGAGTCTGCTTAGAACTGTAGACTCTCGGGTTCCACTGCACACTTAGTGAATAAACTGCTTTTCACAAGACTCCCAGGTAAGTGGTGAGAAAGGACAGTAAAGTTTGAGAAGCACTGGCCTTAAAGACTGCATACTAATGAGCAGGGTGGGGGCTAGGGGACAAGGATCTGAAATTGAAGAAAGGAGCACATACTTTATTTATTTATTTATTTTTAAGATTTTATTTATTCATTTATTTGAGAGAGAGAGAGAGAGAGAGAGCACACGAGAGGGGGGAGGGTCAGAGGGAGAAGCAGACTCCCCGCTGAGCAGGGAGCCCGATGCGGGACTCGATCCAGGGACTCCAGGATCATGACCTGAGCGGAAGGCAGCCGCTTAACCAACTGAGCCACCCAGGCGCCCAGGAGCACATACTTTATGAGGTTTGGGGTTCTGAGGGTTTTGGCATTAGAGGGTGACACTGGGCAGTACAGCTGAGGGAGCAAGGCCTCTCTCCAGAAAGCAAACAGGCATCTTAAAATGAGGTACTATCAAACATTTTTGGTCGCATGTTAAATTTTCTCTAGTTACCAAATAATGACTGACATCTAGTTAGCATGAACTATGTGCCAAGCACTGCGCCAGGCCTTTTATGTGAATGGCTTCATTTAATCCTCCGAGGTGCTATCATTGCCCCACCTTAAAGATAAATTGGGGCTTCGGGGGTTCAGGAAATATGTTCACGGTCACACAGCTGAGAAGTGCTGAGCAGCGCTTCGTCGGACTGAGTCTGTCGGACTTTGAGCCTGGGCTCTGATCCTCCATGTTGTGCTACCCCTCTTTTCGCTTCTCGCAACAGCCCTGTGTGGCAAGCATAATGAAATAAACAACTGCGACTCTGCTAAATAATTAAAATAGAAGAACAGAGAATTAAGTTAAAATTCGGTACATTTTTAATGCACTTTCTTTGTGAGGCAGGAGAGCATGGAGGTTAGGTCTACAGGCTGTAAAGTCCTTCTGTTCAATACAGGGGCCCCTGTATTGTTCAATAGCCACGCCCGGCTGATGAGCACTCGAAATGTGGCTACTGTGACTGAAGAAATGAATGTTTAATGTGCTTAATACTGATTAGTTTTCCATTAAAAACCGAGACTTGATTCGGTTACTGGAAGCTTTTAAGTGTGCTTGGAACAACTTGGGAATGTGAATCTACTTTTTCAACTGTCACGTCTTTTTGATAAAAAAATTCATGTCTGAATTAAAATGTACTTTAAGTGTAGAATACACACTGGTTTTCAGACTAAGGATAAAAAAGAATACAAAATATTTCCTTAGTAATTTATATACCGATTACATGTTGAAATCATACTCTGGGTACATGGAGTTATATAAAATATATTACTAAAAATAGTTTCACCTGTTTCCTATTTTACTTTTTTATCGTGGCTACTAGAAAATGTTAAGTGATACACAGAGCTCACATCATATTCCTGTTAGACAATGCCACTCCCAGAGCCCGATTGTTGGGTTCAAATTCTCACTGTACCACTCAATAGTTACGGGAATGCTGTGTCCCTCCATGTCCTCATTTGTGAAATGGCATAAGAATACCTCCCTTGCATGATTGTTGAGAAGGTTAAGTGAGTTAATATTTGTAAAGTGCCCACTGGGTGACAGTTCTTCATGGGTCTTTTGTGTTTCTGCACATCTTGTAAAGCAGAAGCACTGAATGCCTTTGTTCTGAACTGTTTTTTCAAGGAAAACAGAGGTAGCTTCTCCCTCTAATGCAAAGATCAGATAGGTTTGCGTAGCTTCCATTATAAAAGAGTTGGTGCTCCTACACTCAAAGTTCCTTTTCTGCAACTCAACCCACCGCGTGTGCAAGTACCCATCTGGCCCTTTCTGTGTTAGTTTACGGAATTTGGGGCTCAGAAAACTAGATGCTGGTTATGGCTACTGTTTTGAGTAATCAACTATCCTTTGTCTCTGAACCAGGAGTGTCATGTCTTCTGCCAGCATTCATGAAATTGTGGCAGGCTAATTCGTTAGCTTCTAAGTAGAGTGAAATTCTCAGACCCTTCATAGTTCTTTATGGTACTTTGAATAGGTGCCTGGCATATGGCACTATGTAAGGATTAGATATTACTACTTTTACCCCCTACTTATTTACACTTGGTTTAGATGAATTGCTACTGTCTTATGCCTTTTGTGTCTACTTTTGTTTAGGGAAACCTCTTTTCTTCACTATTTCTTTGGGCCCCTGACAGTCTGCTTGGTTGTACCTCTTTGCTTATGCTTCAGTTACTTCAGGTTGCATGTGGTAAAATTGTCAGAACTGAATCTTATAGACAGCCTAATGGATTTGCTTTTTCTCTCTCTGAATGTTGTTGGTTATTGCTCTCAAATTCTTCTCCTCCACATGAATTTTATACAACTAAAAACAAAAGCACATAGTGGCGCTCTCATGCCCCTGGTTCCTCTGTCTGTACTTTGGGAAGTTTGGCACATGACAAGAGATAGCCACCATGACTTCTGTCCCCCAACATTCTGTGTGTATGGTGCTACTTCTTCACTTGTGTATACTCAGAGATGTGCATACACATTATTACAATGCATGTTTCCACACTTGCATAATGGATTTTCACTGTACTATAAAACTATGCCCAGAGTTAAAAATTTTATTGGTTTTGGTCAAAAGCCAAAGTAAAAAATTTCAGAGCAGAGTATACGGTACTCTTTAGTACTGCAATAGTACAGTACACTATTTGGAATAAGCTACAGGATCAAAACAGAACAAAGTTATAGGGAATGTGAAGCATTTCAGTGTCAATTATATATAAGGGATTATCAAACAAATATCTCATCAAAACACTTAAACTGAACTGTCTGAATTGCTTTAGTTCTGGTTTTTGAAGTAGCCAATATAAAAAGACACTCTTTCATTTTGGTAACTTAAATTTACATTTAATTAGAATTAAATAAAATTAAACATTCAGTTCCTCAGTCGCACCAGCCACATTTCAAGTGCTCAGTGGCCCCATGTGACTGGCTAGTGGCTACTGTATCAGACAGTGCAGGTATAATACATTTCTATCATCACAGAAAGTTCTAGTGGGCAACCCTGGCTCTAAAAAGTGCATAAATATTTGAATCAGATAGTAAGTATTATTCTTTTAGTGAACAGCATTAAAAGTTGCTTCCAACGCATTTTGACATCATTCTAGATATGTTTAGAACTCCAAGTAACATGATTATATCTTGGTGGTAAGAGAAAGGTATAAAACTTTATTTCTGAAAACTCAATATGACACAGAAGTGATTTTCTATTTCTTTTCAAGTCTATATCTACATTTCAATATATTTATAGATAGTGACATTTTCCTTTTTAAAGTGTTTTCTCTTGACAGGAGTCCTTCACAGTTTTCTGTTATTACTACATACTATCTTGGCACAATTTCCACAGCTTAAAACTAACATATATTTTATTTATGGAACACATAGCCTTAGCAAGCCAGTTTAAGTTGATTTGGAACAGATAGATGAATTCCAGTGTACGTGAAAATATTGTACTTTTCTGTGTGATTATGATGCTATTGCTGAAAATGAAAACAACAGCTGTGGTAACAACAGCGGGCAGCCCCAGCTTCGCTTCTTGAGGAAGACTGACTGCCATGTGCAAATATTTACTCTGTGCTCTTGTGTACATTCTACTCAATTAAGCACAAGCCTGGAATTAAGATATAGGACATTTGCTTCTTTCCCTTTTGGAGGCAGAGCCATGTTTCCATCAAGGACAGTAATACTATTCTGTCCTTATAGTTAAAACAGCCTATAAACCATGCTTTAGATCCTTGCTCTTCAAAGTGTGGCCTGTGTATCGGTAGCATTAGCATTACCTGGGAATTTATTAGAGATCTAGAATCTTGGGCCCCACCCTAGACCTACTGAATCAGAATCTGTACTGTAGCGAAGTCCCCAAGTGATTAGAGGCACACTGAAGTTTGAGAAGCACCACTTTAAGACAATGAAACCAAGACCTTAGGAAGTGTGATGCCATTTCTGGAACATGGTGTTATGGGTTGAACTGTGTCTCCCTCACAAAATCCATCTGTTGGCCTTCTAACCCTCAGTACCTCAGAATGTGTCCTTGTTTGGAGATAAGGTCTTTACAGATGTAATCAAGTGAAAGTGAGGCCATTAAGGTGAGCCCAAATCCAATGTACCTGAGACATGGCTAAAATTTTTTAAACAAAAGGTATAAGAGTTCTGTGCCTATTTGTATGTTATGTATGTTACAGGTGTGTGATATTGTTCTAGCTGTGGATCATACTGGCAAAATTAATTTGTAAAGAGCTCTATTTAATTGGCTTAAAGAAAATAAGTGCTTATGTAAATGAAGTAAACAAATCCAAATCTTTTTCAAGGTCACATGATCTGAGATAATCTTTGATAAATAAAAGTTCCTTAAGTTGTCAGTTTAATAAAAATAGGCATGCCTTCAGAGTTATCAGCATTAAATACAATGCCGATAAATAACTGATTCCACCTGGGTTTATTAGTGAAATAAATTCATGTTCTCTCTGTTACAAAACTTGTTAGCAAGAAAATCCACTTGAGATGATGACTAACTTTGCTTAGTGTCTCATAAAGTTTTTGTGAGTAATGTAAACATAATTGTTGGGAACAAATGATTAAGATAGATAAAAATGGGATAAGAGTTTTTAGATGCCATAATTATGTTTTATGGTATGTGTACTTAAAAAAGTAGCTTCCACAAATCTTTTTGGTAACTTGAAACTGTCAGGTTTTGCTAAGTTAAACATGGGAATTTCATTAAATATCTGGATCATTTTCGAAGGAAGATAAAACACTAAAACACTAATCATTGAACAGAGGTTTATCTACTTTTGGCTTCCTATTTCAGAGAAACAAAAGATAAATTCAGGACTGTGAGTAACCATGTCTCGTGCCACATTGAAAGATTGTACTATTCAAAGGGGCATATGCTTCTAGATAGCATAAAATGTATTTATACATCTGTCGGTCCACAATTGCTTACTTCTTAGTTTTTCACTAGGAATTAAAGATTTTAAGGGCTAAGAATTCTAATTAATATATGTAGAAATCAACTAGTAGGAACAATAAGGAGGGAAAAAAATGACTGTATGAGGAGGAGGAGGCAAGGGAAGAACGGTGTGCATTGTCGGTAAGAGAACAGTAAGTTGTAGAAAGTTTGTGGAAAAGAAATCTTTGAAAAAGAATTTTAATGTGTGGTCAAGCTGGCTAAGATTAAAATGAATTTATTTAAAAATCAGTTTTAATCTCAAAATGCACTCATGCAAAATTAGAATTTCTCTCTGTTAAAAGGATAACATTTTCTGGATTATTGGTCCACTCTTAATAAGAAATTGTAAACAAAGTTTGTTTACCTTTAATGTAATTTGTCTAGCAGAGATTCTGTGTTTTGTTTTTATCAGGTCATTGATTACTTAGAAAAGCTGAGTTTTCTCTATTAAAAGAGCAAACAAATAAAAACCCACTCAGATTCTTAAATACAGAAAAAAAACTGGTGGTTGCCAGAGAGGAAGGGGGAGTGGGGAGATGGGTGAAACAGGTGAAGGGGATGAAGAGCATACTTCCTGTGATGAGCAGTGAGTAATGCACAGAATTGTTGAATCACTATATTGTACACCTGAAACTACTATAGCACTGTATGTTAATTATACTTCAATTAAAAAAAGAACTGTCTGGGTGGCTCAGTTGGTTGAGTGTCCGATTCTGGGTTTCCACTCAGGTCATGATCTCATGGGTTGTGGGATTGAGCCCCAGGTCCAGCTCTGAGCTCAGTGGGGAGTCTGCTTAAGGATTCTCTCCTTCTGCCCCTCCCCTCACACACTCTCTAAAATAAAATACATCTTTAAAAAACAAACAACAAAAAAACCCAAATGTGTTTCATCTTCAGAGGAATTCATAGAAAGGACTTTGACAAGTTCTTTAGAATGCAGGTCTCTGGTAACTTCACACCACTGAATTGAATTTAAGGAAATTTTCTCAAACTATCTGTGATTTACAGCAATTTGGTAAAATATATCTTTGTGAGCCTATATGAAACAGTGACTTTTTCTCCCTGTCTGATACCCTAAGAATTCAGAAACTCAATGAGTACTCTTATTTTCATGGTAATATAGCTATTTGCATAAGTTTGATATAAGAACCTGTTCTCGTAGACAGGACACTGCCTTCTTCTAGGCTAAAATTCTATTAGGATCATTCCCACATGGAGAACCATCCCCCAGCTTTTGAACTTCACAGTGACTGGGGAACCCACTTTACAGGTTAGGTACTTTGGCAAGTTTGTGCTGTTTGGCCAGTTGTACAGCATTTTCACTGTGCTTTACCACCTTCAACCTTCAGGACCAATGGAATGTGCTAATGGCATGATTAAGACGAACCATGAGAGACGATGGACTCTGAGAAACAGACTGAGGGTTCTAGAGGGGAGGGGGTGGGAGGATGGGTTGGCCTGGTGATGGGTATTGAGGAGGGCACGTTCCGCATGGAGCACTGGGCGTTATGCACAAACAATGAATCATGGAACACTTCATCTAAAACTAATGATGTACTGTACGGGGATTAACATAACAATAAAAATTAAAAAAAAAAAAGACATCATTAACAAATTGGTAGAAACTCTTCAAATACCCTGGCTAAAAGCACCACCATTGGTTCTTCTGAGTCTCAGATCTACTTCTTTTGGAACCCCTATACTCTCCTCTTTTGAGATAATTACAGGATGCTCAATGGACCCTGCTTACTTTAATCCACAACTGATAAAAAGGAATAGTTTCCATATTGAAAAGGTCAATTGCTTCTGTTGAAAATAAGCATATTTGGGGTGCCTGGGTGGCTCAGTCATTAGGCGTCTGCCTTCGGCTCAGGTCATGATCCCAGGGTCCTGGGATCGAGCCCCGCATCAGGCTCCCTGCTCAGCGGGAAGCCTGCTTCTCCCTCTCCCACTCCGCCTGCTTGTGTTCCCTCTCTCGCTGTGTCTCTCTGTCAAATAAATAAATAAAATCTTAAAAAAAAAAAAGAAAACATATTTCAGTAGAGCAATCTTTCCAAAGTGCACTCCCAGGAGACAAAAACATCAGATGTCATAATCTACAGCCTGAAGATTTCATCACTGGAAAAGACACCTTCAGAAAGACTCCCTCCAACCTCGCTGAAAGGGACCTTACCAGGAATTGAAGCAGATGACAGCTGAGGCAGACAGCTTTCCCAAGGTGACTGGACCGGATTTGTATACCTTTTTTTTTTTTAAGTTAGCTTCTTTTTTTTTTTTTTCTTCAGACCTGTATACATTTTCCTTGCCATTGCTTCTTACCTTATTTTCTCTTTCTTTAAGCCATGATTTTATTCACCTTTCCCAATCTATTGCAAAAGGGGAAAACCTTGGGGCACCTGGGTGGCTCAGTCAATTGGGTGTCTGACTCTTGATCTCAGCTCAGGTCTTGATCTCAGGGTTGTGAGTTCAAGCCCCGCGTTGGGCTCCATGCTGGATATGGAGCCTGCTTAAAAAAAAGAGAGAGAAGAAAAAAAGAGGGGGAGAGGGATACTTTCTGACTGCTGGATCTGTCACCAGTGACTCCAATCTGTGCATGATGTCAGAGTCCTCTTGGCCTTACCTGTAACAATCTCTCTTTAATCCCCCTTGTCGCTGTCAATTATACCTGCAAGACTATGAATGTTAACTATTGGCTTAGGACATTACAGCTAGGTGTTCCCATACCTTGTTTCAACCTCTCCCCAGTCATTACTATACTAGCTCAACTGAACACCTCCACTTCTGAAAATTGTATGATATTTTGTTCCCCATGTTCTTTTCCTTATTTAAATATGATCTGTCCCACCGCACCAAGGGAAATGCAAAGGGCTAACTCCTCTTTGCAAGGCTTTTTAAAAAGACCACTTTAGGAGGGGCGCCTGGGTGGCTCAGTCGTTAAGTGTCTGCCTTCGGCTCAGGTCATGATCCCAGGGTCCTGGGATCGAGCCCCGCATCGGGCTCCCTGCTCAGGGGGGAGCCTGCTTCTCCCTCTTCCACTCCCCCTGCTTGTGTTCCCTCTCTCGTTGTGTCTCTCTCTGTCAAATAAATAAATAAAATCTTAAAAAAAAAAAAAAAAGGCCACTTTAGGAGTGGATGGTACCTCACAGAATGTTGTCCCAATTCCTCTGGCCCCTTGCTTAAAGGTCAATCAGGACATTTCAGCTAATGGATCTTTCAATGACCAGACCTTAGCTGGATCCTCTGTGCTCCACCTGGCTTCATTTTTGTCTGTGGTGGATGGCATTTTCATGGGCATATGAATGTTTAGATAGCCGGTGAATTGGAGGTCAATGTTTATTAGGACATTTAACTGTCCCTGTTAATATCCATAACAACTCAGAACCCTCCCATTGGTCCACCCCATTAAGCCTCCATGGCCGTCTTAAACAGGAACTTCCAGGAGTCACACATGACCCTGGGTTTGCCTCAGTTGGGACAGCCTTTCTTCCTTGGGTCAGAGTAAGTGCCAGTGAACATATATGATTAGAAATCTCTCTCCAACATTAAGAGAGCCAATCGATTTCACGACCAAAGCAGTAGCAGTCCAACAACGATCGCTTACTCACTGGCTAAGGTGGTTTTGGACAATCTCATAGCCCCTGGTTACCTACTTGCTAAAGAAAGAGGCATTTGTGCAATAGCTAATGCCACCTATTGTATCTGAATAAATGCCAGTAGAGGTAGAAACTCAATTATACAAGATCAGGGAACAAGGGCACTGATCACAACAGATTTCACCCAGCTCTCCAGGATTCTTTGGTTTGTTCAGCTGGCTACTTTCACATCTTACAGTCATGGTTTAGAACTCTCACATAACTTTTGTTCAAAACAATCCCTCCCTACGCCCTTCTCCTATAAAAGCAAGCCCTTCTCCTCTGTTCTTTGGACTTGTCTATGGTTCACCATATTTTGCCTGTCCCAAATTGTAATTCCTCTGCTATTCTCAAATAAACTCATTTTTGCTGGTTAAGTAACTGGCTATTTTATTTTTAAGGCTGACCTTTCTGTATCATGAATTGTCCGCTTTTTAGATGATGTCTATTAGGCATCTACGCCCTGCATCTGCTTAGAATATGGTATCTATCTGGTAGGTAGGGAGCCTACAGCAGTCTTTTTGAGAATCCAGTTCACAGAAGAGAGAATAATATCTCCGACAGATTCTGACAGCAAAACTAGACATTAAGGACCCCAGAGGGAATGGTAGCCTCCCTATAACAGTGTATTTCTTGAGCACAAAGCAAATGATGGCCAGAGATTAGTGTGTTTAGAAATTTAGAGTGAAAGCTGTAGGAAACATGAAAGGACTCAAAAATGAACCAAGAACATTGATTCCAAGAACACATCAGAGAAAACAACAAAGAACCACAGAAGGTAGGAGGAGAAGAGGCTGGGAGACTAGAGAAAAATGACTAGGAGCGTCTTTTCTAATTATTTAGCCACCACAAATTAATGAAATGGGGTAGTTAACAGACTTCTAAGATTTACCAATTTCAGGTCTGCCATCCACATGAATCCTGGGATTAGTAGTATCTAGTAGCAATACCTGTTAAAGCCGGATGGAACTTAAGTCTCTCATTTTATATATAAAGAAACTGAGTCCCAGTGCAGCAAGAAACTTATGTGTCACCTGGCTAATTAGAGACACAAGCCCAGATCCACATCTCACAGCCCTAGCTCAGGGTTGTTGCCAATCCACCTGGCATGCATGGATTTTAGTAGCTGTAGATCATAGAACACAGCGTCTATGATAATATAAATTGCTTTACATCAAGCATATGGATTTTGCATCAAGTAGTTTTAATTATAAGGCTATAAATATGTCAAAAGGATCTGACAACATCTTATTAAATTACAAGAGCGAGCTCGAGTAGTTTCTGACGTGGGCATGTTCCCAAGAAGAATGAGTTTCATAGTCAGCAGCTACCCAGGCTTCTCCTTCCCTCTTCCTGCCCCCTTTTCTCCTCTTTTAAATTCTGTTTGTTTTAAGCATCGAAAATATTGTATAGAAATCAAACATAAATCAAATGATGGAAATGCCGAAGAAATATTTTATCCAAGTTGTTTTTCTTCTTTTTATCTTCTCATTTCTTTGAATGATGGTAGGATTTAATCTCCAGAGGGACCTGTTTGGGACTCCAAATATGAAAAACTGAATTTTTTTCTAATGAGATACTTAAGTGTAGCTGCTATTTTAAGTTGCACTTCCTTTGGAACTAGTACATTAGTCTAAAAAAAATCTGAAAAAAAAAGTGCAAAGAAGCAAGTTCAAAGAACTATCTCTTACATTAGCTATCAGACTCCTAGACAAAACTCAAAGCTGATTAGTTTTTTGTTTTGTTTTGTCTTGCCTATTTTTTTTTTTTTAAAGAAGCTCATAGTACATATGGGAGGTATGAAAATTCTTAATGACAACTGTGAGAGTAATGGCATTTTCCATCTGTAGCTGCCTAAATAATTTAAGGGTTTGTATCAGGTTTGGAGGTAGGATGTCTCTGATTACATCTTCCTGTGATCACGTTGGGATTCAAGGCAATGATTTCCGAGTGTGTTCTCCTACAGGAGATCTCATCATGTCCCTGTGTAATTCCACTATGTTATCTCTCCTCATCTGTGTCTGAAGCACTCTTGTGAATACATGTATAAGGTTCTAAAAAAGGAAAACAGAAACCACTTCAAGTGTCCACAACAAAGGGCATTTAATGCGGGGGAATTGATTACACTGATGATGGCAGAGTTCAGAAGCCAATCAAGGGAGAGGGAGGGAACCCAGAGAGATTGCAAGAAACGCTCGAGTCTCTAGGCTGTTACCTATGTATGATTATTTTCCTTATGGCAATTATGCAGGAGCTGCTCTAGGGTTGTCAGGGATTATGAAAGTAGAAGATATCCTCAGGAGATTTATAATCTGGTGGGGAAGACCAGCCATGCACAGGAAACCCAGGGTGATTAGGAGCTAAGCTGTGGGGACACATCCTTCATAAAGCAGAAGGGCAGTGCCTGAGGAAGCCAGAACTCTGGGTTCTCCCAGGCCACTGTGGAATGAACTAAAGGATACTTTTCATGGGGTGATTTTTGCCTAACTTAAAACTTTGAGAGACTAATCTGATCTCAGGGACTGTCTATGAATAAGCACCTTATAACACTTTTTATTCTCTTAGAAATGATCATGTCTTAGGGAGAAGCAGCTTTTCCTCTCAGAGTGTCAAAGAGATGTATTTATTCAGGAAGAAAGGAGACCCAGATGAAATCATTTTGCTCTTCTAAAGAATATTGGCAGATTTAACATTTATGTTCAAAATAGCATATTTGACCATATATAAATCTTGCTGAGGTCCACTGAAAGCAACATGGCCAGGTCAACAAAGTTTTGGGGGTATCTGCAATCACCTTTTCTCATGTCTGGCCCCTTCTATGTGCTTCTTCGCTTCAGTGTGGGCACTCAACACTCTCAACAGCTCTTGTACATGTTCCCTTAGTGATTCTAACTGGCTTAAAAGGATCAGATTTAAGTCATTTACAACGTAGAATACATTTAAATCAGCATAACATCTTATGGCTATTCCATATATATATATATATATATATATGCAATAACTGATCCTTAACATTGACATATACTTTGGGGAATAAAGTTTTAAAATTAGAACATGAAAAATGGCAAAAGGCAAGAATATTTTGAAGAAGTAGTTTGGGTATAGAATATTTAAAGATAAGCGCTTATATCATCAGTATGAATATTTAGGAAAAACTTTTAAATACTAAAATAAAAAAGAATTTTAGAATAGCACATGTATATCAGGTCATAAGATAAAGTTTAATACATTTGATCATGTTAAAGGACACAAAACACAGCCAATCTAACCAAATTTCAGGCATGCATTTACATAAATATATTAAATTAAGAAAAGAAATTGTACACTTAAACATCCTTTTCACCTAAAAATCATTAAATCCACAGATCAACAATAAAAACCAATTCTCTGCATTTACCACTTCAAGATACAATCGTTCTATTTTAAAGATAACACAAATACACTTGTTAGAATTTATATGCATTATACATATATTATATATTACATAGATAGTGTGTATACATATGTAGTGTTTGTACAGATAGATAAATATATATACATGGGTGTGTGCACACATACAGATACACACAGATGTACTTTAGGTCATCTGTACTATTATTGCTGGATTCTAAAGTTGAGCTGAATTGGAGCTGGTTGGGTGTGATTATTGTCTTTTGCTTCAAACATGTTCATCATACCCACTGGGCTCACAGTCCCCCATAGTAAACGTCCTTGCCTTTTCTATAGCACATAATCATGCTAGGCACTTCAATAAATATTTGTGGAATTAATGGATGGAAGGATAGCTGAATAATAGAGGCTTGATCAAAGAGAACCGCATGTTATAACAACTGGGTTAAATAAATCAGATTAAGTCAAATTTAGAGGGATTATCTGAGCCAATGGCTTTGCATATTACTCTTCAGAAGCACGTTTATAGGAATCCCAACTAGTACCTGTATTAACTCTGCTCCCTCCAACATGTACCTGCTTTCGCTACTTGCTCCCACAGCTTTCCACCTCTTGACAGAAGTTCAAGCAAGGATTTGTTCTGGTATCTTTTGTGAATAAGGTTATGGACAAATTGTCCCATTTGTCCACAACTCAGAGGAAAATGAACAGCTAGGAAAACTAACACATGTTGAAAGAATGATAAAGTTAACTATTGTTTAAAAGTGGACAAAGTTAATCATAGATAAAACCAGGAAAGACACAGGGGTTTCTTTTCAGATATCTTTTATGCTTATCGATGATAATGATTTGATAATTCTTTCATTTGAATTAGATGGGTTTCTTTCAAATTAATAGTCTTCTTTAACATGGCCTAGGGAATCAAGCCCACCCCCCAAATTCCATAGTACCTTTGTATCATTTACCTTGCTACTATGTGGTTCTTGGTCTAAAAATGTCCTGTGAATATGAGAGATGGAAAATACTTGACTTTCCATAAGGTTGTCAATTCAATTTCTCAATAGTATAATGAAAAGAATATATTGATGTATTAATAATATTAGATTCTACTATGCATGAAATCTTCATTTATTCTAGGAAAAGCATGTCTCAGATTTTAAGAATGAGGTAAATAAATATCCAACATATATTTTGGGCAGAGGCTACGCCAAAACTGACAACAAATTATTCATGTGAATGGAAAGTATTGGCTAGTTGTTTTTTAGTGCAAAAGGAAATGTACAGGAATTAGCTTCTGTGAAGACAAAGCTTATTTTAAATTTATCCTTTATGAATTTCCCATCACTGTTAATGTTGTTTTTTCTATCCTATGTGCTAAAATGTGTTTTTTAACTTAAAATGTTATAGCCAATTGAGATAACTCCCCAAACATTTGTTAATTTGCATGCATATTTATACATGTATTTTGATTTTAAGTAATATATAATCAATGCAAAAAAATGTCCCGACTGAAACTTGATGTCTGACTTTGTGATATACAATGAGATATAACTTTAGAATTCATGTTGAATTGATACCTTTTTTTTTTTTTTTGGTAAGTCAATATGTAGTCTGGCAAGAAAAAAAAAGCAATAACAAGTTTTAGGCTTAAGGCTTTATGTTGATATGAGGAATCCATTATTTATTTTTTATTTTTTCAACCCACTTATATATGACCTTTACAAAAGAATGCAAGGTAAGTGATGGGTGTCTCTTGGGCTCATATGTAATTGGAGATTTTAAGAAAAGTGCTGATCCGATAGAGGAATGCACCTCTCCCTAGCAGCTAGGGAAAGTACCGCTCTGATTGAGAAGAACATGGCACAGCAACACTCATGCTCTCTTGAATACAGCTTGCTCTCCTAAACAGCTTTCAAACAATTTCCAAAACTTAGGAGAAGACATTTAAGAGAAAGAAGTGTTGAAGTGCGCTAGGATTAGTGTTTGGCAGGTCTTATGGTCGTGTTTTTAGTGTTTTTAATATCGAAATGCTTCTGTTCTTAGGTTTCCACCTTCTTTGACATCAGTAATTACTGGAGGCATGACTAATTTGGCTTAGTGTGATGAAGAGAAAGAATGTAAGATAGTAAACATGTTTCTTTAGGATATTCTAGAGGAACTTCCTGAAAGTATTGCCAGCATTCACAATAATGGGCCCACTAACTTCCTATGGGAGACACAGAAATATGTACATTTTCTGGGCATGGAACTTTGGTCTAATTTCTTTGCAAGTTCAAGTCTCATCCCAGAGGTGGGCAAAGAAGAGATTTGGAATAATCCTCTTCAAAATAGACTCCATAGAGATGGTCATGCCTGAATGGGAAATGGCTACTAACTTTTCCTGCTGTTAGCTCAAGCCCTTGCCTGGGATATTCTTT
This sequence comes from Leptonychotes weddellii, assembly GCF_054177405.1. Taxonomy (NCBI): domain Eukaryota; kingdom Metazoa; phylum Chordata; class Mammalia; order Carnivora; family Phocidae; genus Leptonychotes; species Leptonychotes weddellii. The sequence continues at coordinate 69,941,732 of NC_138370.1, forward strand.
ATGTTTTCTTGTTTATGAATGATGGCATACAAGCCGAACTGGAGCATCCAGGCTCGTGGTCATTTATGCTTTTGGTTATTTCTTTCAGTAACTGTAATAGATCAATCTAGCATATTCATATTTGTCTACTGTTCTTCATGATATAGCGTCTGAGCAAATTTGACATTGGGAGAGGGTATCTTTTAGGAAAATAAAGAAAAGGTCGTAACGAGCAATATCAATCACAACCTACCACAGGACATCTTCATTATGGGTGTACTGAGGACATATCTGTTTATTCAAAACCAATAGAAATGGAAGAGAAGGAAGAGGTTAAATGGAAGAAGGATACATTGGGGGTAGGTGGGAGAAGAGAGAGAGATAGCGACGGGGGGGGAGGGGAGAGATAAATACTATAGGTAACATTCTATACAGACATAAGAAACTTTAATTTATTGATCAGCCGACTACATCTGCCTATGGTATACCTTATTTTTCCACTTAAAAATTTGGGTTTGGTTTCTGTTTTCTGTTTCAAAGTTAAGAATGTTAGACTAATAAGTTTAAGTTAATGTGTACTTTGAAAGACCCTAGATGCAGCATCTAACCGTGTGTCTTACGCCTGGTAGGCTTGTTATACAGTTTATGATTCAGAGATAAAAGCAATATCAAAAGAAACATATTAAAGTTGTTAATAAACTGGTATGTAATCGTTTTCAAAGAAATCAGTAGAGAAGAGGTGCCTGCTCTGAAGTATATAAATGAAAAAGGGAATGGTTTTCTATTTAGGTTGCGTGTGTATTTGGTATGTGTAGGTTTCTCTGTTCCTTATGATACAGTCCATTAATCTGAGAAGACTTCTGAGTATTCTTTGTGATAAAATATTTTACAATAGCCACACTGAAAAAAAATTCCAAGAAGAAAAGGTATGGATGGAACTTCTTATCATCACACAGTTTTTTTTTTTTTTTAACTCTTTCCTTCTTTTCAGTTTAATGATGTGCCAATTCAGTTTTCTTCTCGTTACCTTACTAACTGGCAAGAAAAACAGGTTCTATCAACCAGGACAAGAGTTTGGCAAAAGCGGCGGTAGAAAGTTTTTCTCCAACCCTTTATAACTACCTTAACAGCCCTTCACATTAAATTGACACCCAAAGCTTAAGCTCCAGAATGGACAAAGGGATAACCGTACATTTTTCTATCTCTTTATTTTATCTTTATCTCACAAATCTACATTCATGCCAAGGACATTTTTCTCTATTCTGATTGTGTGCGTTAAGAACCAAGTAGATGTTGCCATTCGCATGACAAAACAATCACTTCTTCCTGGCTCATACTTGAATCCAATTCCTACCCGCCTTTCATGGAGCATTTAAGATAATTCTCCAGTCACATAGTTTAAAAATCTGATTAAAAACAAAAAGGTCAAAAGATTGTTTTTGAAATGATCACAGAGTTTAAAATTTCTAGCCATCAATTAGCCACTGCTCTTTACGTCTCTCCCAAGAAGAGAAAGAAATGACTCCAACGACTTGACTTTCTTTGCTCGGATTTAATATCCATGGATCTTGCTATCTTCTCTTTCAGAAGGTTTTGCTCTTTTATTCTAATGACTCACAATAGAAAAGGCAGTGACACCTGGGGTACATATGTTTTTCTAAGACATCTGAAACTCTTTCACTTGGGAAAGGACTGTGTAAAAAGTCTGGGCCTGGTCAATTTAATATAGATATTTTTAAATAGGAGGACTAATGGCAATATAACACCTTTTCTTTTGGAGAGATTCTTTTGGAGGAGATGGAAAGATTGTGTAAGAAGAAACCTCGGATTTTTTCAGATTTTGCTGAATCTATAGCGGTGTCCTTATTGTTTTCAGTGAAACTATGAACAGGAGAATGTGTAATAAAACTGCACAATTTGACAGATTTAGACAGCTGGCTCCCTCACCAGAAGTTCACATTTTGTTAATGTCACCCACGTTGAATAAGGGACGATTAGATGGTAAGGTCCATTTACAAAAATGGTTGTCAGGACATTTTTTTTTTTTAATTGTAAAACTTTCTGTGATGGAATTCAGTAAAAGGGCTATGAAGAGAAAGCAACGGAGACAAAAGACTGCTATTAACCTCCAGATGCAGGCTACTGCAGGTTCATGGCAAGATTTGTCACACTCTTGGGCCAATGAAGTGTTAGTGTGACTAGAAGGGACCACCCCTTTTCTGGGGTAAGAGGGCAATTTGGTCTCCATGCTCATTTAATCCTGAGACTTCTTTGAATAGACTGTCAATTGAATCTAAATTGTGCAAAATTATGCATGCACTTTTTAATGCAGGCTATTGTTCACTAAGCACTGAACCAAGGTTTCTCAACCCATTTCCATTTGGCATGAGGTCACTTGAAACTTAAGTAATCATATATGGAAGACAAGAGCAGTGTACTTAAACAACCTTTCTACATAAACGCTCACTGTGCTTGAATTGAAAATCTCTCGCCTTAAAACAATAGAGAAATACTAGTTACACGATTTTATTCTTTTTAATTGAGGTTCATATTCCTATAGGTAAGGAGCAGGTTTGGAAAGTCAGCCTATGTTGCATAATCTACACTAGTCTCCAGTTTAGATTCTGGAAGAACAGATGTTTATAGGACAACCTAGAGTGGGTGTGCACATCACGATAGATGTTTTCTCCGTAGTGCAAAGAGGCCTTATAATTTTGTTATGATCCGAATGTGGAGCGCTGGCCTCAAAAACCATTAAGAAAAATGTCCATCAGACTTTTTGCTGCTTTAAATTAAAACATGGCATTTCTTTAAAAACCTGAACAGAACATTTACAGAAATTTATTCATACATGAACCAAAGAGGATTTTCATTGAGTTCTAAAGGAACATATACATTAAAACCCATATTTGGCAAGAATTATTATTTAAAAAATTTGTACAAGTGACAGCTTACATAGCCAAGATTTGTTCAAAACGAGTGAGCGCTTCTCCAGTGAGGTTCGTTCAGTGTGAAATCTGCAACATTCTAATCACATATACACTGACAGTCTTGCTATGCACTTTACATATGTTTAATGCTGGAATTTTATAAGGATTGGCTGTTTTCTTGCTTTTTCATCCGTCGTTAATGATTACATGTTGGCACAAGGATACATTGCTAGATTAGATCCACAGCACATTAAAGACTGTTTGCTTTCTCACTCCCCTTCTTTCCAATTAAGTTGGTGAAAAATGTAACTTTAGTATTTTACAGGACAGGGCAAAGGTGTTTCATCTAGGTGATGTCTATATTATAAAAATAAAATAAAAAATATAAATAGGTAACACAAACCCAGTGCCTATTGTTAGATACAATATATAATAAAAGCAGACCTTTTAGGAAGATTGATTTTAGAATATGCTGTTATGATTTAATTATAAAACACTTGAAAACAATCTTGAGATTAAACTAGAGTAACCAGATTTCTCTGCCAATAAAAAGTAAGTGGGTAACATTCTGTAATTGGATACATTGATACAAATGAAGATTACAATTTTATATCAAGTTGCCCATTTAGAAATTCATCAGGGAGTTCTGAAACATTCTCTCACATTATAATCCTTTAATATAAAAATATTGCCTTTTTTTATTAGATCCATCAGATTGCACAGTAATGTTTCAAAACTCCATTAAAGTTGACTTTGGTTATTACAGACAGAAAATTCCTGGGAAGCCAAATAATCTCTTCTGGTGACATAAACATTCCGTTATCAATTTACAATGGAATTTCTGTGTAAATTACTCCACACAAGGAAATATATATTTTTAAAACCCATCTGTTATGCAACCACGCGTATAGGGGTTGTTAGTGTGTGTGTGTACGTGCCTTTGTGAACAAACGTGCCAATATACACACACAGAATCTGCACATTTCTGTAAATTATTTTTAAATTAATAAAAGAAAATGAAATCACAGGAAGTGTGTAGTAGGATAACAGTCTTTCTTTTTAATGACAGGATAAAAAATAAATGCCCATTGGAAAGGAATATTCAAACAGTCCCAGAAACTATACAATGTAACTTGTTAGATCCAGCAAATAAGATGTCATGTCAATGATCTGATCAAGAATACCTGCCCTGGTCACTCGGCGGATGTTTCTGTCCACTTGTTCACACTGAGGACCGAGATACCCTTTTTTACAGAGGCACTTGTTCGGTCTAACACAGACACCTCCATGACGACATGCCGGCTCACATTTTGCTGGGAGGGGAAAAAAAAAAAAAGCAATAAAACCACACTCTCATTCTGTGTGTCAGAAACAGTGCCGAGTACGAGGCCAACAAATATTTGATGAGTAAGGGAAGGGAGGGGGAGGAGGTAGCCAGTCACAAAATGATCCAAAAGATGATAAATACGAGAAGGAAAGATTTCCAAAGCCACAGTTATGTGCGGGCTAGACCTCAGTAGAGAATGGGAGACATTTCCAGGGAAGCAGAGATCATGGGAGACGAGTTCAATCCCTTCCGGAACTGACTCGATTTCCAATGAGGATTCCGGCTCTTTCAAACCCATGTGCCACTAGGGTGTTTCCAACAGAGGGCCTTCCAAGTAACTCTAGGTTCCCATTCTTCCAGGGTAGGACCTTAAAATGTGGGAAGGGCCTGGCCTGAGAGGGAGGCCTAGCGGCTTCAGCCTCTCCAGTGCCGTATAAAGGCACGGTCAGTTCTCAAGTTAGGTTCGAGGGGTTATCTCCCATGGGGACTCCCTTGGATTCCTCTTTTCCTTTGCTCCTGGGGAGTGCATTATATTGCTTCATCTCTGATTACACTTTGTAGCCCTTCTTGGGGCAGTGCAGTTGGCCAGGGAAGGATATTCTTAGCAATCCTTTTCAGGGTTACTCTACACACAGGATCTCTTCATATAAGGATTTTTGCCACCACAATATAGGTGGGAAATGTAAAGATTTACTGCTGGGGCACCTGAGTGACTCAGTCAGTTAAGTGACTGGCTCTTGGTTTTGGCTCGGGTCATGATCTAAGGGTCATGGCTCCATGCTGGGTATGGAGTCTGCTGGAGATTCTCCCTCTGCCCCTACCCCACTGCTGGCACACTCTCTCTAAAAAATAAATAAATTAATTAATTGTCTAAAAAAAAAAGATCTACTGCTAAAATGAGATACAGAGACAAAATTGGTTTGTATAAGTTAATTGCATTTTACTGATGGGATAAATCTGTAGACAGAATCAAATTCTGTCACTGTAGACAGAATCAAATTCCTTGAACACGTTTCTTTACACTTTTGGGGGACAGCGTTATTTTAACCTTTTCAAATGCATTAATCAAAACCCAGGGGTCTGTGGCTGACAAATGGAAAAGAAAAAACTAGAGAATAATTAGACGATTTTTAAAAATTTGTAGGCAATGAACTATGTTAGTATATGAATAAAGTTCTTGCTTGGGTCAAAAACATCATGAATAGATTACCTTTATAAAAGGGTTCTGGTTTATCTTATATATTCAAACTATTTAAACTGACTAGTAGAAAGATTAAAGTACTTTATTGAAATAAAACTTCATGTTATCTCAAAGAATGTCTATTTTCATTTACATCACTTATTATTATTATTATTATTAATATCTATAATGTAATGTATAATGCCACCTATATTCAAAATAATTTGGTTATGGGGTTCCTGGGTGGCTCAGTGGTTTAAGCGTCTGCCTTCGGCTCAGGTCATGATCCCAGGGTTCTGGGATCGAGTCCCATATCGGGCTCCCTGCTCAGTGGGGAGCCTGCTTCTCCCTCTCCCTCTGCCTCTCCCCTTGCTCATGCTCTCTCTCTCTCTGTATCTCTGTGTCTCGAATGAATAAATAAAAAAAAAAAATAAAAAAAGCAAAACAAAATAATTTGGTTACCCTCAGTTCTAACATACTATTACCAGAAGGTACTCAGTAAATTTTTGTTATCTGATAACCTGAGGTGACTTAAGAGGTTAGGCAAAATACAAAGTAAGAAGTACAACAGAATGGACACTATTATAAAAGAAGCAGAGAGAATAGGTATTGTCAGTCATTAAAGGGAGCAGAAGAAAGATATATTATCAAGAATTAGAATATTTGTGCATTTGAAGGCTGATTCTCATTTTTTTGTCAACTATGGAAAAAGAAGACAGAATGGGTCAATAAAAGGTAAGCATTTGTTTTAACTGATGTAATTACCTAATTTTGGTAGAGCTTTAATTATGATAGCTCTCTCCTAGATATATAACCCTAGTAATAATCAACCAGGTAGTGTTATCCCTGCTGAAGCAATTTAAGCTTAAAATGTATACTGTGTATGTGACTTTAAGTGTTGGCTACATTTTGTTAGATGATGTATAGACAAGTTATGGTTATCATTTTTGGAACAAATAATATATGTTTAGAATAAAGGAAAGATAACATTTAGGCATTAAAGATAATATTAAATATGAATTTGGAACACATTTTCATTGGCAAGAGATACTTTAATATCTGAGATAGCAGAGCTCAAGTTCTTTTGTAAGAATATGCATACGCTGGTTGTTGAAAATGCATTAAAAATGCATTTATCCTTATGGAAATCTTTCCCAGTTTTACTGAGAAATAAATGGCATGCATCGCTGTGTAAGTTTCAGGTATAAGCATGAAAGTTCGGTTTGCGTATATTCTGAAATGATTCCCACAACAGATTTAGCAAACACCCATCACCTCATATATAAAAGAAAAGAAAATTTCTCCTGAAAATGCATTTTTCAACACATACTTTCTTAAACTAGGTATCTGAATTTATCCAATTTTCTTCACATCAAGCAGAATGTAAACATCGTTGCATGTAATTGAGGAAATCCCTGGTTAAAGGATAGAGTAACCCTGGAATAAATCTCTTCTGCTGTCTCTGAGTAGCTGCACACCTAGCTGATGGGTCACAAAGGAGTGGCAAAAAGAATTAAAAACCTCATACTGTGCCTCCAGGTAATTGCGCTTTCCCCTTTTATTTAATAACACCCACTGAAAAACCCTGCTTTTCAGGCACTGCCGCAAGAAAGCAAGCAGTCAAGTTAGGGCGGGCATTTATGGGGTGTCTGGAAAATGCTGGCACTTGGAGAGGGGCTTTGCAAACACGAGGTCATTGGCTGGTGTGAAATCTCAAACCTGGGACTGAGAGGCTGTACAGATGATCGCGTTGTGCTGTGTTCATTCTGTACTTTCTGAAAGGACTTGGTTATTTAAAAGTCTCTTATGTTTATGATTAACCTTTAGAAGTGCATTGTTTACAACAGGAACATGGGAAAGATTTCATTTACAAGTTTAGAAACAGATTGAGCCTTAATATGATAAATGGCTAAATTCTGAACCGTAGATCATACTAGAAGAAAGAGCTGACATTAAGTTCTTGAGTTCCCAAGGACTGTCCCATGCCCGGTCTTTCCTGGGGACAACAGAAACACTCACCAATTCTGCAGAAGTCCCCTTCCCATCCCGGGGTGCAGCAGCACTTGCCCGTGGGAGTACAGTAGCCGTTCCGACAGAGCCGGGAACACTCCGACGTCAACGTCTGCGCAGGTTCTACCGTGGCTCTGCATTCCTCAGGCATTAGAGGTCTGCATCAGAAGACAACGGTTCCAAGTATATGTTGGTTGCAAATCAGGATTAGGATGAAACCCAGTGATTTTTGTCGCTTGCAAAGCATTTCCTTTGCTTTCTAAGGACACCTTTCTTTTAAGCGGCTCGGAAAGATTGACAACTTTCTGAGAGTGGAAAATCCACTCCAGGGAGGCAAAATCTAACTAACCAATTTTGAACCAGAGAACATACTAAACATTATAAGAAACTTTATCACAATCAAAATTCATTGATTAAAACTGTAATTATGTTGATATTTTCCATTCAGTAGCTAAACATTTCTAGCAATTACATTTCTTAAAATAAAGACGTACCAATATTTTAAAATGTGTTTTTCCCAGATCTACAAAAATTTTTAGGAATAGTATCTGAGATAGTTTTTGCTTGTTTTTGGCATATTTGGTAATATCACAGAGCTGAAGGCATTCATCTAAATAAGCACTTGCAGCCTAAAAAAGCTTGGGAATCAATTTTTGTTTCATTTCATATTTTTCTTGAAATACCTGTCTCAGACTGATTTTTCTTGAAGGGAGATCTCTGTACTGTGTGTGTGTGTGTGTGTGTGTGTATGTGTTTACTATTGACTCAAAATTTCAACCCTTTATGCAAAAAATAATCCATATATATACATTTTCAGATTTTTTATTTTGTAATGCTATGAAGAAAAAGAATGCTATTAGCAAACAGAAACAAACATCGTATCTGCTAAGTAAAAAGTCATAGACTTTAATTGCTCTACCACTGCCATCATTTAGAGATGCCTTCAGAAGATTTTTATGGTTCTTACTGTTTTTGACAGAAGAGGTTGTCTTTCAGGCTGGGTGAGGCTGGAAGCATGGTCACAACTGCTCATTAACTAATCTCAGAGAAACAACGCGCAGTGGTACTCCTCCATCAGTCCCTTTTGCCTGCGCTACAGTGTGGTGAGAAGGTTCTTTTCAGTTCAGGAATGTAAACAAACGGTCATCACCGCTCAAATCACCACCATTAAGATGGCCAAGGCAGTAGGACTCCTTAAGCACCGTAACAAAGAAGGTGATAATTATAGGTCAAAGCCACTAAAAGAAGTAAATGATATAGCTTTCCAAGATAAGCAAATAATTTGGCCCTGTAGACTCCAGTTTTCTTGAGATAGGTTATCCTGTTATGTCCTTCTGGCAATAGGAAGTGGTAATACCCTGGGGCCTGACTTCAGGCTATTTCTATAATGACTCAAAACTGTATTCAAAATATATAGTGACTTCTTAAGCTCCTCTCTCCAATAAAAGTCTCACTTTGTGTTGAAAGTACTGTGTTTTGCAACTAACGTGACAATTCAGAAAACTCCCTTAAATCCATTCTACCTCTTTTTTAAAATCTAGAAGCGGTCAATTTATGTGAAAGGTCCTCAAGGCATTCTATGGACTGAGCATATTTTCACTCAGATAACATTAGTGAATAATTTCCATGTGTTCCCCAAGGGAGTCTTTCTGGGGGTATAAGCAGGGGGGGGTTGAGGTGGAGAAAAAGTGAAATGGGTATGCCAAGGAAAGTGGGCGTATTAACTTCACCTTCCTGTTTTGTTGTTGAATAACCCAAGTTGGCTCTAGTTCTTCCTCAATAAAATTCTTACTTTGTGAAACCATGGTGGCATTTTTGATCACTAGAAGAGCTGTTTTTCAATAGCCATGAATGAGTCATAGGCCATGGCATTCAGTAAACAGGTATTTTACTGGTAACTGAAATTCTGTTTATCCAATTTCTACTGATTACTCCCTCATTCACTCTCTGACTCATTCAAGAAGAGATTCTAAAGTAGAGTGTGTCAAAAATATATTACATGTATATGACACGTTGGGGCGCCTGGATGGCTCAGTTGGTTAAACCAACTCTTGGTTTCGGCTCAGGTCATGATCTTGGGGTCATGGGATCGAGCCCCACATCGAGCCCCGCGTCAAGCCCCACATCAGGGCTCCACGATCACTAGGGAATCTGCTGGAGATTCCCTCTCCCTCTACACACACCCACACGCTTGTTCTCTCCCTGTCTAAAATAAATGTTTAAAATATATGTTTTATATATATATAAATACACATTTATATATGACATACGATATATATCATGCTATATATGATGCAAAATATGTAGGCACGTAGCTCATACACTCCTTGACAATATGGTTTATGCCTGAGCAGATGAATTTGAAGAGGCGAGAACACCATTTAGATGAAGAATGTAAATTACCGGTTAAACAACCACCACCAGAAGATGTCGCCCGCCTGGAGCAGAGTGTAGGGACACTGATTCATGTGCACTGGGAAAAGGAATGAGGATGTGACAAATAAGGACCCGATAGTGAAGTACAGTTCTTCAGGGGAGGCATCTGCCTCTTGTTTCCCTGCTGACCCTCCAGTTTGATGCTTTGACTCTTTTTCCCCAAACATTCAATTATGTGGAAACTCAGATGGGGGGGAATTCTAAGTTGTTTTTTGCCTAAGATTTAGTAAATGCTTATCTATCTGTGGATGTAACTATTTCATACTTGGGCTTGTTTACTTTAGTTTATAAACCTATGTGATTATCATATATGAACATGATTCCCTTAAGTTTTTATTTAAATACCCAGAAAAGAATCCTTTTTCTCTTTAGTGCAGTGGCCAACTAACATTCCTCACTTAGCATCTTAAATAAATCCTCTCCCTCTCTTTAAACTGTTATTCTATTGGGGATCCATTAATTGAAAATTTTCATGGAGGACAGCCCATCCTTTTTTTTTTTTTTAAGTAGGCTTTTATTTTTAACGTGGGGCTTGAACTCATGACCCTGAGATCAAGAGGCCCATGCTTTACCGACTGAGCCAGACAGGCGCCCCAGGGATAACCCATCTCTTATAGAACTTTACTTCTCTTAATGAATGGATTCCCCTATCTCCTTTCCCATCCCCTTTGAAATGAAAGCTTTCTGAAGGCAAAAGTGACATATTCAATCCTCCTCAAGACCAGTCAGTCACTCACTCAGGGAAATACTGTGCTCTTCAAGGGGTAAGACATAAATAAAATAGGGTTCCAATCCTCATGGAGTCACCATGGGGCAGACAGACATTTGAACACAAAATTATAACACAGTGTAACCTTTGTTATGATATAGGTGCATATGAAGTAACACAAGAATACTGACAAGGAAGCAATTAGTTTAGGATTGAAGGATGTTTTAGAAGATGACATTTAAACCACCAAAATATTTTATCTCTTTCAACTCCTTATATTCAGAGGAGCTAGGAAAACACTACAGAAGCATTCAGTAAATGTTTATTGAACGCATACAGTAGAAACTTTCTCAAATGCTTTTTCTGGACTATGTTTCCCTTTCTTCTCTTGTGTCCCTCCAGGACCTAGGAAAATGTGCAACATATGGAAGATATTTAAAAGTCTGTTGAATGAATGAATAAATAAGAATATGGAATTTTAAGAGAGTGTTTTTTTTCTGTGCTACTAAGTAAAGATATTAGGAATATACAGACTATTTAGGAGAGGGATATCATTAAAATCTAGTTGTTATACTTTTATATCCTAAGCTTAAAACTAAAAACACTTGTTATATTTCTGTTGCCTAAATTAACTCGAGGCTTACAAAATTCTTCTAAGGCATGGTTAAATTCATTTTCAATGAAACATTTTTACATTAATCATAGTCATAGTAAATAAACAACAGACTAAGAAGTAAGCATGACACAAAGATAGGATTGTTTTCTCCTCCAGCTGGGAATTAAGCCAATGTATTAAAATTCATTCTTCTGGTTAAATATTTGGTAAAAGTCTAACAAAGAGTTTTGGTTATCCCAACCATCCTCGTCCACTCACTCTCTGTTCTAGTGACATTTCTTCCTGCCATTGAAAAAAAACAGGGTTTCTTTACATGCAATGAGGAGAAGAGAAAAGGGGATAAAACAAGTAAATGTGAACTTTTATAGTGTCACCTTGAAATAGTCCATCATATGCGTACATAATTATTACATATACACAACTACATGGCATCAAAACAAAAATCTAGATTATGTGTGTATATTATATATTTATAGTGATAGGTTACCTCATTTTTCATTCTTATTTTTATTTTACTGGAAAATTGGGTGTTTTAATGTGGGTGTACTAAGAATTGCTTAAATAGTTTTGTTCTTCTTTTAAACAATTATTTTCTTAACTTTTGGATTCTTATCTCTACTGAATAAAGTCCAAGATAGGTTTCAAAGTAGAGAACTTCCCCAAAGGATATTTAGGTTTGTAATAAGAAATATATCAAACCCATTTGTCGATAGTTATCTCTATAGTCCTCAAACTTAATTTAAATCAGAAAAACACTTTATAATCTTTACACTTGACAATGAAAAAATAAGGACTAGTGCCAAAAAATTGTCCAACATTCTTTAATGCATAAAGCATTGTTTCTGGAAATGTAAGATGTTTTCTTAGAAACCCACTTTTTCTGGTTTTGAGTAGTAGCATAAGGGTTGAGATATTTTCTTGAAATAAAGAAGTTGAGAAGCATAAGTGATTTATAACATATCCACTTTTTGTGACTAGCTAAAGCCTACAGTGAATGTCTTCAGGTAGTGAGATTATAGATGCTTTAATTTTAGGATATTTAATTTAATAAATGATTAAATAAATCAATAAATGAGAAGTCCTCTGTGTATCTGGATGGAAGCACAGGGATAAAGCCTGTCTGAGTAAGCCTGCTCTTCAGATTGAGTGTGTTAGAAATCTGTCTATTGTGTTTTTTACAAAAAGTAAAGGGACTCATTTTGAAATTTTTGTTAGGGGCTCAGATTTTAAATTCACGTTACTGTCAAACAAGGTACATAAATCATAAGTAATACTCATTTATAAATTCTTGACTTATAAGAGGTTTCAGAAGAAGTAATAATTCTATAGCTTCTCTTAGTCAACCATCTGTTTAAGGGGGAAAGGTGATGTAAGAACTATCTTATTCTTGGGACGCCTGGGTGGCTCAGTCAGTTAAGCATCTTCCTTCGGCTCAGGTCATGATCTCGGGGTCCTGGGATCGAGCCCCGTGTTAGGCACCCTGCTCAACTGGGAGTCTGCTTCTCCCTCTCCCTCTGACCCTCCCCCCCGGCTCATGCTCTCTCTCTTTTTCTCCCTCCCAAATGAAAAAGTAAAAAATCTAGAAAGTGTTCCTTTGTTACTACAACCTTTGCAAAGCTAGTTTTCTTCCATGCTTATTCCTATTCTCATGAGAAAGGAAAAAGTGAGAAGTCTAAATCCTTACTACCCATAGCATGGTACCAGACCAGAAGAACCAGCATCACATAGGAGCTTGTTAGACATATAGAAGCTCAGGCCCCTCTGCAGACTTAACTGAATTTACACTCTTGCCAGTTTGTCAGGTGATTCACATGCATATTAAAGGTTGAGAGGCACTGTTCTAAGTGAAGGCCACTTCCCAGCCAGTAGCAATTAATGTGGCCATGAATTGGTGTGGCCAGGGGCTTCCAGGTAGAGAATGCTTTGAAATTGTATGCTTGGATGAAGACTTCACCTCTGCACAGGAAGGCAGGCTTTGGAAACCACCACAGATTCTCTGGTTTTTAATGGGTTTCCTCACTGTGAGCATTTTGATATGCAACGATAATCCGTAACCACTCGTCATTTCTAAAACCAGTCCTCAGCACTTTTACCTAGAAAAGGGTAAGGGATAGATTTTCCTGTTTCCCTGATGGGATAGATGTTCCTGTTTCCCACCTGTCTAGCTCGGGGCGTAGGCATAGCCCTACTTTAGTAGAACTGCATGGTCATCTCTCCCACACTCTTTTCAATGCCTTTCTCCAAGGTCAATACATAAATTGATTTTTTCTTTAGTCTGAATGTTCACTAAATTCTTCTTGTTCATGTTGACATTTCTCTTTTCAGGGTTAGTTTACCCACCAGGAGTAGAAGTTGGGATTCCATTGGATTTCCAGCCTGTTTTGGGACCACACATAACCATTTTGTGGCAGCTAGTGAAATAATACATGATACAAATTCCATTTGGCTGGAAGGAATCTTACACACTCATACTACAATCATATTCCAGGTAAAAGAACAGAGAAAATGGCGTCTCTTTCTGCATAACCAAGCAATATTGCTCTCATTGGGACTTTGCAGCAGTATTGATGGCAATACTCATTTCCTAACAGTATTTTTCAAGGACCATTTGAGGTATTTTTTTTTTTTGAATTATTTATTTATTTAAGTAATCTCTACACCCAGCGGGGGGCTTGAACTCACAAACCCGAGATCAAGAGTTGCATACTCTTCTGACTGTGCCAGCCAGGCACCCCCTATTTGAAGTATTCTTAAGGAATACTGTCCTTGACATTATATCACATGTAGGTTGCAGAAATATCTTTTTAAAAAAATATTTATTTATTTACTTGAGAGAGAGAGAGCACGCGAGCAAGTGGGGGGATGGGCAGAGGAAGAGAATTTTCAAGCAGACTCCCTGCTGTGCACGGAGCCCCACGAGGGGCTTGATCTCAAAACCCATGAGATCATGACCTGAGCTGAAACCAAGAGTCAGGTGCCCCAGAAATATCTTTTTATATATGTCCCAAGCAACCTTGATATTGGAGTAAAGGGAAACATAATTTAAATTCAAGAATAGCTCTGAACTTATATACATTATGTATCATATTAAAATTTTTAATATGTACTGTATATTTCTAGAATTCCAATTTAGGATGGATAAAGCCCATGTTTGGTCTTATTTCCAGACATCACTTTGAACTACTACATTTCTCTATTCTACAAAGTGCTGAGAAAAAGGGGCCTGGGCCCCAGCCGTTTTTGACACCAATGTTCTCTTCATTCTGAGGTCTGCAATTTAAATGCTGAGCATATACTCATTTAGAAACAGTGTTGATTGGCTCTAATACCTGAGCAGTTTGGGATTGAGTGAGTACTAAACTCAAAGGGGGCAGGGGCACTGATGATTTGATGAAGGGAGCCACAGGTTTGGCTGCTTAGTGCTGATAAGATTATCAGAACTTTGGGACGCCTGGGTGGCTCAGTCGGTTATGCGGCTGCCTTCGGCCCAGGTCATGATCCCAGGGTCCTGGGATCGAGTCCCACATCGGGCTCCTTGCTCAGCAGGGAACCTGCTTCTCCCTCTCTCTCCCTCTGCTTGTGCTCTCTCTGTCAAATAAATAAAATCTTAAAAAAAAAAAAAAAAAAAGATTATCAGAACTTTCACAAATATCGCTAAATTTTGTTCTATGTCTAAAGATGAAACCATAATAAAAGCAAATAATGAAGCCACATATACTTCTTAATAATTTCATATTCAACTTATCCTCATGAGGCAGGGCTAGTCCTGTTATTCCCAAATTTAAAGGAGAAGAACATGTATGAAGAGATTAAATGGCTTTCACACAGCTAGTTACACATAGTCTGGAACTATCTCCTAGCCCAGTGTTCTTTCCACTCAACTGGCCCTCTTACTTTAGGAAAAAGGGAGCAAGGCACCCATATTTCAGGCCCTGCTAATCTCACTATCCAAACACCACCACCACAATACACAAGTATCTAAAAGGGTGTGTGGATCTCCATTCAACTTTTCAGGTTAACTCAATGTATATATATCTCCATGGGAAAATTAGGAAATGAAAAGTTACGTATTTCCTTAAAGGGCAAACCTAGGAGAAATAATTAATGAGACTAGATGATAACATCATCTGCTTTTACAAACCAAAAAAAGTCCAATTTTACTAAATTGCCTTCAGTGCCTGTTGCATTATGTTTTCAATGTCCTAAATTCAGAAACTGGTCTATCCCAATATTAGTGGTGAATATAGAAAAACAGGCCTTTCCGCTTTAATTCAATGTACACATCCCTGAAAAATCTTGTATGGTACAAAATTGTGTACTAAAAATAATAGGGCTTATGGGAAAACTAGGTTTGGAGCAGACCTCTGAAGACTGGTGCAACTTTGTAAAGTAAAGCAATGCAAAGCACTAAAACAGCAAAACTTGGTACCTAGGGGGAGAGTTTGGGCAACCCTGTGAATGTGGGCAGGAGCTGGAGGCTGCCTCAGCCAAGTTCAGGAATACCCAAAACCAAAATGGCGGTGGAGGTGGGCCATGAACTCCTGGGGGACGTGCCACCTGCAAAGAGCCCAGGCTGAAGGAAAGCCTCATCGGGGAGGAGAACCCAGTACAGACACTCGTTTTTCATTTTACCTCTCAGCTGAGAAACCTCCTCTGCCTTTGCAACAGCCTGGCTGAGGGTTTGTTCTTTTTCTTATAATTCTGGCCATACTTGCTTGGAAAGCTATATGATTCCCATGTTATGTAGTCATCATTCTCTTTTATATGTGAGCTAATTAGTGTTAAAGAAAAGCACAGTGGAGCAGTATGGACTGGGCCAGGGAGCCAAATCATGGTGAATTTTACCTGTCTCAATATCCATAGCTTTCTGGGCCATTAATTCGGCGATTTATAGGGTATAATGTTCTTGCATAATTTTTTTTTGTCCCAAAGTGTTATTTATCTCAAATAATATTTACATTTTTGATAATGTGTGTGATCTCCCAATTTAAAGTAAAAATAAGTTCCTTAGAGAATGGGACTAAGTTCTCACTTATATTCTCCCTCTGTAGCACATAATACATGATCTTGAACACAGGGACAGGTACAAGATACTTGCAGACTAATTAAATCTCCTGTTTTAATCTTGGAGTATAACTACTTACTCTCATATGATAAAAATAAAAACTGAAAAATTAGGGCACAATAAAAAGTCAATGCCACTGCTTCCTAATATAAAGAAGGAAATATATTCTGTTCAGAATTTTATGTCCAAAAGCAAGTTTGAACTTAAAAACTTAATTCATAAACCATAATTGATAAAAAATGTTAGACACGAAATAAGAAATGTTTGTAATTGGGAAAATAAGCATTTAAAAAAACACATTGATTATATTATAATTCAAAAGACTTAAAAGCCGGGCGCCTGGGTGGCACAGTTGGTTAAGTGACTGCCTTCAGCTCAGGTCATGATCCTGGAGTCCTGGGATCGAGTCTCGCATTGAGTCCCGCATCGAGTCCCCCATCGGGCTCTCCGCTCGGCAGGGAGTCTGCTTCTCCCTCTGACCCTCCCCCCTCTCATGCTCTCTCTGTCTCATTCTTTCTCTCTCAAATAAATAAATAAAATCTTTAAAAAAAAAAAGACTTAAAAGCCTAGAGTACTTTTTTTAGAAATCACCAAATAATAATGATAATGATAATAATAATAATATTAAATCTTTTCTCACTTAAAGCTGTAGAAGTACCAGCGTTTTAATTTTATATCAGAGGAAGGTAGAAATTTTAAATATCATTAAATGCTTTAAATGGGAAGTAAAAACTGGACACAAGTTTCTGTCCTTTAAAAGAACACAAGAATGTCGGTTTAAGTTCTCTTTCAAGACTATTAGGGTGACAAATGCCCAAATTTTGATGTTACACTTTTTGACTCATTTGGCAATGTTGACAAAAACAAGTCATGTTAGCTTTTAACTTGACTACAATGAATTAGTTAAAAAAAAAAAAAAAGATGCTAAGAAGCAGTTTTTCTTTTAAAAAAATACACCTTGCTCAGGGTACCTGGCTGGCTCCATTGGTAGAGCATGTGACCCTTGATCTCAGGGTTGTTGGGTGTAGAGATTACTTAAAAATAAAATCTTAAAAAATAATAAAAAAAATAAAAAGTACACCTTCCTCTAGAAAACATCTTATTACAAATTTATGTGGCTGTTTTATTCAAGGTTAAATCTGCCTTTATCTCAAGTACTGCAATATCTGATGATATGTTGCCTTATAATGAAAGTACACAAAATTCAGATCTACTAAGATCTGACTTTCACCATTGTCCCAGGCAGGGGAGAAACATGGCAATTAAAAAGAAATGCTTTTACGAATTTTCGACTCTTAACACATGAGTTTCATTTTGAAGAATATATTCTTCATTATTTGTATTTTTCATTTTATATCTTTTTAATAAATGCCGCTTGAAAGTGGCAATTCATCCAAGTCTTCATTGCAATCTGCACAATTACTCTAGGAATTGATATTCCAACATTCAGAATTGATAATTTAAGAGCGACTGTAATTAGCATAAAGCAGAACATTCCTTTGAGTGTTGTGGTCATATATCACATCTCCAGGAAATAGGAGATATATATATATATATATATATATATATATATATATATAGTTTTACACGAACATCTTAAATGACATGGTCACTTAGATAAAATTTTTTTCATAAATTGCTATATGATATTTTCTATTTATTTTGAAATGGGTGATGGCTCTCCGCAGCAGGGTGTGCCCGACCTGAGTATGTTTAAATGTGTGTGCATATACATACATATGCAAATCCTGGTAAAGTAGGACTAAAATTCCAGTTATACTTAGGTCATTACCATACATTATGTATGCATGCTCATTCATTCATTAGAAGTTTCTACTTTGATCTTATCCCATTCTTTGGTAATATATCTTCAAAATTTCAAATGCTATAGGGCAGCTTAGGAAGGATTTTTTAGCCACCAATGTATCATGCCTCACTACGTACAATACAGTGCATTAAGAGTAAAATATAAGCTGGCAGATAAGAATATCTCCATTTTCAGTTATTGGATATGCAAAAAAATAATAATAGCAAAAACGTAGAACATGCTTCCTTGTCTTTTAGACCTCAAATCCACCATGCTGAATGGATTTTTATAGGGCATATACTTGTTCATGACCTCTAGTGTTAAGAAATTCTGTCATGTTTGAAAACTAGTCCCTGGTGGAGTCTGTGTCTCTGTTAATAGCTGAAAGGTCAATGGAGTTGCTAAACAGTTTGTATTTCTGTCAGGGTGGCTGTGCAGCAAGAGGACTTGGCAGCTGGGTCAACAGGCACTGTGGGGATTTCTCAACCTAGGGGGCCCACTTGCATAAAACTTTGACTGATGAATTGGGACTAGACTGGCTTATTGGGCTAAAGCCTCTCTATTATGTGTGACTTTCTTTAGGATGGCAGAGCTGCCTGCTGGCTCCCTGAGACATATGTGAAGGATAAACAGAACCGATTTCCTCTTATGAAGTGAGGTTTTTTGGGGGGATAAAAAAACAACCCAAAAAACAAACGACTCTTTAGCATCTAGTATAATTAGGAGTAGGATGAAGATATTAAGAAAAAAATAAACAAAAGGGCCATCGAGGGGAGACGTGGGGAGGAGGCGGGCGGGGAGGGGGGAGGGGAGGGGGGAGGAGCAGTTTTTGATACTGGTCACACAGGAGTTTGGGGATACAACATTTCTGTAAAATGACCTCCCAAGCCTGGAATTTGTTTTGTTAATTTATAGACCTCTTAAGGGAAGGGTCTGTGTGACTTGGCTGGATAACAGATCAGCAATATGTTAAAATATAGTAAGACTGGGTACATAGTAATTAAATCAAAATGATTAAGAATAATTTTGTTTTACAAATTCTTGGAGAATTTGGAAACATTTCAAAATAATAAAAAAATAATAATATTAAAAATAATAATAAAAATAAATAATAATAATAAAAAAGTCATTTGGTCTCATCTGACGCAAAAATTAAAGAATCTTTGGTAGAGGTGTGAAAAAAATTGTGTTCTACAAAAATAAAGCTTAGAAGGTACGTAACTGTTAGAATTCTTTAATTTCCACCCCGCAGGCACATTTGTTTGATTCTGAAAAGACTGAATTAAGAGCAAGCATCCAGGGCATGATTTGGACATTTGGAAACTATGTATCAAGAGCTCTTGAAAGCTCCACAGACATCTTTACCCCAGTGTTGGAAAGACAACCTTAAAAGTTGAGCGATCACCTGAAAATAATTCTTGAATGCACAGAATGAATACCAACAATATTAAAGAATCTACTCTATTTTAAATGTATGATTTAATCATCTTCAAAAGCACTCCGCAGAAATGAGGAAGGGACAGAGTGATCATGTACACTCCATTGATGGGCAAAGGGGCAGAGTAGGGTGAAGTAACTTGATGCAGGCTCCCTCAGTAAGGAAGATTCAGAGACAAGACCAGTTGCCTCCCTGTCCTGCCAGGATGGACTTGTTCCTAGTCTTGATTAGTCTTAGGTGGCACGACTAAGTGAAACTAAAATTATTGCCCCCCTCTCTTGTGCTCAGTGTATTCAGTCTGTTTTCTGGAACTACTGGCCAAAGGAGCTCCCCTGACCAGGGCCAGCAGGACCCTGTACTAGAGACTTTTGGGGACCCTGTGAGATGACTCAGCAAGCTGGGTGATTGGTATTGACTTGATTCTAACTCCACTCTCTGATGAGATGCAACTGTTTCACCTCTGAAAACATTCCTGAAGTGTGTTCAATGTTCTCACATGGAGGAAAATTCACTCCTTCTCTACTTTTTGTTTAAATGACTCCTGAGTTCTACTTAAGGAAAACTGGGTTGTAGTCTTATTGAATTTTCATTTTTTTTAAGTTATAAATAATGATATTTGATTTTTGTAACAGGTTATCTTGCCATCCTTTTTGAGATGGATGCCCACTGTAAAATGATTTTAAACTTATGTAAATGATTATGTAACATATAGCCTTAGACCAAACTGTCCTTACAGACTGAGGTGGTAATGCTGTAACCTCATCTGCTTTTGCCAAAATGACTTCAGAATATTGCAGATGGTTTTTAAACTCCCTTGTCTTCTTTATATGTGAGTGTGTGTGTGCGTGTGTGTAGGGAAAAACAGAAAACATAAATCCTATGGTGAGTAAGAATGTAACCTCTATGACATGTAATATAGAACATAATTTTTTTTTTATTAAAAAATGCCCAATATGGAGCCCAACGCGGGGCTTGAACTCACAACTCTGAGATCAAGACCTGAGCTGAGACCAAGAGTTTGATACTTAACCAACTAAGCCACCCAGGCACCCCAAACATAAAAAATTTGTAATTCATTGTTACTCTCTTCCAGGACCATGAGTCAAGTGCTGTTTGAAAGTAGTGATTCTGAAAACATTATTCTAACAAGTCTGGGGACTCCTCCACAAGAATACAATTAACCTAAGATTTTAATTTGAGTTAGATTTTTGATATAACAAGAAATGTCTGTAACAAGAAATGTTTTTTTCAGTTGATGAGGCCCTTTCTTCAAATTCTCCCTCCAAAATTTTGGAAAAACAATATGGCTCTGAAGCAGACATTCTGAACACTGTTACACTAGTAATTAGCTTGTGTTTCTAAAATAATCCAGTTCACATACACTAAAGTGTCTGCTTATATAGAACCTCAACTCATCTAGGGAGAAATACTATAATAATAAACGTTGGCATCCAAATTGAAACAGCATGAGGCTCCCAACAAATGTTTATGAAAACATTTGTTTTCTTACAGTCAGCTTCATTTTGAAATTTATGTCTATGCCTGTATACAAGGACAGTGTGTTTGGGACTCGGTAACTGCCCCCACCTTCTGAAAACCAAACACACATCTTAACCCCGGCCCCACACGTGACAGGACTCACCAGAAACAGGCACCGTAATGAGAAGTTAGGCCTTTCAGGTATGTCACTCTGAGACCACCCTACTAGAGGAGGCCCCAAGATCACAAAGCCAAGGTCCCTTATGGAAACCCTGGTAATTAGACACTAATAATGGATGGAAAGTGTAAAATTCACCTCAACTCACCACCAGCAGACTAAACAATCCAGATGAAGAGAGAAAGATTTTGTGAGAAGGAGGAAGAATTCATGATAAGACTAACCGGAAGCTTGTGAAAGCATATCAACTTTGACAAGCATGATGGAATAATGACTATTAGGAAATGAAGGGCGTTAGATCTGAGTGAAATCCCTAGACATCATTAGGAATCAGGAGAATGCTGCTACTTTGCATTTTGTTCTTAATATTGCCAACTTCAACCATCACCGGAGAGTCGGATATTTTTTCGTTCATTATTTTACTTTTCACAAAGAGGGCATTCGTTTCACACCCAAGGAGGAAAAAAATCTCCTACAATGCATAGATGGGTGCTTCTCTTACTGTGGAAGAAAATGTTTATTGTTACATAGAGGAGGAACACGACCAGGGCGTGACAGATGAATATATGTGATATGCCGACAGACCATTTAGAATTGATTACTCCTCTTTTTGTTCTCTAGTACCAACGTCAGCTTACACTTTTCTCAAGAAAGACAGTGTTTTGTGGTATGGGAAAAGGATGAAAATCTCTATTTTGTTAGTCTATGATTTTTTGGAAAAAACCTACATCATAACTTACAAATAATATGTTTGAAGTGTAACTAAATTCATGCCTTTAGCAAACTTTTTAGGTTATTAGAATGTATTCTTCTAAAAGAGACTTGAAATATGGGAATTTAAATATGCAAATGGGCTCGTGAAGATAAGTTAGTACAGAGAGAATTTGAAATTCATAGCATGGTGTAGCAAGAGTCTGACAACCATGTGTTCAACAGGAGTGGTATCTGAGGACACCCTAGGTTCTGTTAACAGTTATTTCTAAGCTGATGACTAATACCTTTTTGATAATATATAATTTTAGCAGCTGCTGAGAGTTCTGACTTTATCCATGAAATTAACAACTGACTAACTATGATTCAAGATAATGCTGTTTTGATGGGTGGGTGGAAAGGAGCAGGGGGGATAAATATATTTTTTAAAAGATTCAATTTTCAAGTGTTCCTCTTGCTGGGGTAAATGACATTTCTTCAGTTTCCATTTATTTTGTCACAGAGGCCTGCATGAGAGCTGTGAGCTGCCAGATAGTTTTGAAATGAGGCTCAGATGTTGAACGGCCAAATAGCTTGTCTTGATTACCTGTTGAAAAAATCATACTGAACAGCTGTAATGTCTGCCAGTATGGTTCAAGTTTTCTAGAAAGAACCCGAGGGTTTATTGCTTCCAACATGAAAGCTAAAGCCACAGCCCTACATAGGGTCCTTCTCCAGCATGTAACTGAGGACGCTGATTCCACAAATAGAATGCTGCTCTCTGATGGCAGCAAGAATGACATGAATATGTGGACACAGTAAGGCTTTAAAGTCCAGCAGAGTCAAGTCTAGACCTCATATGCACATGGCCAAAGTGTTCATCTTTGTTGACTGCTAATTGCAATTCGTCATCACCAATTTGAACACAGTAAAACAACTTGGACAAACATTACTTGACTTAAAGGAATATGAAGAGATCTCACCTTTTGGGATCTACAATTTTGTAGAGTTTTCCATTGTGAGTCTGGGTCATACTTTTACTACTTGACAGAATATAAACTTCACCTGTGAAGAGAGAATTACAGTAAGTTAATTTACAGTATCACAAGGCCTTACTGCCTATTGCCTAGGCAGATATTTTATATAAATCGATAGGTGGATATTTTAGATTTATTTTTTATATCTATTTGTAGATCTATGTATATATGTATGTGTGGGTATATGAGTGTGTGTGTGTGTGTGTGTATTTATATCTATCTGTATTATTTCCGTATATCCTCAAGGAAGATCACTTGCCTAAAGATGATGAGTTTCACAAGTGTACTTTCACAGTGCATCCAGAATCCAATCACTTCTCTCTATATCCTACTACTATTCCAGAGCAAGCAGATACCAGTTTCTCCTGGATTAGGGCAGTAGCCTTCTAACTGATCTCCCTGCTTCTACTCTTGTTCTTCTATGTTTAATTTCAACATACCAACCCCAGAAATTCTTTTAAAGCAAGTCAGATCATTTAATTGGATCACGCTCCTTTGCTTCAATACCTCCAATAGCTTCTAATCTCTCTTACAGCAAAATTAAGTCCTGGCAGTGGCCTGTGATGTCCCCCTTTATTGCTCTGTCTGACTTTATCTGCAATATATCACCTTTTTGTTCCCTCCTCCCTAGTCTCGCTAGCCTCTTGACTTTGTACACAGGAGCACCTGTCGCAGGCTCCTATCTAAGGTCCCCACTGTTTCAGGCTCTTCCTGTCCCAGGCTCCTGACTCAGTTCCTATCTCAGCTGCTGTTCCAGGCTCTACCTGTCTCAGCATCTGTCCCAAGTTGTCCCAGGCTTCTGTCCTTCTCTAGATCTCCCTTAGGTTGACTTTTCCCCCTCCTTCAAGGCTGTACTTAATATCATAATATCATCTTTCCTGACTGCACTATCTAAAATTGCACTTCTCCCAACCCTAGAGGTAGCAATCTCTATCCCTCTTCACAATGGGATTTTTCTCCAAAGCACTTATTACTAATTGACACTATATGTATATATCTATCTCCATTTATTTATTATTGTCCTTCTCCTTTAAAATATAAAATTTATGTCTCTTTATCTGCTGCTGTATCCCTAAAAGCTTTGCACAGAATAGGTGCTCAATAAATATTTGTAGCATGAGTGTTGAGTGGCAAGTTTTATCTTCATTTATTCTGCCCAAGATCAAAAGGTTTGGTTACTATGTTGTTATTATTAATTGATAATTGGAGGCCAGATGGAATCCTTTTAATTTAAGTTTTTTAAAACAAATATATTAAAGTAAATATTTGGGAAAAGAGAGACCTGATGTTCATCCCAACTCTACCTCTTTAATTCTTGGTGTTGGGCTGTGTTATCAATGATGAAACACAACAGAGGAGAGAACCACTCTTGTTTAGTACAACTACTTCCATATAATGGATCACATGAATAGGGAATTACAAGCTGTATTTATGATGATATGCTTATAGGGCTTTAAAATTCATATTTGATTCTCATTCATGAAATAGTCCTTGATTAATCTCTATTTCTCTATTCCACTCTATTGTGTTTTTTTTTTTTTAGCACATTCTACTACTTTCTTACTTCTGGAAAGGATGTTATGGGTTTATACTAAAAATGTAGACACAACAGAAAAAATAAAAATGAAGTTAGGAAGCAAAGGAATGTAAACAAAGAAAAATTAATATTTATTTTGTCAAGTACTTTATACTATTTATTTCACTTAATTCTTACAACAAACCTCCTGGTTTATAGCTAAAAAAACAAAAAAACAACAAAAAAACACACACATAGAAAAAACAGACTCTCAATACTTTTTGTTTCAAAAAATGCAAAAACCTACTCATTTTCTTATGGCTCTTTAGTTTTTTTAATCTTCTTAAAAAAATTTTAAGTTTTATCTATTTAAGCAATCTCTACACCCAACATGGGGCTTGAACCCAAAACCCCAAGATCAAGAGTAGCACACTCCCCCCACTGAGCCAGCCAGGCACTCACTTTTTAAAAAGTAATCCCTATACCCCACATAGGGCTCAAACTCACAACCCTGAGATCAAAAGTTGGATGCTCTACCAACCAAGCTAGCCAGGCACCCCCATATGGCTCCTAATTAAAGCCAAAGAGTTTCACATTAAAGCATAAGTCAGTGAAGGCATGTTTAATTTTTTTTTTTAAGATTTTATTTTTTTATTTGACAGACACAGCGAGAGAGGGAACACAAGCAGGGGGAGTGGGAGAGGGAGAAGCAGGCTTCCTGCGGAGCAGGGACCCGGATGCGGGGCTCGATCCCAGGACCCTGGGATCATGACCTGAGCCTAAGGCAGAGGCCTAATGACTGAGCCACCCAGGTGCCCCAAGGCATGTTTAATCTTAATTATAAATATACACGATGTTATAGCTTTTGGACACTAAGGATTGTATATGCTTCGTTTGTTAGTTCTGCTCCCAACATAGTATTAAGTGCAGATAGATGTTTGAGTATTTTAACCAGCGGTGGTGACACTAACAAGATGATTGATAGTGAGTCATTTGCAGTAAGGTCTGGGGAAATCAGAATGATTCAGTCACAACATCGAAATATTCATCTCTAACTCTGCCACAATTTAATCCTCATTTATATTTTAAAACCAGAGTTTGCCAATGAAATTTAAATTACATAACAGAGGATTTCAGTGAGAAAGAGTTATCTCTTTGGTTCTTTTGAGTGAGCTAGGAGATATCGAGGGTAATTAATTGTAAATGTTTTCAATTCTGTAATAAGAAAAGAAGGGATTGGAGGTCTCTTCTTTAAATCATTATATTCCTGTAGTTCTGAAATGCATGTCAAGTCCCTGTTAACCTAAGTGAATGGCATGGAACTATTCCTGGTGAATTCTGCATCTGATGTAATAAAACCAAAGCTGGACTTCTAGGGAAAATATTTTGATTTAGGGACACCTAGGTGGCTCAGTCGGTTAAGTGTCTGCCTTCAGCTCAAGTCATGATCCCAGGGTCCTGGGATGGAGCCCTGTGTTGGCAGGGAGCTTGCTTCTCCTCTGCCGGCCGCTCCCCCTGCTTGTGCTCTCTCTGACAAATAAATAAATAAAATTAAAAAAAGAAAGAAAATATTCTGATTTAGATGGGTAACACAACTCTTCTTTCTTAAGACCTAAAATTTATTTCTGAGGCTAAAGAAGCATAACGGCCATGGTTTGTTTGGATGCTGTTCTTTAAATAGAGTCATTATGAAAGCTACATTTATCTCTATAATTTAAAATTTGGAGCATTTTCACTCTTTCATGGCATTCTAATTTCAGCTTCTTTTTGCCTGTAAGCTGTGCACATTTTGATAACATACCAACAAATATATTTCATGTTATCCCATAGATCATCATCCAGAAGATAATTTTTATTCTGTTCGAAAGCAGATCTACAAATTCAGCTTATCATGTACAAACTGCATGCCCCAATGCACAAAATAAAATAAAATTAAAAATTCAGAAGTAGAGGATAAGGTGACTGAGATTACAACAGATTTTTTCTTTATTTAAAGAGACACGGATAAGTGGAAAGGCTTTCAGATAGAGAATAGAAACAAATGACTCAGATTTATCTAAAATATCAGTAGACATTTACGATTTTCTTCTCTTTAGGACTCAAAAATTCTCTTCTGTTCTTGCCTTCCATTTTCCTGCTTTGTTACTTTTATATTTTTGGAGTGGAAATAAGATGTGAAGACCCCCCAGAGGAAGGTCATTGGGAGAGAATACATAGCTGGGCCATCTCTAATCTCCACTGTAGGTCACCCTTGCTGCGGGTTACCTTGCCAGCAAATGGAGGGCAAGATTGTTACACTTATTCTTCAGAGCAAAACAAAGCCTCTTGGGCTAGGGAGTGAGAATGGAACTTCATAGAAATAGTTTGTACAGTACCTAATTCATCTTCTCCAAATCCCAGTATGTGACCTGAAAAGTAACCTCTACAGGAACCACTGTTGCCGAGACAGAGTGGTTTTTCTTGCCATTGCTTGCTCACAGGACTTTGCTGGAGGGTTAAGAAATTCCTACAACAAAAATATACCGTAAACTTACAATGAAAATATGCTTTTGTTTAAAAAAAAAAAACAAAACAACCACAATAAAATGCTTAGAATTAAGGTCACAATGAATAGTTGTGCCATAAACCTGGCTTCTAAAAGGAAAAATAATATAGCCCATAATGTGTGCGAATACTGTGAAATTCTCATGTGGGGAGAAAGTACTTAAAGATAGTATTTTGTTTGGAGGGGGGCACTAAAAGTACCTGAGTATGAGAAAAGCCCTCCCCTTCATCCAGAGACTGATACTTCCTCTCCAGGACTAGACTCCATGCTGTGCTATTAATCAGAGAGAGGGACAGGGGGAAGATCATGGGGTCAGTAAACTTTTCTAGTTCCTTTTAGCGACCAAGCATAGCAGTTCTGCCATATGCCTGAATGCCAGTGACTTGGGAAACAAGATTCATAATGTGGGTTTCATCACTAAGAGTTCCTGAGAATTATCCACACAGTGACCTCTAAAAAGGAGGCTAAAATTTAATTGTGTAGTATTCTTACTGATAGAGACTAATTAAATTCTGTTGCTAAAAGTTCTGAAAGTCTGGCAAAAACAAAAATCCTTAGCCTTCTAATTTCCAAATAATTTGGAAAATATTTACACAAGTCATGTATAACAATAGTTTTCAAATTACTCATTGTCATGATAAATTTATGTTAGGATGAAGGGAAAAGCCTACATAATATGAAAAGTCCATCTGAAGACTTCTCTGCTCTTAAAAATTACTTTATGAACTTAATCAAATTTGTTTAAAAAGCATCTCTTAGGAAGTTCTTTAATTAAACCACCATACATAATGAAACAAAAAGGAAATAATGATGTTTATGTGTGTCCCAGACTTAACCCCCAAAGAGAAACAATCATTTGAATATTTTATGACAGTTTGCCCACTAA
The DNA here is from genome assembly GCF_054177405.1 of Leptonychotes weddellii. Classification (NCBI taxonomy): domain Eukaryota; kingdom Metazoa; phylum Chordata; class Mammalia; order Carnivora; family Phocidae; genus Leptonychotes; species Leptonychotes weddellii. The sequence goes on from NC_138370.1 coordinate 69,969,560, forward strand.
TCAATGGATATGTCATTTGATACATCAAATTGTGGTATCAGGAAACCTACCCATTGCGGTCTCCAAACACATAGTTTCCATACAGTCTTTCAGACTGGCAGCCTCGGTAAACAAATCCACCAACCAAAGGACCATTACTGAATGGCTTGAATTCTAAAAGTGATGGCTCACTTTCTGGAAAGAAATAAACATAACATTAGATCAAATGAAACATTTTTATGAAATAAAAGTAATGGAGATCAAGTAATATAATTATGGTAATTTAGGCTAAATTTGAAATGTGTCCCATGATACACAAGATGAATCCTGTTCTAGATATTTAGTAAAAATAATTAAGTTCCTTTGCTTAAATAGTATAAAATATAAAGAGCTTCCATGTGCAGCTTACTGAAATGGGAATGCTCTACAAATGTTTGCTGCTAGAATTGCCACCCATACCAAATTTTCAATGAAATTAGAATCTGGATATTTTGGAAATCATGGTTATTTACTTAAGAACCAAAAGACTTTAAAAAATAACAATTGTTTTAAAATTGAATTTTTTTTGTAGAAATGCTTCTGCATATACTCAGTAAATTAAGCCAGACCTCTGTCAAGTTATATAAAATGTTTGAAAATTCATATTTTAATGAAAATAAAAGTATAGTACATAAAAGATCTTTAAAACCACATTTGTATATTTAAAGACATTGTCACTCAAGTGATATCTTCATTTAAACTATTTTAATAGTTTTGTTTATAGAGTTGTATGGTTAACAATGTCTATTGCCGCCGTTCTTTTTAAGTACATGTGTATAGTTACATATCTCAGTCTTTGCATGCATGTCATTATATACTTGACTATGCATATGCTAATTGCAATGGAAAAGATCTAAAGCCAGTTGTAAATTAATCTGAAAATTACTTATTATGTGCTTAATGTCAAATAAGTCATTATCAACAGGCAATATTTTAGGCAAAAGCTTTTGTGGGAAGATGGTAATTTTAAAATAATTCTCCCTTCCCATGTGGTTATGGTGACTATATTATAAAAAGTAGAAAAGATTAAGTTTTAACTAGTTCACTGAAAGGCAGCCTAACTGAATGATTAAGGTCATGAACTCTGGAATCAGTCGACCTGGGTTCAAGTCCAGGCCTTGCCACTATATGTTGTATGTTAATTAACCTTTCTGTGTCTCAGTTTCCTTCCTCATCGGTACAATGTGGCCAATAATAGTGCCTATCACACAGAGTTCTTCCTCTAATGAAAGGAGTCAAGTTTATAAAGTTACTTCAGGGGTGGGCATGTAGTAAGTACTGTGGATGTGGTTATTTGGTTTTTATTTTTGTTTTCTTCTTTATTGAAGTAAAAAAGACAAATAAAGTTGTAAAATATTTAAGGTGTACATCGTGGTGATTTGATATACGTATATGCTGTTAGAGGACTCTGTGGATGGGTTTTGAAAACATAAATGCAAGGCTACGGATATTGTAGCCAGTTTCAGCAGAACCCCAATTAATGTGATTGGAGAATTTAGTTTAATCTGCATAAATATAGCCAAATTCCATCAAACCAGTGTCTCATAAGATTTTTTTTTTCAAAACATATCATTCTTTGGTTTGGTTTTTATAAGATATGCGCGTGCACACGCACACACACACACACAGCACAGGAATACCTGAAAAAAAATAAAGTAAAATAACTGAATACCACATGAACTAACACAGCTGCTTCATTCCTGGTGCTAAATAAATATCTGTATTGAATGAGTAAATAGAAGGAGCAATCAATTTAATAATCTTAATCTACTGTGTTCCCTGAATCGTAATAGTTTTGATATATTGCTTCCTCCAAAAGGAGTAAATACTCAAACACTAAAAAATATTGAGTTTTTTGGCCTTTATTATTACCCAACTTTATTTTGTATATGCATCTCTAAAACACTCTAGTAATCATGTTATTAAAAATAATGTCTAAACATCCCGTTTTCATGACTTGGGTAAATAACATGTTTTTACAAGTCTATTACGTTGTTTTCTCTAAAATAGACACTTAAAAAAATTACATTCTTATTTGAAACACATTATTTTTCTAATTGCTGAGACTAGCATATTGGGTGTGCTAGTTTCAGCAATTTCTTACCTTTAACTTGTTTTTTCTGCTGTATATAAGATGTTAAGACAAGTTCTCCTTTATATATTAAATAAATAGAAGTTATTCATTTTGACTCTCAGATGAGCAAAATCTAAACAGCTAATTTTTGAAGGTCCGTTAAATTTTGGGACCTACAGAGCACACTTCAATCCATGGAAAGGTAATTACCCAAATGGAATTCCTAGGGCTTGTGAGTGTCACTGGACCTTTAAAAACTCGTGCAAGTTACTCCCTTACCACTGTTAGGTCAATGTTTTTATGCTTTCCCAAATGCTCATTTTGTAGAAATCCTTTTCTCTTCAATTAATATATTAAAATAAAACAAGGCCCAAACTAAAGCCAAATCAACAAATTATGCTCTACTTACCATAATCTTTCCCCTTTATTATCTGTAGGATTCTGGCTGATGATCTGTTCTTTCCATTGGAGTCCGAACAAAGTATTGTTAAATTGATGTTTATATCAGTGGGATGTCGGTCCACAGCACATCTGCATAACAAAAGGAGGACATCCATGAATTCTTACCGTGTCTTTTCTAAACTCAGACTGGAGATTCCTGACATGGGAACCCTTTGTGGGCTGGCAAGGACCCTGTGGGCTATTTCGTTTGGATCCTCAACAAAAACATTCAGATTTGTTTGTTAACTCCGCTGAAGCTAAATGACCTCTGGAGAATATTTCCTAATTTCTCTTGGTATCTCTCTAGTATGAATGTGCACAGTGACTTAAAACATTTGTTAGTGTGTTATTAAGGACTGCCACATATATAATACACTGATAAGGTATGAGAGCCAGCGCTCATCAACTCACATCTGCAACACACAAAATAGAATTAGTTTTGGTATTACTTTTGTGTTTTTTACATGGGATCGCTATATTCTAAAGCTCAAGCTGCTCTAACAAAGGAAAGAAAGTGTACGCTACAATATAGGGAATAAAATAAAGCTGGTCCCACAACCACTAAAGTCTTTTATATTAACTGTGTCTTCGTGTCACCCTCAGTCTGGAACTAGAATATTTCCATGACTTAAGCCATTGACTGTAAATTCTATGAGCACGGGGGACCACTTCCAGCTTCTTTATCACTGTATTCCTGTTACCTAATTCAAACCCAGGGATATAAAAGGGGCTCAATATTTGTTGAATGGTTAAGTCCATGAGGGATTGGGCATGTGGAGTTTGGGTTGGGGTAAGAATGAAGCTGTATAATATAATTTTTGAAGTTCTCACAAATGTGGAAAACAGTGTTGCATTGTTTTCAGGTTTCTCAACTTTGGTAGTATTGACATTTTGAGCCAGATAATTCTTTGAGCAGGGGACTGGAAGATGGGGGAGAGGGAAGGTTCTGTACTGAGCATGTAGGATGTTTAGCAGCATCTCTGGCCTCCAGCCACTAGATGTCAGTAGCAGGAACCCCTCCAAAAATGTTCCTAGACATTGCCAAATGTTTGCTGGAGGCAAAATCATCCCATTGGCAATCACTGTTTCAGGTCAAGAAAATACATTAATGACTTGACAACCGAACCAAACCATTGGGACTATTAAATAAACTAGAAAACAAAACAACCTGAGAGTAAGTTCTGGGTCTTAAGAGACGTTAAGAGTCATATGTAGCAATCATCTCAACAGGAACAGCAACTACAAAACAAAAATTGTTGCATCCAAATGATCCCATTCATAATAGGGAAACTATAAGCCTGACCTGTCAAAGATGAGTTAGTTGTTCTGTGGCAACAGTCCCTTTATTGTCCTCTTTAATTCAATGATTCACAGAGTACAATGCCTGGCAGGGAACAGGACACAGACATGATGTGACTTAAGGTGGAACTAAATCCATACAGGAGGAGACATTTTTCCTGTATTGTCTTCCTTTTAAAGATGGAGAAACTATGACAAAAGAAGGTTTGATCTCTTTCTATTAAGAAAAGAGCAAATCTGGAAGGAAAGCCCAGGTCTCCCAAAGGTGGAGATGGCCATCAGGCCTAGCTCTGGCTGAATACTGTGGCCACTGAGAACCACTTGACCCCTCTAACCTTTAGTTTCTTGGAAAAAAAGAGGTCGGACAGTGAAACTTCTCTGTATGATACCCTATGGTGGGTCCATGTTATTATATATCTGTCCAAATCCACAGAATGTACAACCCCCAGTGAACCCTAATGGAAACTCTGGACTTTGGCTGATAATGATGTGTCAATGTTGGTTCATCCATTGTAACAATGTCCCACTCTGGTGGGGGATGTTGCTAATGGGGAGGCTATGCCTGTATGGGGGTCAGGGGGTTTATGGGAAATATCTAAGCCTTCTGCTCAATGCCAGCTACCACTGAGTACTGCTGAGAGGCATAAATAAGATAATGTGTGTTAGATACTTAGCTCAGTACTCTGCACCAAGGTGCTTAATACAATCCAGCTTTACTTCTAGCCAATAATTGTTTTAGTTTCCTTTCTGCTTTATTAAATCTTTCTCTGCTTGAAATGCTCATGGAGGGAGGCACGACTTCCCTTTAGCCCGCTGCTGCCAGAGGAGGTAAGACACCATGGCACAGACATCCTGCCATATGCAAGGTCTGAAAAGCGCCTCACCCTGTGTTTTTGCACCGAGGGTCCAGGACCCCCGGAAAGGTTGCACGAAAGCTCCAGTGAGACTGTGGTGACTCAGGCTGCTCGACTTCAAAGTGCTCTTTGCGGTGGTATCTGCGAGTTCTGAGCTATAGGAATGGAATGTGACAGTTTCCTCCACATCCTGAACCCACCTTAAGTATTCCCTGTCGCACAGATTTTAAGATCTGCTGAGATGCCAAAAAGGAAATGAACTGTAGACTTGGACTTTGATGGAGCGGAGATGAAGGGCATGAGGGATTATAAAAATAAAAAGTTCGAGAAATACTCACCTTGCACATAGTGAACACTCAATAAACATTAAATAGCAATAATAACTTAGCTAGTAAATGAATGAATGTGGCCAAATATCCCGTAGTATGAACAAGAGTCCACAGATTGGATGAAGCTTTCATCATAGAATTGTTATATTATACTTCATAGCATTTTTTAAGTGTACCCCAAATTTCTCACTGTACGTACATCTTAGTACTACTTTCTTTATAGTTATTATAGTAAACCATCAGTATGAATTCCTTTAGTATTTATAATTTTTTTTCAAGTGAAAAAACGTTAACATTGAGCTCAACTCCTTACGAACTGATACTGCATCATCATATGTTAAGTAAAGTTATGATAAGAACTATAATTTATTTAGGGCGCCTGGGTGGCTCAGATGGTTAAGCGTCTGCCTTCGGCTCAGGTCATGATCCCAGGGTCCTGGGATCGAGTCCCGCATCGGGCTCTCTGCTCCTTGGGAGCCTGCTTCTCCCTCTGCCTCTCTCTCTCTCTCTCTGTCTCTCATGAATAAATAAATAAAATCTTTAAAAAAAAAAAAAAAAAAGAACTATAATTTATTTAAAACCTACCATGTATGTCAGGCACTCTACTTTGTACTTTAATCTAGATTTGTAGGAAATCATTATAGCCTCCTTGCAAGGTAGTTATTACCACCCCCATTTAATGTGTATGGAAATGGGGCACCTCTTGGTTCTGGCTCAGGTCATGATCTCAGTGCGGTGATCTCAGGATCGTGAGATAGAGCCCTTTGTGGGGCTGGGTGCTCAGTGCAAAATCTGCTGAAGACTCTCCCTCACCCTCAGCCCCTCCTCTCCTCTCTCTCTCAAATAAATAAATCTTAAAAAAAATGAAAATAAAAAAATAAATGTGTATGGAAAATTTCATTTGGGGGGGTTTAAGGAGAAAATCTAAAAGGTTAATTATCTCTCTATATTTGAACAACTGAAGTCTTAATCATTACACCTGTCCAACAGCGTTTATCTAATAACACTCCAGAATCTTAAGGCAATTTTTCTCCACGAATTTGTCCTTTTCCATATGTCTAATTTGCCTTCTCAATCTGCTTCACACATTAATAAAAGAAAGAGTGCTCAGATAATGAGCTGGTGTGATTCTGGAGGCGCGACCTTGGAGCGACCTCTGTGCCTCGACCCCTCTTTCTTTTCCCAGTTCCCGAATCCCGGCCTGGTTTTACAGCAGAGGCAAGAGGACAGATCGTGTTCTCACCTGCCTGGATCATGCAGGCCGTGTGCAAACACTTCCGGGGGCTGGTTGGTGCTGTTGAAGTGCGGGTTGCTCCGTGGTATGGAATAAGGCACGTTGCACATATCCGTGTCCACATCCAGCCGGAGCACCGAACCTGTGAAATCACTGAGAAATTTGAGGACAAGGTTCAGTGTTTCTGCTTTTGTTATGTATTTCACCTAAACCAAATGTAGGGCGCTTACCCTACAGTCCAAAGAATCATTCCCTCATTTGAGACAAAATTATTTAAAGTTAAAAATTCCGAATCGTGGGAAATGCAGCCAGGGGCAGGTTGGCTTCAGACAAGCGGCAGCACCGCGATGCAGCTCAGTAGTGGCCGAGGACGGCAGCATCAAGGGCGTGCCACATTTTGCAACTGCTGTGTATGTTTTGCCAATCCATGCACTTTACGCGCCCGCAGAAGCGCCGCAGACTCTGAGTCTAGCCTGCAGTGTGCCGCGCTCGGACGCACGCACTCGAGCTGCTGCCCAGAGCATGCGGAGGGAGCTGTGCCTTTCCCAGCCTGTGTATCCCGCAACCCACGCGGCACGAATGCACTTTAGAACATCTGGGTACAGCGACTTCCAAAAATACCATCAGCGTATGGCTGAATTCCTCTTCATCTTATAAAAGTTAAATATTTAACCAAGGCGACATAATTCAAAGACAGTTCTTTTTTTTTTCCCCAAAGACAATTCTTAACTCACTGGCTCTGACATCTCCCGGGGC
>NC_138370.1:69976664-70035167 GCF_054177405.1 Leptonychotes weddellii
TGGCTGTTCTCAAATCAACTTGATGGGGATTTTTTCTACATCGTGGGGAGGAAGCAATATCATAATTGTTAAAGATGTAAGGTCCAGAAAGTAAACCGTACACAAATAGGGGAGAGACACTTAGTGTGTAAATAAGGAAACAGATGCTTAAAATGGATCTAATAAAAATTCCCGATAGGTGACATTATTTTCTATGTTTCAGAAGAGGCATATAAGCTGAAAGAGAACTGAGGAAAAGTGCCAAAGCTACCATTTCCCTCAGTTCTCCTTAAGGACACATATGTGGTTTTCAGCAAGATGGAGATTGTGGTTTAATTACTGTCACCTTAACTTCTAAAATAACTAGGAAGAGATAATGAGAAAATAAGACTGAAAAATATTTATGCCTCAGGGCATTTTAGTGATACCTGGATACTGTGTATTCCACAACTCGAAGAATGTGGTCATGAGGCCCGATAGCCCACCGTTCTTGGTTGGTGGTATAAGACACATAGAGCTTTCCATTTTTCTTGTAATTGGGATGGAATGCAAGGCTTAGCAGACCTCTTTCATCTCCTCCCTGCAGTCAAATGAAAAACACAAAGAATTGTGAAGTTAATTATGTTCTTTATTGTGTTTCAACTGGAACCCCAAAAGAGTCTCTCTCTTTCTTCTGGATAATCTTTGCCCAAACTCTTTTCTTTTCTTCCTTGCCTACTGCACAAAAAAGGATTATAAAACATTTCACTTTGCAGAACTCTTTAAGGGTTAGAACAAGACAATTGTCTTGTGTGGTTATCTATGCACAAGACCCTTACACCACTTTTGTCAAGTGATTTGTGTATGCAATCTCGGGAAGCTAGGAAGACAAGTTTAAGTGCTACGAAGAATTCTTTGCAGGGTTACTAGGTTGCTTGTAGTTCATAGAAGACAAATAAAAAGGTTCATAATCAGCAGTCACTTCTAATCCAAGTCTCCCAAACCTAAAACACAGTGTGGGCTGCCAACTCCCACTGTCTTGGCAATATGTTTAGAAAACAGTTAAATTGCTTGTGTAATATGTAAACCTTTGTTTTACCCTGGAGGCATCTACATCAGTTGTCACAACGATGGTGGTCTGTTCATCATAACTAGGTAATAAGCAGCCTTGGCCTATCTGCATAGGAATGAGGTATTTTTACATGTATCTTTCACAGCATAGAGCTTTTCTTTATAGACGGATGGAGAAATGGGAGGAGAGCTAAAAACCAGGACTGGCATGGGGGTGGGAGAAATACTAGAGAGGAAAGGGAATACTAGGAAATAAAAGAAAGATCCTAAACAACTTTCTTTGTTATTATATGAATGTCAAGAATTGTATATGTTAGGCATGCCAAATGCTGTAACAATTAAAACATCATCATGTTCTTAAATAGAAAGGCATTTTATCTTTATTTTCTGCTAATTCAGCTTGATGAAACTCAATATGGTCTGAACATTTGTTTTATCCCACAAGTAGTCTAGGGATTTCTATAATGAAATTAAAGTATCTGAAATTATCTAGATCAGAGTTTTAAAGTTCAAAGTCTAGTAAGCTAGTGAGCGCTTTCTCTGTAGTCTGAGGAGTTATTCAAACTGGTGAAAAATGTGACATGGAAACTGTATGAAGCAACTCCTGCGAGTACATCACCTTTACTCACGTGATTGCATCACACACCACGTCTCCTGTGGCGAACAGCTGGAAGTGACCCCTTAGGAGTCTTACAGGAGGGAAACGATCTCCAACACTGCGACTTCTTCACAAGGTCATGCTCAGTAATGGAAGCACCCTCATGCTCTTCTCCCACAGAAGAGCTTGTGTTACTACCAAAGCAAAGAGCTGTGTGTGGTTTGGATTCTACATGGATTGAAGAGTTTAACGTTTTAGGCATAAAAGCTCACTTAAAGTCAACTTTGCTTGATTTAGCTCTTGGACTAGAGAAAAACTGCTTCAGATATATGCCATCCAAAGTGGAGACATCCAAACTTTAAGAGCGTGTAAATACTAAAGTGGATGCAAATATCCCAGCACTACCAAAACATTATTCAAGTGTCAAAAAAGTCAACCTCTTCATCTGCATGTCACAATATGCTTAGTACGAATTTCAATGAAAACAATCTCATTGAAGGGTATGGATCTAGGATCTAATGACTATGATTAATGAAAATGAGCCTCTATTTTTCAGCTTATCTTATAATGATTTTAATATTGATTGGATGTTGCTGTTTTTTAGTGTTTTCATTAAACAAATATCTCTTCTTAGGAGACATTGAAAGCTGGGATGCATAACTAAAGACTGATTGTAGAAAAGCACATTTAAACCGCTTTGACAGATGGATAAAAAAAGCCGAGGGGTGGGATTTAGTTTGTGATTAATTCCTTTTCCGAGTGTATTTCACTTTAAAGCTGTGAGTGCAGGGTAAGCACTTTATGCCCACTTCACAAATATTTGTGTTCCACTATAAGAAGCTTTTGCTGAAAGTAGTTCTTTTGTAGTTTTTAATCAAATCATCTGAAATACAATTTGAGTTGGAGAGCAGCATGGCTTAAAACTGTGCTAACTGCTTTTCAGGAATTAGGAATGTAGGATTCATGCACCGTAGAAAGAAAGGGAAAGAGATTTAAACAAATCCAAAAGTGACAGAAGACAATTGTTCACTTTAGAGATTCACCTATCGCATGAATGAATTTGGGGGCATCACTGCATTTGTTGAAGTGCCAGATATGGAAACAGGATGAGACATCTGAATGACAAGAAAATAAATCTAAAATGCAGTTTTAAAAAGTCCATAATTCTGAATTTTTCAGGTTGTAGGATTTCCATTTGTTTAATTATTACATATGATTTCGTATTTTTAAAGTCAACTTCTCGGTGCAAAGTAGTGATTTGGTTGGCTTAGAAACATGACTCATTACTCCTAAGTTATTTCAGAGAAATACTTTCATAACTACATTGATGAAAAATTTCATGTATTATGTAAATATGCTAGAGTGTCTCTCAAAATTAGCTTTGTAAACTCTGTAGTGAACCATGACTCCTAAATGTTCAGAGATTGTGAAGGGGGGTTATTCCACCACTGTCAGGAGATTAGAGCATCTGTATAGGCTCACATTTAGCTTGAATTGGCCTTCAGAGTTACATGTCTATTTAAAGTATGTGACTGACAAGTCATGATTTACCTCTCAAATGCAAACCTATGTTTGAGGTATGGTCCATTTTTCAGGATCTATATGGAGAAATAGGTTGGTTTGGCATTAAAGGTTTAAATTTTGGAGCGGGGTCTGCTAGAGGCTACTACGCCAGAAACACCATCAGACATTTGAGGCCTCCAGGGTTCTCTGGTTGCTCCAACCACAGTCTTCACCAGGAAACTGCCCAGCCTGAGACCCTGACATTGGTGCCAGGAGGCGGGGCAGGCGAGCGGATCAGCTCTCACGGCTCAGGAGAAAGTCCTTGTGCTAATGTTACTGGCTCTTCTTCTTCCTCCCCATCCTTTCACCTCAATTATGTGTAGCTTTTATGGAATGAAAATCACGCACTCCTTCCAGAAATGTCAAATTATCAAATTGTTTCTAGTGAGCATCTGGGGAGAATGAACCTCTAGTGATTAGTTCAGTCAAGCTGGCTGAAAAGGGAGAAAGACAATAGAATGGCGAATGGAAGAGTCATGGTCCAGGGAGCCAGTCCTTTCAAAAAGACATTGACTTCTAACATTATACTTTTGGAAACATTAACCAATGTCCAAAATGCTTATCCTGACTCATGTGAAAAGCAGCGATTTATCAAAACATTCCCATGATACTCTGTACTTCATTATTTTTTTTAAACACTTGTTTTTTTTATTATGTTATGTTAGTCACCATACATTACATCATTAGTTTTTGACGTAGTGTTCCATGATTGTTACTTCATTATTATTGATATATTGATATAATTGTATAATTATAATTGATTATATATTGATGTAATTGTACTTATTAATACTGAATGCTTGATGTGCACATTGTGCTTCTGGGAATGTACATCAATGCTAGAAATGGGCAAGTAATTTACAAATAATGCTTTGGGTTCTCTCAGTTTGGGGGTAATGCTTTTTTTTTTTTAAGTTCACTGACTGAAACCTCACCCAAGCATCATAGGCTACCTACCATAGGACCCTTCCTTCCCCTTTGCTCAGCTTTCTCAAACTGCATCAACTTCTGGGCAGCGCCACACCAGGCACAACTGATTTTTCAAAATCAGGCAGTTGAATGATTTGAAAATAATGTCCCTGTATACTTTAAATTGACCCATGTTTCAGAGTAAATCATAAAACCCTCCTAGAGACTTTAAATAAGTAATTAACTGCCATTCTAGTTATCATTCAGCTTTCAGGAGCAATTTCACAGGGTCAACAGAAAAGAGATAAATACCCCAAACAGAGAGTATTGATGACTTTAATGTGAGTACAAGATCAGATCTAGTCCTATAGTTTTGGGACAAACTCTTCCCTAATGAACATATCAAAGTTCTAACCAATTGACCAAGAATATTCCTCTTCTTTGAAGAAAATGGAAGTATCTATTAGAAAAAAGAGAAGTAGGGACACCTGGGTGGCTCAGTCGGTTGAGCATCTGCCTTCGGCCCGGGTCATGATCCCAGAGTCCTGGGATCAAGTCCCACATTGGGGTCCTTGCTCAGAGGGAAACCTGCTTCTCCCTCTGCCTGTTGTGTTCTCTCTCTCTCTCTGACAAATAAATAAATTAAAAAATCTTAAAAAAAAAAAGAAAAAGAGAGGTAATGATAAAATGATTATATAATATATAATATATAAAATAAATATATATATAATGATTTTTTTAAGAGAAATTGTGGGCATGGTCTTTCATTATGATTTTTAAGGAAATCATTCCCTTCATACTTTCAATGTGGTTAAAGTCAATTTTTTCTGATTTCTATCTTTAAAATTTGCCTTACTCTTTTTCAGGGAATGCTGACTTATATATTTTAGGAAACAAGACTGGGCAGCACTGAACTAGAAGCACCATTTCTCATTTCTGCATAGTTTTTCTTAGTGACCCTTTGGCAAGTGACTAGCTTCAAATTTGGTACTCTACAGAATGGCCTTATGGTATCGAGAAAGCAATGAAATGTAAATTAAACTAAATAATGCAGTGCTAAGTTCAATATATACCTTGTTATATATAGTCTTTGTATAAAAAGTTTGTATTTGACATTCATTCAACAAATATTTATCAAATACCTACTATGTGTTAGGCATTGTACTTGGCACCAGGGATAAGACAAGACAATTAATAAGAACCAGTCTCTGTCCTTCAGAAGCTAATAGTATACATACAAAGTCAGATAACAAAGTAAGTTTTTAGTTGTTCCATTCTCACCATACTTCGTGATGCTGATTTTTGGGTGCGGGGGGAGGGGGAGAGTTAAACATTGCTACACTATTAGAAATGTGCATGGCCCAAAAAACAAGTATTAAAGGGAGTAAATACATATTCTGGGTAACTTTGGACACACAGGCTAATTAGTATATTAGCACCCAAGGTTTCTCCGCTCTAAAACTTGGTAAGGAAAAGAAAAAGCTTGGTTTTGTGAAATCTAAATTACGTGAAGAATATTAGGTAGAGTTTCTACAAACAATAAGACCATCTTCCAATTTATTTTATGCATATGACACAGGTATGAATGAAGACCTCTAGTAGAATTGGTGTTCTCTTAATAATTAAGGAGTTTCTGAGAATTAACATAAGAACAGAGTGGTGGTATTTTTAAAATCCTCTATAAAATAGATACTTTTATTAAGAGGCAGGTCTTCCTTATTAACTGTTACTCACATACCTACATTTTCTGTTCCTACACACCAGGAAAGGAACAGGAGAACTTGGAAGCCAACGTGGGCTCCTCCTCATGCAAAAACTTTTGCTTCTCTTAGACTGCAAACTTTTGCCATTCCAAAATGAGAAATAGGTTTGTTTGAGAATTGTTAGTTCAAATACAATACCAGATGTATTCATTTTCCATTGCTGCTGTAAAAAAAATTACCACTTAGTGGCTTGAAACAACACAAATCTATTATCTTAAAATCTGTAGGTTAGCATCCAACATGGGTCTCCCTGGGCTAAAATAAATGTGCTTGTAGGGCTGTGTTTCTTTCTGGAGGCTCTAGGGGATAATCCATTTCTTCTTCCTTTCCAGCTTCTAGAAGCCAGCTGGCATTTCTTGGTTTTGTCCTCTTCCCTCCATCTTCAAAGCCCGAAACAGGGATGAATCCTCCTCCTATGGCACCACTCAGGCCTCCTCTGCTCCTTCTTCCACTTTTAAGAATTTGTGATGCCACTGAGCCCACCCAGATAAACCAGAATAATCTCCCTATGTGCAATCTAGCAATTAAATTCCATTGCAATTTTAATTCCCTTTGCCATGTAAAGTAACATATTCCACGGATTAGGATGAAGACATCTTTTGGAGAGGGGCATTATTCTGCCTACTACATGGATGTTTTAATCTGTTTTTTAAAAGGATCCAGAGTACTTATGACCTGAGCCATCTTGGCCATGCCCTACTGGGAGCATCCTGAAAGAGACAAGTTAAGTTCATCTATAAATTCACAGAGATACTTAACGGAAGCTTTGTCACAGCAAGCACCCTCTCTTAGCTGTCAGTAATGAAAGAACAGCCACCACCCTCTAAAATGAAGTAAGAACACCTTTCAGAATTGAGGAGGAGAAGGAGAAGGAGAAGACCATCAGGTAGCATGTGGACACATATGAACTCAATCACAAGCAAAACTGCTGTGTTTATCACAGGATGCAAAGAACGTTAAAATTAAATGTAGACAAACCATTTCTACAAACTAGAGGATTTCAAGCTCAATAAAACTGTATGATTTTGTTTTGTTCATAAGTTTTGAAACATGCTGTAGAGTCTTAATTTCTTCGTAACTCCTGGAAAAGATGAGAAACGATGCTTTTCAGTAGTTCCAAAAGTGTAACTTGGACTCAGATGGAGTCAGTTCCCTGAGGATCCTGAGTTAGCTTATAGGAGGGGCTGCATGATTTGGTTCTATGGGATAATGAAAAATATATTTGGTCTTGGTCCTGGGTTCCTGGCCCAGAGCTCCTAAAACCGTTGGAATTTCCCGAGTGACAGGGGTGTTTTTGTTATTCACAATAAACCCCTGTCAACCTTACCTGAGTCTATGCTAATGAAGTGACTCTTGGTGAGCCCCAGGATAGCTTCAGTATGAGGGTTGGTAGCCAGAGGAACCAAAAATGTGATTAGCAGATTGGAACTTTCAGTCCCCACCCCCGACAACCTCCAGGGAGGGAAGAGAGACTGAAAGTTGAGTTCAATCACCAGCACACATGATTTAACCAATCACATCTAATGATTTAATCAGTCATACATAATAAAGCCTCCATAAAAGCCCTAAGCAACAGGGTTTAGATAGCCTCTGGGTTGGTTAACATAATGAGGTGCTGGGAGGGTGGCATGAAGCGCTATACCTTGCCCGATGCATCAATTCCATTGGGCTGTTCCTGAGTTGTAGACTTTATAAGAAACCAGTAACAGTAAGTAAAGCAATTTCCTGAGTTCTGTGAGTTAGTAAGCCTGAGGGGAGGCTTATGGGAACCCCTGAATTTATAGTCAGCTGGGCAGAAATGTGGACAGCCTAGGCACCCTATTTGCAACTGGTCCCAGAATTGAAGGCAGTCTTGTGGGACTGAGCCCTTAATCGGTGGTGTCTGGGCTAACTCTGGATAGTTAGCACCAGAACTGAAATTGTTGCACACCCAGTTGGATGAATAATTGATTGGTGTGGGGAAAAAAGCTCTCATTTGGTGTCAGAAAACACTCCAGAGAAAATCTGAGAGGTTCATTAGCCCATCCTCCTTGCCGGAGAGAAGGAGATCATAAACAACTCTGTTGAAGAAGTTGAAGTTAAAGAGTACTTGGGAGGGACGCCTGGGTGGCTCAGTTGGTTAAGCGACTGCCTTCAGCTCAGGTCATGATCCCGGAGTCCCTGGATTGAGTCCCGCATCGGGCTCCCTGCTCAGCGGGGAGCCTGCTTCTCCCTCTGACCCTCCCCCCTCTCATGCTCTCTCTATCTCATTCTCTCTCTCAAATAAATAAATAAAATCTTTAAAAAAAAAAAAAAGAGTACTTGGGAAAAATTTGGTAGTCTTCCTGTCATATAAATCTTAACTTGGAGATTAACATTTTTATAAAATATCTTGTGTCATTTTATTATTCATTCTTTGGCTTTTTTTACCTTTATTCTCTGAGAATAAAACCAGCCACAATATACTCAGGACCTATGATAATAGCAATAGTGTTCTTCTTTTCTTTAAAATGTCTCCTACTGGGGAGCCTGGGTGGCTCAGTCCTTAAGCGTCTGCCTTCGGCTCAGGTCATGATCCCAGGGTCCTGGGATTGAGCCCCACATCGGGCTCCCTGCTCAGCAGGAAGCCTGCTTCTCCCTCTCCCACTCCCCCTGCTTGTGTTCCCTCTCTCTCTGTGTCTCTCTCTGTCAAATAAATAAATAAAATCTTAAAAAAAAAAAAATGTCCCCTATTTTTCCAGATTTGGCTTTTCTTTTAGATATGTTTTTAACTTACTCCAATTATTGTCTTGGTTTCCTGATACCTGAATGCTCTTCAAGGTACTGTCTTGTCTCTTCAAGACCTCAATCTGGCTTCATTGTATTCACCCACTGTTCTAGTTCTCCAAGAAGTAAATACAATTTTCAAATGCTTGCAGGACCCAAGCTCACCTCTGTCACACTCCCCTGACAAAGAAATCTGACCTGCTTCAAGTGAGGTTGGAGAGCTGCTGGAGGCCACCCAGCAATTCAGTTTTTAGGCAGTTTCTCATGAAGTATACGATTTTTGTTATGTAGCGATTGGTCCATGTCAAATCTGTGTTTAGGACTCTACATTTTATCTTCTGAAGTGAATGTGAAAACAGACTTAAAAAGTACAAACGGGAGCTATTCTGGATAGAAACTGCTAGACCACTAGCTTGTCTCAACAATTCTCTTCCCCACTCTTTTCAAACATAAACTAAATAAATCAGTCATGCTGCGTTTAAGTTACGACCTATATAGGAGAAAGATACTAGAAGTGGTTCTTTTCTAGAAATCCAGCTTCCCAGTTGCTTCTTATGCCAAATACTAATGTTCTTTTGATATCTCACACCTATGGGGGGGAAAACGTATAAACATACTCAATTATGTACTTAAAAAGTATTATGGCCAGAATATTTTATGTGTGTATCATATGATTTATTTTATATAAACTTTATATTTATTGGGTGGAATGAAATTTCATCTTTCTATTTTCCCCTAAGCTTTTTACGCATTTGAACTGTGATATTCAACACCGTATGGCATATTAGATAGTGGATTGACTTGGACCTTTTATCTTGTCCAAGCAGAGCTGCCATAGAACCTGTAACAGATGCTGCCCAAGGAATCCAGTATGATACCAGGGAATGGCTTGAACACTAGGGACTATTTGTCTCAATATGTGTCAAAGGATAATAATATCTATGGTATTCCAAAGTTCAGTTCTCCAAAACATCTTCTCTAAAAGAAAAAAAAGCCTCAATAGAATTAAACTGTGTGAGACATCTATTTGAAATAACAAAATAATAAAACTACAAAAATATGAATTCTCAAAAGCAAAATCCTGGCCCTAAATACCTTTTTGAAGAAGGAAAATTTATAGAGATGTTGGAAGCATTTAGAGAAAGCAAAGCTTTGATGCTGCGTGTTTAGGCTACATGAAAATAAATTAACAAGAGTTTGACAGAAACTACAAGAATATTCATGGGAATTAAAAATGAATAAAAATGATAAGCAAAAAAGTTTTGTAGCTACACTAAACTTTGCTATTACAACCTAGCGGTTTAATACTTATTGGACCTTAGATTTGAAAAAGTACACATTTCTAGACTGAACTGTAAATGGATAAAATATTGGGCAGCTACCTTGTTAGACACAGCAAAATGTCAGATATGTAAAATAGGAACTAGACCAATTCTCCACTAGACTGCAAGCTTCTTGAAGGCAGGGATCTCTGGTCTTTTGGTGTCTTAGGAAACACCTTAACCACATTGGAAGCCTTGTCATAAAAGGTAACATAATGAATTCTTCCTATGTGCCAGAGACCATGCTAAGTAATTTACAAGCATTATCTTGCTTACATTTTATAACAACTCTAGAGTTTAATACTATTCTGTCATTGTCTTTATGTTCTGGATAAGGACACAGAGGTATAGAGGATTTGAGTAACTTGCCCAAAATGCACAACCAGAAGTGGCAAAACAGAGATTGTTTGTGATTGGAGGACAAATAATATAAACAATTATGTGACATTGTCTGTGATTAGAAGACAAGTAATGTAAACAATTATGTGACACTGCCCCACCAACTAGTTCCTAAATGAAGAAATGAACAAACAATGGATAGATTGTATTTCCTCATCAGTATCCATTGTTGATAGCTTGAGACATTACTGAAACAGTCTTACTTAAATTTCCAAAACTTTATGAGGGAATAAAATGAAGGTTATAACTCAAAGGTTATATTAGTTTAACACAAAGCTTAAATTAGTTTTAGGGCAATATGCTGATACACTATCTGGAAAAAAAAATCCTGAATTGTGTATATTTCCATGGTGTAAGTACTCTCACTGTGGCCAATTTCAAACCGGCAAGTTGATGTCACTGACTGGTATCTGAAGAGACAACACAATTAGCTCTTGCAAGCCCATGACCACCACTGTAGAATACTTCTATTCTCCTTCAAACCTCTTTTATTCTTTCCCTCCCTTATTATTGTGCTCCTTCCTTTCTTCTTCTGCTTTAAAATTTTGGTTTACCTGTCCCTTTCAATGTGAAACACCCAAATATTTTTGTGAGTTGAGCAGGGGTTTAAAATCATTAAATAAATCATTATTTAAACATGAGGGAGGAGGTATTTCTTACAGGATTTGTATTTACTTTATTTATTATTATTATTATTTTTCTTACTGGATTTTTAAGTGAAACATACATAAAAACTAATATGCCACCCAAGAATAGAGCAGAACACTCAAGAATCCTTTTGAGGGGTTTACTTGGTTATTTAATGGGGCAAGTGAAAACTTCTCAGTATCTTTCCTCCCTCTCATAAGTTTGTTTAGATAATCAAAGAATGTAAAATCCCTTTGTAAATTGCAACATGCTATTTGAATAAAAGATAACTCTTATAATGGATAGGTAAGAGCCATCCTCAAATTCAACTGACCTGTCAAATAGTAAGATTTTGGAAGGGAATGTTATTCTGAAATACAGAATGTGTAGTCCTACATTTTAATCAGATGAGGAATACATTTAAATGATGTACAGGAAGTATTATCTCGCTGCCTATCATTCAAAGAACTTTTAGACTTCACAAAATTACAGGCATGGAAAGGCATATTTATACTTATATTTAGCACGAGGCTCACCACATAGCTTTGATAAAGATCATTCCACATCTCTTCAGAAGATTTAGATGGTATCTATTACCAATGGCTTACTAATAAATGATTTGAAAGACTGGAGGTAATGAGATTTTATCTTTGAATCAAAACATACATTCTTCGCCACTGCAGGAATATTATTTTTTTCTTAGTTATTTTTTCTTAGTATACTGTTCATATACTCTAAGGTTAAACATAAAATAATTTTTTTAGAAATCAACCCCAACATTTGAGTGTTCTCTAATGATACTGATGCAGATCACAATGATCTTTCCCCCCCTACCTAAAACAAACTCTATTGGAAAAAACACACTTCCAAGATTTATGATAAAAACATATGCATTATTGATATTGACAAACAGCTGTGACAATGACCTCAGAGCAACATCGCATAGTACAACACATTCATACGAATAAAAGATACTGAATTTAGATTCAAATTTGGATATCCAATTATAAACTAAGGAAGAATTTAAGATTATTCAAAAAGTGTATGAGACAATGCACATCCATTCAAAAATATACATATACCCAAAGAATAAAGAAAATATTTATGTTTGGGGAGTTCCATTTTTTCCATCTTATACTCTCTCAAGGATTTCCTTCATAGGATCATTCTTAAAGTATATTGTTTTTAAAAAATTGTTAAAATGATGAATGTTGGGCAAAACTTGTTAGTAATTTCTACAAAGCCCCTCAATTAATTTTACTTAATGAGTAGGAAAAAGAAGATATCCTTCTATTGTCTTGCAGCTTGGAAATATGTCTCTTAGAATGACTTGGTCTATAATAAAGAAAAATATTTTTTCATAGTTTATTAATAAAGGTCTTAAGAAAGTTAATGGTTCTTATGTTTATAAGAATTATTTTTATTCTTATTGAATAAGTAAATTTTTATGGAATTATTAGGAATATTAAATCTTTAATTGGAAAACAAATGAAATAAAATGGACTAATATAATTTCATTTACCATCTTTAAAGCTAACACCTTTGAGGCACAAAGTCTGACCATTTTGTTTTAAACATTAAACCTAGGGGCGCCTGTGTGGCTCAGTCATTAAACATCTGCCTTCAGCTCAGGTTGTGATCCCAGGGTCCAGGGATTGAGCCCCGGGTCGGGCTCCCTGCTCTGTGGGAAGTCTGCTTCTCCCTCTCCCACTCCCCCTGCTGTGTTCCCTCTCTTGCTGTGTCTCTCTCTGTCAAATAAATAAATAAAATTAAAAAAAAATAAATAATAAATAAACATTAAACCTAGAACTATAAAGCATGTTCCCTTGATAGTTTCATCTGGTCTATACCTCTGTGGCTTGAGAAGTCTTTTTTGTCCTCAGAAAATGGAAGATTCAGGGTCCTTTTAATGAAAGAAAATCACAATATTAAAAATAAATGCTTAACTACAGCAAAGGGTACAAAATTGTTTTTAATGAATTTGACCTCGTCCTTTTATCAAATTTGTTGTTTATGATGTGTGGCTAATATGGTTGTCATGCAGCTAAAAGCATTATCTTCACATCATTATATCGAAATATAACACTAGGATACTTGAGTTTCTTAGCCATGTTTCATTGCTTTTGCCATTAAATATTTCCTATTGTTACTCTAAGAACTCAAATTGGCTTATATGAGAACAAACATTAAACAATTAAGATTATTGCTTTGAAAAGAAACCTTGAAAAAACCCCCAAAAATTTGGACCACCAAGGAGCACTAATAAATTTAAGAAAATATGAGGTTTCCTCTATGTGACTTCTCTTAAAAAGTTATGCAATAGATTACTGCAACTTCAAGGTCATATAAAAATTATGGTACTTTAAAAATTATTTTCTGAGTAAGGTTTGTAATTACGTGGTTTACATGTCATTTAAACTTGCAATTTATCAAAATAGTAAAATCAAATTTTTGAATCTTTGATACTTTCATTAATCACTATCTTGCAAAATGATAAAACGCAGGATTTTGGCAACACTACAAGACTAAAAAATGATCAATTAAAACATTTTTACATTGAAAAACCACTCCTATTCCAAAATATCAATAGCTACAAATCAACATTGAGAAAACAAACTTTTGCTATGTGTCAGATATCCAAATTCAGCAACTCTTTTTGGTATTTGACATATCACATATTTATACTAATTCTGAATAAAAACAATTGATACGTATTTCTGAAAAATGTATCCTTGATGTTAAATTAGGTAACATTTTAAAACATACATTTTTGCAGTTTCGAGTAATCAGGAAAGTATGATACTATTCCATAGTACCTATTCCAGAATAAGTGTGGGAACCATATATTATATGGTTTTTCAGATATCTGAAAAATCTGAAGTCCACATTAAAGACAGGAAACTAATTATAAAATCACGAAGGAAGACTAAAGGGAAGGCTCGGATTTCTTAAGTTCAAAAAAGAAAAAAAATCTGAGAACACATACCTTGCCTCAAATAAATGAGGATTAATTTTAAAGAGGACAATGTCTGTCTGTTCACCTTTTCCATGGAAGTGTCACAGTAGGACAATTTTCAATGCACAGGAAGCTCTATTCCCTACAATTCTTAGTGACACATTTTCTTTAAATATCTAGGGATAATATAATTTGGGGCCAAAAGCCAGAATTTGGGGAAACTTCTGATACTCAAATTCATGAGACTGTGTTCTTAGTTGACTGAGGGAAGAGCTGAAGAGAAAGACAGACTAGAGTTTTCTAAGGTCTATAATTCAACATATGCAGCCATTTGGACAAAACTGATGACATGCGAATGCTTCCCATTTTAATGCACAGAATCACCATGCAGAGAAGAGTTCCTGGTTCTAAATCAAATGAAGTGTTTATAAAGGTTCCACTTTCCTGACGGGCAGCACCCACTCTCTGTAACACTTGTAATGTCATTAGCATTTATCCTCGCTGACGCTGATGGCCCAGCCCTTGCTCTCAGATTCCCAGCACTCCGCTCAGTCATCAGGGGTAAATAGGGTAAGTCACTTGCTTCTGTGGCATATGGTTGCACTGAACTCCTATTCATTCGTGTTGAAGAGCCTGGGCTCAGGGGTTCAGATTGCCTGGGTTTGGAACTTGGCTCCTTCACTTGTTAGCTTCTTGACTTAGCCCCTCTGTGTCTCAGTTTAATCACCTTCATAACAGGCACATTTCCTGTCTCCTGGGTTGTCCGGAGGTCATCAAGGGAGAGAGGATAGATTGGGCCCCCCACGCTGTTGGTACTCAGTAAAAGTGAACCACTGTACTATATGCCATGGCCATGGCTATTGTGTTCTGGTTGGCGAAAGAGACTTTCAACAAGTAAGCCCTCAAATAAACACATAATTAAATTTTGAAAAGGACTCTAAAAGAATAGGGTGTCAGGGGAGAGCGTATCGGGGGAACCTAATTTAGATGAGGGGGGTCAGGGAAGGCCTCTGAGAAGATGTACATTCAAGCCGAGACTTCAGGGGGACAGAGGAGGAGACGAGAGAAAAGTCCGAGGAGAGAAAAATAGCATCTCCCAGAGAGAAACTTTATTGAGTATAATTCTTTGGGAAAAGAGAAATGTGAGGGAAGAGCACAAGAATGGAGAGACTCTCCCATATTTGCTCCTGACGGCGAGAGTGTTAGGTATCTGAGGGCACACATGAATGGAGCGGGACAAATGTGGGTTCTTCACTATGAGAGTTGGGCTTGAGTCCTTGCCTTGTCACTTACAGGCTGTTTGACTCTGGGAAAGTAATAGAACACCCTTGAGCTTCAGGGGTTTTTCTACTGTAAATGAATTATAGCTTCTCCTCCACAAGACTTCTTTTTTAATGACAAATACACAAAATAAAAGTTCACCGTTACTAGAACTCAGCTGGTGCGTATTAGATGCGCACTAATAGCTCCTTTCTTCCTTGCGCTAGATGGCAGAGAGGTGGGCTTGTAGTTCGTGTACCTGACAGAAGGCAACAGGAATACTATCCTTAAATGGAAGGGAGGATTGAGAGTTTGAGATTATTACCAGGGACGAATCATCATTCATTCATTCATTGATTATTCTGCCAGAGCTACAAACCCAAACTAAGATGCCACTCTTGAAAAGTAAAAGGTCAGCTTCAAAAGAAAGGACAGGGCGCTTGGATGGCTCAGTCAGTTAAGCGTCCGACTCTTGGTTTCAGCCCAGGTCAGGATCTCAGGGTCCTGGAATCGAGCCCCATGTCAGGCTGGGTGCTCAGCGTGGAGTCTGCTTGTCCCTCTCCCTCTGCTCCTCCCACTGCTCTCTCTCTCTCATACATAAATAAAACCTTTAAAAACTAAAAAGGATAATTCAATTATTCCTCCTAAGCACTTACAATTTTTTTCATTTCAATAGGGAAAACTGGGCGCCTGGGTGGCTCAGATGGTTAAGCATCTGCCTTTGGCTCAGGTCATGATCCCAGGGTCCTGGGATCGAGCCCCGCATCGGGCTCCCTGCTCAGCGGGAAGCCTGCTTCTCCCTCTCCCTCTGCCTCTCCCCCTGCTCATGCGCTCTCTCTCTCTCCCTGTCTCAAATGAATAAATAAAAAATCTTTAAAAAAAAATAGGGAAAACTATTTTTTTCCATTTCGATGGAAAGCTGCAGTGAGATAAAATGTTTAACTTTTTTTCCCTCATTGGATGGTGTGTGTGACAAGTGACTTTAGGGGTGAGGGCCTCGAAAGGGCACTGATGATAACACTTGGTTTTTCTCATGTGTGGCATTTGCAGTAAAGCTACTTGTTTTACTGTATATTTGTAATCATTTGAAATCAAATAAGGGAACCAATTTATAAAGGCCTTCTTATATACAAAATCTAAACTTACACAGGCTCATTCAGTTATGTCAATAAAGATACTTATGTTTGTATTAATACATGATGTTTGAATATTTAAAAAGAAAATATAAACATAAACACATTAACAAAAACTATATAGATACTTCAAGAATCATCATACAGTTAAAAAAAGTAAAATTCTAGAAACAGCAGTCCATCAGCCAGATTATGGACACAAATAGCGGCAATATTAACAAACTATTTTGTTCTTCTCTTTTTAAAATATTTCCAGACACAAAATATATTGCCTTTTATGCTCCACCTATAAGCCTGGATTGTGGGAATCAGTGACTTGAAATGTGAAATTACTTATCAAAATTAATATGCATGATATAAAACTTTTTAAGGATTTTTTTCTTATAACCAAAACGTAAGGCCATGTTGATGTGAATATTAGAAATCCAGGTATCTGGAAGCCCACATTTTTATCACTATAATGATAAGGTAAGTTGTTTCTTTTATTGGAAAACTGGCAATCTTTCCATCGTGTGATAAACAGCAGACTGTTTATCTCTAGACAATGTGAGATTGTCTAGAGAACTCTCAAATGTCAGTGAATATTATTTTTTATAACACCACACGTCATTCCAGAACAGTCTAGAAGCAGGAAATGGTCCGAGACAGAACTGCCCTTATCAATGCTGGAGTAACTTTGGCATCTGTCCATTGCACTGGTTAAAGCACAAATAAAGCTAAGTTTCCTTTGAACCAAGTTATTTTCTGATAAAAATCAAAATGGAGTTAAGAAAAGCATGGACAGGTAAAGGACGACTCATTTTTCGTCTTTGGCTATGGAAGTTTTTTGTTTCTATTGTCTGTGTCAGATGATTAGAACAACCTTTCCCCACTTCTGCCTCACAGGTTTGTGAAAAATAAATCCAATCATTTCACTTTGCCTCCTTAAAACAATAACAAAGCTTTCTGACTCTCACCACCTAAAGAATTAGTCCAAAGTATTTAACAGGGAACAAAAGACCCATAACAAGACAGCCCTAATCTTCTTCCCTAGAAAAAGTAGGACTTCCACTTGGTACCAGTAGAACAAAGGAGCATATTGCTAACATATACAATAGTTGTGAAAAACCTTTCTCTGATAGCAACAAGTAATAGGCTATAAAATACTGGTCTAAAATTGTTTTTCGAGTTGTAGACTAAGTGAAGCAGTGGTTCAGACAAAAATAAAAGTAATTATTTCCCATTACAAGTTTTAACAAATTTGTGCTTTACTACCATGTTGTTCTTTGGGATAAATGGGTAAAAGACAACTAATGATAATATAGCAGTCCTAGGATCACTTCCTAGGATTACTGTCACTAGAAAACATAAGGCAAAGAAAGTATTAGGGAGTCACACTAGACAATTTGTTTTTCCTTATAACTACTTGTCTAGAGCTTCAGAGCACAACACTAATAAAAGTCAGTCATCATTATGATGTCATTCTCGCAATTTCCTTAGAAATAAACTAGCAAGTACAAAAAATATTTATAATGTACGACATCATCTATGTGCCTTTCCATTGCTTAAACTTTGGGTTATATTTAGGGAGGTTTCCTGTTCGTTATAAAGAACACCTTCTGGGTGAAATAAAATACATTAATAAGAGTTCTGAAGTCAAACTATCTTTTCAAATTGCATATGTGCTGGTGTAGCTTAAACACTACGGCCCAAGACAACTGTGTGACCTAATCTGGCATATTAGGACAAGATTTTTTCATTTTTGCAACCTAAACTCTTTGGAAGGTGTTTATCTGTCACTGAAATGATTTCAGTATCTAAAACCAGCTCCTAAATGTTATCCGCCCACTGGTATGGCATGGGCCCTAGATGACATTAATAACACACCAAACTGTTTGGAGAAACGAGTGCTCCAATGACATTTTCAGTTAGAGTTTTCGATGCTCCCCCACTTTAAACCCATAAAACGTCTATGCCCTTTACCCACATTCAATTTCCGAGTAATTACATCTTGCACAGAATGGGAGACACAGGAGAGCTGAGAAGTTTTGTTTGTCTGAGAATGAATTCTCAACCCTTCCATTCTTGCATATAACTTCTTGGATGATGCATTTCCCCACTTCCCATTCTACAGGTGTTTCATCAGGCAGAGTTAATGAGTTTCTACCACTTTACATAGTCTCTTTGACATTTAACACCCTCCCCGTGACATGTGCCTTTTGGAGTATAAAATGGACTAGAAAAACAAAAGAACAAAAGAATCTCAAGTTTTTTCAAATACATTAGAAGGGCATAGCCCTTCCCCATAAGTTCTAATATTTAGACTCTCAATTTATTTTGGCAGAAAAATCAAACTTCCCACTCACCCAGGATAGGGGAAGGCTTATCTCACCACAGGTGAAACTTTTCCCTAAGACCTGCATGAACATTTTCACCTGTTGGCTGCTTACGACTTCAAAAAAAGAATCTATCATTAATTCTACAGAAGGGCCCTCTGTCAACCAGCATCAAACTGGGGCTCTTCTAGCAAGCCACACTTAGCTTCCTTGACCATTTACATTGCTCAAGGCCAAATCAAACCCTTTTCTGCTTCAACAAGTTAGTCCAAGATTGACTCCTACTTAAAAACAGGCTGCCTGGACCAGGAACTTGATGAGTGTAACTTTCTATTAGTTTATTATGTAACCCTCATAGAAGACAGCCCCACTGGCCTTCAGTGCTGATTCTGGAAACAAAATTTTTTTCAAATGTTCACAGACTGGATCTTAGATAGTTATTGGATGAATTTTGCACAAGTACTTGAGTCAGACAGCATGAATTTGAATCCTAGTTCTGCCAGTTACCAGATATATATCTTTCAGAAGATTACTTAACTTTTCTAAAAATGAGTTTTCTTATCTAGAAAATAGGATAATAATGCCCAGATCATAGGACTATTGCAAGGATTAAATGGAAGCATATTTTGCAACATCTCTGAAACGTAGTGGACTTCACAAAGGTGCATCCCCTTCTCTAAACCAAAGGCATGTAGAAGACTGGCTGTATAAAAGATGAATTTGCCAGAGACTATCTTTAGCCCCTTTCTGTTTGGCCAGCGTCATCTGAAGGGTCATCCTTTACACTGAGTAGCTGTCCTCCTTCTCTACCCCAAAGCACTCTACCTTTATGAAAGCAATGTTTATTGCAATGTCACAAGGCAGGACACATGAAGAGGATATTATTAGGATACTGAAGGAGACATAAGTAGAATGACCTGCTATAGTATTCGGTTGTAACCAATGAATGATAAGAGGACTGGCTAAGTATCACGATCACATAGAATGACAAAGCCGCGGTATATTACCGAAGAATAAATCACCCTTGCCCTGAAGAGTTGATCGTTTAAGCCAAGCTGTCTGAGTCTGAGAAATAAAGAGTAATGCCTTGAAAGACAATGATTTGGAAAGAAATCCAGGCTAAGCATCTTTCTTTTCAGTGTTTATGCTTTCATACATATTGTGAGAAAGTTTTTGTCCCTGTGACTTTTGAGACCAGAATAAAGTCTATCGGGAGCTGCTTTGCCGAGAACGCTGTGGCCCTATGACAAGCCAGTAAACAGCTCTACAGTCTCACTCCTTTATCCCCTTCTTTGCACTCAGAGTCGTTTACATCTTTAATAACTTTTTAATAGTCTATATGAAGTCTATAACTTACTGGTCTAAGTTGTTATCAGAAATTTTATTTTATTATATTTTAAGAGTTTTATTTATTTGTCAGAGAGACAGCACAAGCAGGGGGGGCAGCAGGCAGAGGGAGAAGCAGACTCCCCGCTGAGCAAGGAGCCCGATGTGGGACTCGATCCCAGGACCCCAGGATCATGACCTGAGCTGAAGGCAGACGCTTAACCGACTGAGCCACCCAGGTGTCCCCAGAAATTTTATTTTTAAGTACAATTTAATTTGGATATGCAGAGAGCAAATGTCTTCCCAATAATTTAAGAACATTTCCTATTTTTACTTTGTTTTCAATATTTGAGAACATCTTTAATCCCCCATTTCCACCCCCCCCCCAATCTAACTCTAGTAGCATCTTTAATCCCAAGACATCCTACTCTGGAAAAAATACACTTAATGCACTAAGAATCATAGATAACAAAATATTGCATTTTAACCAGTTTTTTTCCTTGAACAACTTTTATGCCGTTTTCTACTGATTTTTTTTAAACCTTGCAACATTCCCCCAAAGACTGCTTCTCACTAATTTCCTGGCTCTTAAAAAAATTCCTTTTCTTTAAGTTTGGTGTCATAATAATACTTCTCAGAGCCTCCAGGGAGGATACTGAACTTAATTATATTATGGCTACTGTAATTTGGTGGGTCAGCCACACTTACTTCCTTAACCAATTCATATGCTACTCAAGGCTAAACCAAGAGTAACCTCTCTTTATGCTTCAGCAACAAGCTGTTCCAAGAAAGCCGTTGTTTATAGTATTGAGAAACTGTTCCTCCAAGCCACATCCCACTGTAATGTTCAGTTGGCAAAAAGAAGGTTGTATGTTGTTCAACACTGAAATCTGCCTCATTCGACCACCCAAGAGGGCAGCAAAAATAAGTCACCTAGTAAAGGTGGTCTTTTATACAAAGGTCAAACAGAACTTTACTGGAAACTTTGGTGGACTGGGAAGTCCTGGCTGAATATAGTGAACTGCATAATTTAACATGTGCTCAGCTTTTACTGTATAAGTGAAGCTTATTGCAAGACTGATGCATGCTTGTTGATGTTTCTTCTTTAAGAAACAGTGATTTAAAAAAAAAAAAATGAAGCAAGATGGCTTGTGCAAGATATTCCTTCCTAATCCTGACACAAGTCTAGATCAGTCCCTTTCTCACTCTGCTTTTTTTTTTCTTTTCTTTTTTTAATTGGCAATTGTCTGTAGTGACAGCCACCTGCTTTTCCTGCTTTTCTTGATGACTGAAAGGAGGAGAAGATACTAGGGAAGTAGGAGAGCAAAAGCAGGAGGCTCGGTCATTGTGTTGCTTCTATCAGGCACAAAATATACTAAGTTAAAGTTAACTGACATCCTCTCAATTTTTAAAACATTTTTGTTTTTAGTCATTTTGTTGCCATCATCAAGGTCATTTTTATGCCTATTTTATGATAAAGAGTTAGTGATCAGTTGTGGTATAGTTAAGGACATTTTGTAACTTTAAAATTGTAAAATTTTAGGGTGCCCATTTGTCCTAGTTTGCTTGGATAAGTTCTGGTCTATGTTCTAATGAAATCAGGAGACCCTCTGTTCATTCTCAAAAATATACCAGTTTGGATGACAAATTAAATTGTCACCCTTATTGTAATACATATTTCACCTGCTAAGCATGGGCAAAGGAGGAAAATTCTAAAAGTACGCTTTTAGACAAAAATGTCAGTTTTGTTTAATAAATGATTCTAAAGGTTGGTATATAGGAAGATGACATCAGTATGGTCCCTGTCTTCTCAGAGTTTAGGTCTACATGGAGAGATAACGGCAGTGTAAGGTGGTTCGTCTTACAATAAAGGACGTAATTCATAAAGAATGTTCTTAGGCTATTTTGTAAAGAGCAGAAGGGTGGAGTTATATATAGACAGTGTTGCACTGTTAATGGTAGAAAGCAGCAGTATACCCAGGGGGTCAAAACAATGCAGTTGGGATTTGAGATATGGATAAAAGCCCCAGGTGTGCCAATGACTGATGTAAATCCAATATAAATAATTTAGAGTAGGAAGTTGCAGAACGCAATCAAAAGCACCTATATTTTCTTGTTACTAGTCCCATACATAGAAGTCTCAGAAACAGTTCTTGGTAATGTTGTCCTAAAAAATGCAAAACTCTAAGAATAAAAACCATTAAAAAATTAGGTTTTTAAATAGGACTAAACTGTGCATTTAGACAAATACATTAACTTTTTAAAGATACCCCTAATTTTGTTAAAATATTGTACAAATGACATTCTAGTGGTCTTCAAAGACTTAAAGCAACATAATTTCTCAGAGAGGAGTGTACTGAGAATAACTAATTGATCATCTAAATTTGGGGTCAGCCAACTTTTTCTTAGGGCCAAATAGCAAATATTTAAGGTTCTGTGGGTCATATAGGCGCTCTCTGACCACTACTCAATTCCACTGTTGTAGCACAAAAGGAGCCACAGATAATATGTAAACAAATGGTATGGCTGTGTTCCAATAAAACTTTATTTATAAAAACAGGCAGCAGGCCAGATTTGGTCTGTAGTTTGCCAACCCCTAATCTAAGTGATTACCACATAGTGTGTCTTAAGTATACTTTACTCTGGCCTACAAGCCAAATAATGTCCACATATGTTGAAGTAGTTGGTATAACTTATTATATGCTTTAAATTCAATTATTTAACTATAATCTTAAATTTATTTTCCAAGAACCAACCATTGTAACCACAGTGATCTTTTGTTAATATTTTAACATTACTAAAACAAAAAGAAATGATGTAATTAGCTCCAGTTTTTTAATAATTGGTCACCTTTTATATTCAGAAACTCATAAATATATCATACTTATTCTTTATTTCTTCTATAAAAATGAAGAATAAAGAAAAAGTATTTGCTTTGGACATTTATCCTAAGTAAGGATCGAGATCAAAAAATATTTTGTTTCTGTTCAATCTGATCCAAGGTTCTTTATTTTAAAAAGAAATTGAGGAACATCATATTGCATATGAATAGTCTAAGCAAATTAATAAGATTTCAAAATTCTTGGACAAGAATGTAAAATCCCCCACCCACCCACCAAAAGGGTCTATCTAAAGACATATTCAGGGGGTGTCTGGGTGGCTCAGTCAGTTAAGTGGCTGCCTTCGGCTCAGATCATGAACTCAGAATCCTGGGATCAAGCCCCATGTGGGGCTCCCTGCTCAGTGGGGAGTCTGCTTCTCCCTCTCCTTCTGCCACTCCCCCCCGCCCCCGTGCTCTCTCTCTTTCTCTCAAATAAATAAATGAAAATGAAATCTAAAAAAAAAAAGAAAGAAAGAAAAGAACAACAACAAAACAAGAACATAAAATCCTGAGATCTGAACAATGGAGCTTAATTCTGGAAGTTACTACTTTAATGTGGGCTAGATTACAAAACTAGAGATTTATTTCCAGTGCCCAAACCTTCTCAGGCTTCACATTTCTATTTCTTCCTCTTTGAACCTAAACATTCTTGAGCTTTCTTACCATCAAAATCTGCATTTGAGAAAAGAGCTGAAATCTCACTAAACTAAAAAGACTGGTAAGGTTAAGAGTCAGTTTTCTTGGGGACATTTGCATTCTAAGAGATCAGACTAATAAAAATTTTTCCATTGAACTTTAAAAAATATATTTCATACATCCTTGCTTTTGTAAATACAATTTTAATGTCTTAATGGCATCCTTTAAAAGAACAATCTCATCTGTATTTTTTTCACACATGGAGATTGTTTTCTTGAAAATAACTAATCATCAATAGCATTAATAGTGCTGTTTCATGTCTCTATTCCCTTAAGAAATTCCATTTAATTGAAATATCGTTGAAAAGTGAATGCAATTCTCTTTTTCTATTTTGGCATTTGAGGGTGTTTTTTCTTTTTCTTGTTTTAGAGATTTTTATTTATTTATTTGTCAGAGAGAGAGAGTACAAGCAGGGGGAGTGGCAGAGTGAGTGGGAGAAGCAGGCTCCCCGCTGAGCAGGGAGCCCAATGCAGGACTCGATCCCAGGACCCTGAGATCATGACCTGAGCTGAAGGCAGACACTTAACGGACTGAGCCACCCAGGCGTCCCAACATTTGAGGATGTTTTGAAAGAAAGAAATCTAACCCACGGTGAATAGGTTGGCAAGTAGTGCCATGTAGCCCTTCACTTTGTGTTCATGGAGAAACACCATTTTCATTTATGAAGAGCACCTGAACAACCAACAGGTATTGTCATCCTGACATGAATCTGTCAGTCGTGCTGTCTTGACTTCAGGGTATGTTATGGTATGTTCTTTCTACTCTGCAAATCTGCTGTTTCCTACCCTGCTAGGTTTCCACTTCTTGGGAAGTCAACCCCTTGAGTGCCGTGTACGTTCTCCATTATTTCACTGTCATTCAGAAACATGAACATTCTGGGAAAACTAACGGCAAAACATCAGACTGTTAAATAATGAAGATTAATTTTACATATAATTCAATGTCAGTATGACTCTGTGTGGCTAACCAACCTCAAACAAATTATTTCGTTTCTCCAGGCTCCGGTTTCCTCAACTGCAGGATGAAAGAGCTAGGTTAAATGATTCCAAAGGTCCCTTTGACTTCTAAAAGTTTTATGATTTTATGACTAAAGCACATGCTGCTTAGTGACAGCTATTTTTCTTTGAAGTTCAGAAGCCATTTTTGCTTTCCCGGCTCTGTCCCTAAAAGTCGATATTGAACTGACTGCCAGACAAATGAGATGCTACAGTACAGTACCATGATCTGAGAGGTCCACAATCTCTTCTAGGCATTTTGGCAATCCAAAAAGTTTGAAAAGCAAGAGCTTTCTTATAAGTTTAGTGTAAATTTATTTTCCAGCAAAACTAGACCTGAACTGCTGTGAAGCATTTTATAGTCTTTATTGATTCCACTCAGTATGCATATTCAGATGTTTTTCTGTACATTTATGACAAGGTGCTACCCTGGACCCCACCACAGTTGTCAGGTAATATGTAATAAGTGAACCATATTGATTTCGTAGAAATCGGAACATCCTACAATTCTGAAAACTTATCTTGTCTCAAGGGTGTCACGTAAAGGATGGCGAGGGACGGCAAACCCGATATGTTTCTAAGGATGACCTTAATACTACAATGTTTCATTCTTGCAACTAAGAATAAATGATGCTTGGTATAATTTTCATGTTTTTCATGACACTTTCATGTATATCCTTTGATAATTCTCACCATGCATCTTTTAAATTATTAGCTAATCAAAATAATCAGCTAATAAGAAGTCCCCATTCCTTGTTATGGGTAAATGGAAATGTTACGCATTTTAATATTTTGCAGGTCAATGTTGGGAACAATCAGACAGCCTCATACTAAATAAATGAACAAATAAATGGGGAGATATTTGAACCTGCTTAGAAAGTAACCCGGGCACACAAATCCGAAAGCCTTCATTCCCTCCATCTTTCTCTCTTTCTAATACTACCAATCTCTATCTGAATGTTTACAATTAATTCATCATAATCCCTCAACATACAAAAAGAGCATTTCTGGACTTTTCCCAGTTCCTCTGGCTCCATCCAAAGAGGTGCAATAAACATTAGCTTGATGAATGAATCCATCAATGAATGAACGACACACCTAAAGCCATCTCCCCCATGTGGAGCTGAGCCATATTACTTTTGCAGATCTACAAAGCACAGGGGAGACATTCAGTAAGTTCCTACACAGAAACCCTTCGGAAAACAGGTTATTCCTCTGAGCTGAATTCCACAGCCCCGCTTTTCGAACAAACCAAAAGTAGCTTTATTACCATCTATCTTCTGGTTAATAATCCTCTGGCTGGATCTCATCTGGACCTTCTAAGAGTGAAAGGCCAGTTCCAGAGAAAAATGTTTTCCCATCATATGACATAACCAAGTGGCAGAATGAAGAGTCTGACAAGGGGTCAGGGTAGTGAAATAAAGCAGAAGCGGCAAGTCATTTCAATGTTCTACATGAGCGAATTAAAGACGCTTTTAGAAGGAACAAATATGACTGAGAATGGTAAAATACGTGTTACGGAAAACAAGTAAACTTTTTAAGTGAAGGCTAGTGAGTCCTTAGGCATGATTTTAGGCAGAAAGAACAGAAGGGAAAGTCTGTCATACACTTAACGTAATACTACTCCTATTTAAAACTCAGACATATAAGATAGAAACTAGTTTTTTTCCATTAAAAAGAAATTAACTTTTTATTTTTGAATGCTTATTGCATGTAGTTAGCATTAATATGAAGAACATGCTTAAATGTGACAAAGGCTTTCAATGAGAAAACAAATGACTAAAGATTTTCCTGTTAGCGATAAAAGTATACACATCCTTGGGTAGAGTCAGGATCTGCGCTTTTCGAACTTTCTCTTGCTTTCATTTAAGTGAATAAACAAGAACAGATTTTAATATGTATATTAAATACCTAGCAAAGGCACCCTAACAGACTCATGTAAATATTCAGAGTATAAAAAAGGTGACAATATTACTCTTTAAGTAGTCTACAGCACATTAATCATGCTATTATGACTAAAGACAAATTAAAACATGTCATACTTGTTTACCAAAGTTAATTAAATTGCACACAATGGAGCTCAACGTCAGTGGAAAGAAAATGTGAATTTTACAGCCACAGGGTGCAAAATATTCCAAAACTATATGTTATAAAAATGCAAAACCTTATCATTAAATATTTCATATTCTCTGAGCATGTTGGAGGCAGTTCCCTACATACATCTGGTATCCTTGTAGATTTGGATGCAAACTCTATAGTGACTCACTAATAAATATGATTAATGGAGGAAATTGAAATAGAAATTTTACAGAGGCCTTTCAAAACAAGGAGAGGACTGTGGGTTGTGTAGCTGTGTTTCCTACAGGGCCTCAGTGACCCTTTTGTGGAGTAGAGTCATATTTTGCAGCTTAGAAGTTATTAAGTCAGTCTCTTGGATGTCATTATTTCTGGTGATTCAGCAATGTTTCCTGATGCATATTTTATTGGTCCATCAAATCTAGGGTATCTTGGTCTATATGTCTTAAAAATGGAAGTGGACATAAGAAACTAGTATTGAGTGAACATTGACAAAGCACCACCTAATTAGGTATATTGTACCTACAGAAAGCTTTCGTTGGGTTGCTTTGCAACTCATGAATGTCCCTACTATCGATGTGACACAGATGAAAGCTCAGTAATAAACAGCATGGGGAGGAGGGCAGACAGAATTAAATATTAAGAGCCTGGACTCTGATTCAGAGCAGGCTTAGTTGCCCCATGAGCAGTGAATGTCTGCTGTCTGCATGGATAGCCCAGCATCCACGCCCTCTTCGTCTAGGAAGAACACTTCAACTTTCCTCCGGGGCACTACCCCTTCCATGCTTGGGGTTCAGTGCTTTGGACTAAGCTGATCTCTGCCCCTAGCTCCAGAGAAGGGCATGTGACCCATGCCTGGCCAATCATAGCAGCACATGTTCTGAAATTCATGCGTGGCCTCAGTTCCTCCGGATTTGCTAAGCTGGTGAGCCTGGGGCTGCTACGGTCTGTGCCACAGAAGAAAGTCTACCCAAGAATGAAGCTAGCACACGGGAAAGCCCCAAGTCAAAACAGGGGAAAGCAAAGCCAACAGTTGTTTTGTTTTGTTTTGGGATTAAGCCCATTTGAACGGAGTTTCTGTTTTTCCTAGGATCTTCTCCCCTTGCATGCATTTTTCAATTATTTCTAGATTCAATTCTTAAGTTGCCTTGCCCTCTGGACGAGGAGAAGCTCCCAAATCCCCTACAAGGGGAAATAGAGCAGTCACAGCACCTGAAGAAGCCAACTGGTTCCAGAGAAGCCTACCACATCGCTGGGGGCTGGCCATAATTGTCCTTGTTGCCTACCATAGAAAGAAACTCCGAATCTTTCGATGAGTACATAAGACCCTTTATGAGTACTGTCCCTTGCCCCAGTTTACATGTCTAGCTTCATCTCAATCCCCACGATCTTTCCTGCATAAAAGGCTCTTGCCTCTTTTCTGCCAATACCCTTTAAGAGTTGTTCCCTGTATACCAGGTAATTTATTGTTTCCTCTCCCTCATTAGATTTTTCTCATATCCCTATTGCTTTTCCTGCCCACCATCCATTCCCTGTGGTCAGAGCACTCTGATTTTCCTGTGGGGAACTACCTTCCACACTCCAGGTCCCATGTTTTGGGTTGGGTTCCAGAGATGGATCCTGTTCAGTACCTAACACATATTATGAATTGTCTCCCGGTCCATGTTTAATGGTAACTGAATAGTAAGTTCCCAGACAGTGACAGAGTGGAGCAGGCTGTCCTGGTGAAAATCATCAAGATCCTTCAACATAAAATTTCTGATGAAGCAAAACAAAAACAAACACACAAACAAATAAAGACCACCTAGCCATATCTCAGCAGGTGCAGACATGATGACAAACAAATGCTTTTGGTAGGATTAACGTAAGCAAACAACCTAAGACAGTCTGAATATTAGTGTCTTCACACATATCTATTTTGTTCTAACTCTTGTTTCCAAATGTGGTTCAAAATTGTGAGTTTGCCATTTTCTCAAGTTAAAATCTTAGGGTTATCAGCAAGTTACATCGACATTCTAATTTACTATTAGTATGTTTCCCAGATCCAAAGATAAACAATTGGGGGTGGGGTGCAGGGAAGAGGACATTCTGTGCTGAAATTTTTGGAAGCACATGCTCGTGTAGTCCTAACATTACAGTCACCAATTTAATATTGTCTCCATCATTTAAAGATTCCTTTCCGTCTGTTGACAACTCTTTTACCATTGAGTTTCTCTCCTGGGTGGCATTTAAGCTATATTTAAAACTTACATCTTGTTTATATATGCTCCTGAGCCAGAACCTTTGATTTACAGGAAGGAATTTGCTGATCTCTTTCCTTCCCCACAAAAAAATTACTGACGTTACAGTAACTGCGTCCACGACTGTTATTGTTGATCTCCTCAAAGGGTTGATAACAAAGGCAAAGCTTAGGTATCTTGGCTTTGCTTGTGCTATAGTCCGAAATAAAAGTCAAGAAGATTATAGAAATATTCTACATTTAGCCTATGCATTTATAGTTGCATGCCTAAATACTATCTGATTAAAAATTAGGTGTGTCATTTGGGGGAAAAGCTTATCTTTAGCAATATTTCATTCAGCCACACAGGGTTCTGTTACACATATGCATACATATAAGTATGTATATATAAAATATGTAAGCATTACATATTTTTAAACCATGTAGTACACTTACAGACAATAAA
This sequence comes from Leptonychotes weddellii, assembly GCF_054177405.1. Taxonomy (NCBI): domain Eukaryota; kingdom Metazoa; phylum Chordata; class Mammalia; order Carnivora; family Phocidae; genus Leptonychotes; species Leptonychotes weddellii. Next base: position 70,005,942 of record NC_138370.1, read on the forward strand.
ACTGAGCTGTGAAATACTTTTCTTGAGGGAAGAATTAAAAATACCAGCCCATTATATGTCATCCAAAACTAATGGGAAACGAAGAGAAATTAGACATTCATGCAACTAAAGCATGAACATCTGGGTCAACCAAGTTATGCCCTGATCATTAATGAGAAATTAATGATCGCTTTGTATTTTGTATCTTGTAAAAAGGCATTATTTCCCAATGTTTTCAGTCTAATATAGCCAAATAAGGGTATATTTCTTCATCCAAAACTGAGTCTAAATTCCTCTGTTTGATAATGTCAATGTTATCCCAAAAAGCACAACAAAAACTTTCTCATGATGGAGACAACAAAAAAATTGACAAGACTTGTTTTCAATTACTAAATATTTTGTGAAAAATTAAATATATTCTGATGCAATATCATCATTCATCTTTAATAACATAAATTTTCAAGTACCACAATAAATTCAAATTAACAAAATTATGGGATTAAATTTTCTACAGTGTTTTCCAAATGTCACCCAAGGCAGTCATAATTTAACTATGAATCTGTTTTGAACTCATTTATATTTCAACCCATTAAATGTTTGGTATTAAAATTAACTTGTAATGAATTACAGAAAGGGAAAAAATTAAATTGTAGAAATAAAAAGCTTACTGGCATGCTTCATCTGGAAGTTTAACAACAAATGTGTGGCTAAGACTAACTCTCGGGTACAGGAAAGGTCTCACTTTTCATATGATATCCAACAATGTGACTAAATGCCTCCCAGAAATTTAGAATTAGAAATGCAAAGGTTAGATAAAGTTAAAGGTCATCCCCCTACAGGCAAGAGGGGGCCAACTCCCTACCAAGTTTCTAGCAGACCTGCTTCCCTAGGGCACATCATAAAAGTAATTTACTGACAACTCACCTTACCAGGGGTCATTGGGGGCCTCAAGTCTTCTGGAATTCACTTTTAAGAAGCATGATTAAGTGGGGACAACTATTGGCCCTAAAGTATTTATGCTGAGAACAAATGTCTGTCAGAATTAAATTCTTTGTGTGTGGTGGTTTCAGACTTAAAAAAAGATGTGTGGCCTGATGAAAAGCACATATATTCTATTCACCAAATTAAATCTTAGAATGAATACTGGTTAATTGCTTTATTAGGTTTTAAAAAAATACTCCAGAAATCCAAATAGACAACATAGCCTAATAAAGTGGAGAATGGATTTACCAAGTTAGTTAAATCCTTTTCAGTCTTTTCTAGTCCAGTTTTGTCTTATGCTGGAGGAAAAAAAGCATTCACATTATTTCAAAGAAAAATGAAAATGTCATTTAAACCGAGCCAAGAAAAGTTGACTTACTTTAAAATTTTTGCAAGAAAATAGATTTCCTGATTAAAACAAATCTCCAGCCTTTTGTGTTTTTGATAGTGTTGACATGAAATATTTGGTTTAATATTAGGTTGAGATGGCTTTTCCACATTCAAAAAAATTACTAAAGGTTAGCACTGGACAAAATTAAAGCAGATTATCCAACACTGTGTGTGGGATACAGCTCTAATCTCTACAGTGCGTGGAAGCGAAGCTGGTCCTTTCAACTGCACAGCACACATCTCAGTAATAACAGGGGATGAGGCATACAATTTCAAGGAACACCCACAATGAAAATTATTCTTTCCAAACAAAGAATTGTTTTGGAATAAGTTAGGTTAATTGGCACCATGGGATTTCTCTCAAAGAAACACAGAGCACTGAAATCCTTACAAGTGCAAGTAAAATGATCAAGCATTACTCTCTTTCCCTTTTCAATTGTTCACATCTAGTTTATTCTATCCACAACGAAATTAACTTTTGTAGTTTCATGGGCAGGTAGAATAGGAGATCGTTTTTTGCCCGCTGAATTTATAGCCTGAAGGACTGGTTAGTTAAATGAAGTTCAGTTGCCAACAACAAAGAAGAAACTCACTGAGTCTATCTGGGAATACTCTACTTTTGAGAGTAAATTATGGGTACTTTGTAAGTAAGGTCATTATTTTTTAATTTAAATAGTTAAAAATTCCCTGCAACAACATTTGCATATCCTTCTTATTAGAGGTCCATAGTTTTGTATTCTGTCATCACTTTACTCCTCTCGACTTCAAGATACCTGGATTTGGCCTCTTGTATGCTAAATCCGAGTATAATTATACTTTAAAAAATAATCCTCTGACCCCTTTTCTCCACTTAAATTTGCATTTCCCAAGGAGGTATGTGTGTGTGTGTATGTGTGCACACATACAGTATTTGGTTGTGGTTACTATTTTTAGGAATTATTATTTACAACTGGTGTAGAGTGACTCCTCTTCTTTATTTTACCACGATTGATATTTTCCTGTCATTTACAACCTTTCACTGGAACCCATTAAATGTCCTATGTTGTTAATGTACCAAGTTTGAAAATTTGCACTTTACACCTATGGGAAAGGAGGTATAAATTCAGTAAACAGTATATGTAAAAATGTTTACACTTAATAAGTTATTTTTTTTTAAAGATTATTTATTTATTTATTTATTTTAGAGAGAGAGAGAGAGAGCATGAGTGGTGGGTGGGGGGAGAGGGAGAGAGAGAATCTTAAACAGGTTCCACAGCCAGTGTGGAGCTTGACAATAGGGCTTGATCTAACGACTTTGAGGTCATGATCTGAGCTGAAATCAAGAGTCAGAGGGTTAACAAACTGAGCCATCCAGGTGCCCTAATAGGGTAAATTTCTAAATATTCCTCCAAGTATTGACCACCAAAAGTTGGAACTGAAAGGAACCTCACCTATCACTGATTCTCTCATTTACAAGTGAAAAATTGAAGCTTGAGTGGTCAATGACTGGCCCATGAGCACAAAGCACATTCGCAGCAGAGCTGGTGCTCGAAGTCAGTATTCTATATCCCTGCTTCCTCTCTCGTCCCTCCGAGTCTACTCTCAACAAGGCTGCTATTGATCTTGTTTCAATAGTTTGTCAGATCACGTCACTCTTCCGTTCAAAATCCTCCAGTGATTCCCCATTTCACTTGAAGTAAAAGCCAAAGACCTTAGAACATGTTAAGGCCCTACATTAAACAAAGCATGCTTCCCATCCCCACCAACACACAGATGCACAACTCTGTGACCTCACCTCCAAGGACTACTTTTCTCTTCCTTTACTCAGCTCCAGACTGGTCTCCTCCTCAGCCCACTTTAAGGTCATAATCTATCTTCACCTTCAGACTTGTAGATTTGAAAACTTACCACCCTGTTATCCCTACAAACTAAAGATATTACCCTGCCATTATTAACTGAAACCTGAAGTCTCACTTCATGCTGAGTTACATAGCTTTTAAAAGTTTAACTGGAGTAATGATGACCACACATATGTATTTTACTTGACTCAATGAATGATAGAATTTTTTCAAATAAAAGATTCCACCACCAAAAAAAAAAAAAAAAAAAAGTTTGAGTAATGATGACCACACAGAAAGGTGAGGGCACTTATTGGCCATTGTGGTAGGATGCCCGGTAAGCTTTGTACTAGCAGACGCTGATGGGGTTTCTGCATCAGGACAAAGGAGAAAAAAAAATCAGAAAAAAGCAAAGTAAGCCCCACACTCTCTGAGCTTGGGCAAGCATGAAGCCTCTAGTGCCTGAGTCACACTGGTTGCTTCTCTTTCCCATAATTCCCCTGGAAACAGCTGGAGACTAGCACTGCTTTCCATGTCACAGAATTTGGAGCTAGAAAGGACCAAAGGTATCATTTAGCCTAGTCCTCTGACTTCAAAGATGAGGACGCAGAGATCCCAGGTTAAGCAGACTGCTCCAAGGCTCATAACCCCTGGCAAAATGGGTACCCTCATCTTGGCAGTGGATGAGTGCTATGGCCACGCAGTGAGGTGGGATGTGACAGGAATGCAACAGATTAGGGATCAAAGGTGTTGAAAATTGATGCCGTCATCACAGGTTTTCCTTAGTAGTGCCGGTAATAATTATTTACAAAGGAAGAAGCTCACCTAGTCGCTCATGTCCAAAAGTTGTGTTTTGTTTTTGTTTCTACGCAGAAGTTTTATATGTATTGACATTTAATCAAAGCCAAAATCTTAAAATAGACACCCACCCACACACCTACACCCACCCACCCACGTACACACACACACGTGCGCGCGTGCGCGTGCACACACACACACTCATACACAAGCTTCCTTGGACAAGGAGACACTGTCTTTAGGTTGCAATTAAGGAGCTATGCCAGCTATTGGGTAAATCTTTTTGGAGCTAGCCACATTACTGCGAGTCACAAAATCCTAAGATCAGCCCCAGGTGACACGCACAGAGACCCTGAGTGTAAATACATTATTAATGTCATGGGGTTAATCTGATCTTCCAAACCCCTGGAGATTTGAACAGAAATTTTAATGGTGGTTAAAAGGGGGAAAAAACCACAGCAGATTGGATAAGAGAGAACAAGCTACGTGGCTTTTTCAACTTCAGGTCATAGGCTTGAGTCCAGTCTAAGGTTAGGAATTGATATCTTATGACAGATGTTTGGTGACCTGTGTGTGGAGGGAAGTCAGTTCAAGTTTTGTTTCACCTTTTCTGAATAGGTGTGCTCACATCCATCCAACAAAGATGTTTGAACTGTGAGAGCCTTATCACCAATTCTTTCATAGAAAGCCCAAAATGTTAATGGGAATTAAATATAGTTATCTTTTTATCCTTTTTAGAGTAATGCTTTCCTAATTTTTTCTAATCTCAAGAGTCTTCCATTGTCATTGTGTACACTGTGTTTTTTTCTTTCTTCTAGGAATTTTTTTGAACAGTTTCAAATTGTTGGCTAAGGGTTGTCAGAACAGATGTATTTTCCCTATCTAGAAATAGCCTGAGGTCAGATGTAATTTTATTTAAGTTTGTGATCCATTTGGATCAAAGGTGCTTTAGGATAGGAGGCTGGTTTAGAAATAGCTTATTAAAATTTTTTTAAAAAGTAAAGAATTTAGCTACTCTTGAAGAGAGAGCCAGAATATTTGATATTTGGATATTTGAAAGGAATATTATTTTCTCAAGAATTTTTTAACAATATGTAAATTTTTAAGATCCTTTTGTCATAATGTTTTATTTTTATATTAGCTTCAGTTTATTAGGTTCAGTTCATAATCAGATTAAATAATTTTAATTGCTAGCAATGATGGAATTAAATTCACTGATGTTCTCATCTTCTGTTCTTGTCCTACTACAATGTGTGTGATAGAGTAATCAGCACAGATTTTATCTTAAATAACTATTTTTTACAGATTTTCTGTGATTTGAAATTTAGGTGTGTGGAATTACATATTATTTTAAAATGAGTGAATAGATGAACTTAAAATTAAATTGTACATGCCATGTCCAGGTAGAGTAAAATGGAAATTCATTGACTAAAGGATTCCAATTTTACTTCCCTTTTGATGGTAATTCCTGAGAGCCATTGTGACCACATGTGTGGTCACCTGGTATCACAAAGTCATGCTGAGAGAGGTAATTAGATGGTTTAGAAAAAGTTTTCTCAAGCTTTTCTCATTATAATACATTATAGAATGGCCTCAATAAACAGCACTTTATTTTTCAAAACATATCTTTTTTTTTTTAAAGATTTTATTTATTTATTTGTCAGAAAGAGACAGAGCACAAGCAGAGGGAGTGGCAGAGGGATAGGAGAAGCAGGCTCCCTGTTCAGCAGGGGGCCCGATATGGGCTCCATCCCAGGACCCCGGGATCATGACCTGAGCCGAAGGCAGACACTTAACCGACTGAGCCACCCAGGCGCCCCTCAAAACATATCTTGACTGCAAAGTCCAGAGCTGATTTAATAATCTAGGCAGTGATTCAATTTTTAAAAACACTTTATAGGGGCACCTGGGTGGCTCAGTCGGTTGTGCTTCCAACTCTTGATTACGGCCCAGGTCATGATGTCAGTGTCGTGGGATTGAGCCCCGCACTGGGCTCTGCACTGCGCATAGAGACTAGTTAAGATTCTCTCTCTCCCTCTCCCTCTGTCCCTCCATCCCGCCCCCCTCTATAAATAAATAAATAAATAATAATAAAACACTTTATATATGTCCTCAGTTCTCGTCTCGTTGGCATTATGATAGTTCAACATAATCACAGACTTTACAGACTTAAAAATAACTAACAGTCAGTTGATGAATACTACCAAGAAATAAACTAAAATGTATTGTAGTAATTGATAATGTATTTATTGTATATGATTATTATATATTATACAAATAAATCTATCTATATATTTATTATATAAATGTAAAAATTAAAGAAATCTGTTAAAAACAAAATGCTACATAAACAAGAGGGAGATAGTTGAGGTCATTCCATTTACATTTTCTTGCATTTGATCTCCAACACATTTCAATGATATTTGTGGTTGCTCTTGTTTAACTTTGAAGTTTTCCTTTAAAGTTCTCTCTTCCCTGACTTCATGGTACATTTTACTGACCTGCTTTAAAAAAAAAAAATATTCTGTGGAGTAATACGCTCTCTAAGTCATGACATTACATGTTAACTTCGAAGCAACTCTGCCCGACTGCCTCCCTCCCAAATCCCGAGATTCTACGTCTGTGCTTTGAGTAATAGTTGCTAGTGGGCAAAAATATGTGCCTTCTTAGTTTTCAGTCCCAGTATATTTCCTTTGCAAATCCTACAATTTATTAAGTCTATGGCAGATTGACACAAACCATGTTCCAAAATAAACACACAAAAAAACCTTCATTACTATAATATCCAGGTTGAGAAAAACTACTATGGAAGCATGGAAATTCTAGTGAAAGGCTGCTGCCGTGCTCAGGGGTCGCCACTCTGTGCTTAATCATCCTTGGGCATGTGCTCTGAGAAACCCCAGGACTGGGGATTTTTGCATCACGAGGCAGGTAACAATGCCATCCACCTACTGTCAAGAGGTGATGCTGTAAAAGTGAAGGTTTTGTCTTTCTCTAGTTACACACTAAAATAAAAATATGTTCTAGGTTTTTCTTTTTGAATTAAAGAAAACACACACATACATCAATATAACTTTGTTTCCATGGGTCTGCCATATAATTTTGGTGCAAATGCTAACACTATCACAGAATTTCCTTAAGTTATCATTCAATCCCATATTAAGGGGGCTGTCACATACCAGGGCATATAGTTAACGGTGGCCCCTGGAGCTTGTGGGTCGTTCTGGGGGCTGGTCTTGTTTTCCCTCCTTCCCCCCTTTTCATGTTAGTATGATAGATGATAAGAGCTAATACTTACAAAGCATTTCAGATTCATGTGAGATTGTACATATAAAGTGTCAGGTGTAACCTTTTATTACCTGTTCTGCAGATGAAGAAACTAAGACTAGAGAGATTAAATCACTTGCCTAAGGCCAAACAACTGGCACACGGTGTGGATACAGTGACTGGAACTCAAGTTTGTATGCTTGACCCTAGATCTAGGCCGTCAGGTTCCTCACTGTCCTGCCAGCCAGGTCTAGCGCTACAGAGAGTACTAACATGGCCCGTCACCAATCTCTGCTTCTTTTTTTTTTTTTTTTTTTTCCTGCTGCTTGAATATACTTCTCAGTCTTTCCTCCTGAACTGTCAGCTGACTAAAGGCAGAGAGTAGGAGAGCACTGGGGTTCAGAGCATGACATCAGATAACTGCCTTGGAAATATGGCTCTGGTGCTTGCTAGCTGTGTTAGCCTGGGCAGTTTGCCTAACTTCTGGGCCTCAGTCTCTTCATCTGTGAAATGGGATAGTAATACGTGCCTCACAGGGTTACTGTCAGAATTACAGGGGTCATCTCTGTCATGGCTTAACAAAAGTAAGTGCTTAAAAATAAATGGTGGCTATGATTGGTAAGAATGAAGACTGAAGGATACTTGCTAACAACACAGCTTGCTTGAGGACTGTAGTTTTGAGAAAGAGAAGTTTTTGAATGTCTCTAAAAGGGAGCGTTATGCTACTTTCTCCCATTTATAGGTAGTTTTGTGATGCCTGATATTTTCTTTTCGTTAGATAATATAGCTCCTGGAAAGCAATGACAGGTGGTATCAACAATAGCTCTTCTTTCTCCTCCTTCTAGCCAGATACTGTGAGGTGGTGACAGCCACGTTCAGACAGATGCTTTTTACAAGTGGCAGAGTCTTTCTCTAGGGCCCAGATTTCTTAGTTTTTCACTTGTTTTAATGATTACCACAGACTACTGAGATTTATAGGCTCTATTTCCTCTGCTCTTCAAGTCTTAGATAAATATAAAGACATTAATGTAAAAACTTTCCTCACCTCAGCTGTGACTTATGGGACCTAAAATGTAGGAGAAGGCAGGCCTTTCTCTACTCAACCGGAGGGACATTACATCGGCCACTTCAGTTTCTGCTTCAGTAAAAAACATGATGCATGATGGAAAAATAATTTATAGATTGAACTGATGTATACTGGCATGCACCATATATATGCACATTTATATTTATTAAAACGTTTTATCAATAGGATTGCAAAGGCCAAAATAAAGAAATAAGAACACGAGAAATGAAAACTAACTTAATTAAACCGAACAAAAAATGACACTGACATTATTTCACATCACCAAGGGACTTTTTGCTTTACATAACATAATTGCTCCGTGAACATTCCTAGTAGATTTGAAATGAGATTCAACTTATTTAAAAATTAAAAACAGCATTTTTCACAGAGTATAGGGCATTCTGACATAAAGTGTCAGGGACACTCCATAAAAAAAAAAAATAGTTGGGTTTAATACCATGTCATTACTACCTCGATATAAAAAAATAACTGTGGCCCCAAATTTTACTTGTTAATCTACATTTTGCTTACATTTTAACTTAATGGTTTGGAGCCAGGATGTTAAACTACAAAGAAAGGGAAGGCATTAAAAAGTTTTTATATGGGGGCAGACTATTTCATTAACTTTCTAACCACTTTTAGAATGAAGTTATCTAATGGTTATTTCCACCTCTATAGCCAGTCTCTCCTAATGCAGTAATCTGATTGGCCAAAAACTTCAAAAATGCCATATATACAAAAACATTTTAGGATGGTGATTCTTCTTTTGCAATATTTACCAAATATATTTTGCAAGCTTTCTTTCAAGGAAACACATGCTTTCTTCCAACCTAAAGTATGCTTAAAAGCAGGCTTCTAATGATTTTCTGAGAAGGTATTTGACCCACAGTCCAGTCATCGACATATGCATTTGTGTGCGTGATATATATCCACTACTACTTTTGATAAGCAAGTTGCTTTTTCTTCTGCTCTGACTTATTTCACTTGAGCAAAAATATACTAACATTTCATGGGCTACCATAAGATAGCAAGTTGAAGGCAGAGGAAAACATGAAAGGTTAGGTCTCTGACAAACCTCAGAGAAGCAGGACATCAGCCCCAACGGGTTGATGAGCACTTGGGTTTCATTAAACTTTCGATGCTCATGATTATGCGTGTGATTTACAAGCATGTGAAATCAGAGGCTGCCCCACTGGGGCTTGCCCCGGCACACCCTGCGTCCTCCTCCACATGCTCCCGTGGCTCGGGCGCCTGGGCCACTGTCTCTCAAGAGTCCCACCTCAATGGACTCAGTCACCCGGACAATCAGCAGCTTTCAGCCTTATGTCCTCTCCTCCCCTGGTAAAAGGATTGTTTCGAAAAGCATCTTTTGAAATGAGGATCCAAGTAGATAGAGAGGGACAGGAGTGCAGTCACACTTGTTCCAATGATAGACAAGTCTTTCGGCTTTGTCTGCTGCACGCTGCTAGCCAAAAGGGCTGCTGTGGGTGTGAGCCTCTCCGTCTTCTGGCCGCTCATGAGAACTAAGTGGCAGAGGAAGCTGCGTGTTGGTTTCCTTGAGAGGCCACCCTGTAGGTAACAGGTGCAGGCTTGTCCTTCCTGCACACACACAAAGCTAAGGCTGACTTTCAGATCCTTGGTAGTCAGAAGTTTGGTAAAATTACACTAGAATAACGTTTGGTGTCCTTGTCATTTTTACAAGGGTTTACAGATATAAACGCAAACTACACATTTTAGGAACAGGAACGCTCTTTTGCCAACTAGCTGAATACCAGGTTCCAAAAGGAACAAAAACAGGAAAAATTTATAGGCAAAGCAATAGTCCAGTTAGAATTGTTGAGATTTTACAATACTATTTTTCAAAACTTTATATCAAGAATCTTATATGGTGCAAGAATGAACTCATCTTCTCCCTCAAAGTGGACAAGTAATATGTATAGGCCAAGTAAGTGACAAAAGGTACAGGGCAAATGACAACTAGTATTCAACCATTTGCTCCCCATGGACACTTCAGTAATAGCACTTGGGCATCGTCTGGGCAGAGAAAGTGTGCCTCATTCAATGTGTAACTGACCCAGGGGTTTGGTTCAGTCTAGATTGGTGCCTCTCAAATTGGCTACACATTGAAATTGCTTGGGAAAGCTTTAAAATCATACCAATGCCCAGGTTCCAATCGCAGACAGTGCGATTTAATTTGGGCAGCAGAATTTTTGAAAGCTTTCAATTATACTGTGCAGCCATTCCTGAGAACCACTGGCTTGTCATTCCCAAGGACTTCAGACAGATGAAGCTGGTTCTAGCACTTGCCAGAAGGTCTGATTCAGAATTCAGATATAAGCTCAATTTAAAAATTTCAAACTACCAGTATCTTAAAGAAGTTTTTACCCAGGGAGATAGATAGTATGATTTTTAAAATTTCTCCCTTTGGGATAAGACAACCACAACAAACAACGCACATGCACACACATACACACACATACACACCCACAAATGAAGATTTTAAAGACTGCTCACCAATTGAACACTTGGATCATTCTTCAGTGTATTAGTGGTTAGCTTATACAGGGCACTGTAATCAAAAATCTACCAAATCACTACATACTTTTAAAACATTTTTCTGACTCACTCTTCACTTGGCAATTTCACAAAGCTCAGTCTTCTAGGATTTGAGCTATTATGAATGGGATCATCTCTTCCCAAATGAATGGCAGTTTAAATTCATATGGCATAAGAATTTATTCCATTAATCCAACTTGACAATTTGTTTCCTATAGCAAAGAAAAGTCAATTCTCTAGCTTGTGTTTTGCATTTTTGCATATAACTTTGGTTTGGTGAGACACAGACAATTATGTGTACTGAAATCTCCTATAATATAGGCAGCACACTATGGGTGTTTAAAAATAAGACATCATATTTTTAGCTTCAGACAGGACCACACAGGGAAGAGTTGTCTAACTTCCCTGGATGATTGGCTATGTTGATGACACTTCTCTGAAGTAGCTTTAAGAATCAGGGCTGGTAAAGGTTTGAGGATACCAACCAAGTCCAGCTTCTTGCCACAAAAAGGTCAATCCTTTACCAGGTGACAGAAATTCCTGTTGATTCTTAATTAACAATTAGCAGAAATGGAATTCCAGATTCCCTTATAGCAAGCACTAGCTTTTAGAAACTCTTGTACTCAGGAGTTCCTCTTTATATTTGATTTAATATATTCGAACTGATCAGTAGTGAATATCATGGGGGGATCTTCAGGGTGGTTTGTCTTGTTTTCATTTCAAACATAGGAAGGTTAGGTTTAGTATACCTTATTAATTTCTGTAATCTGAGTATTGCCATCAATACTTTAGTCAGTTAAAAAAGCTTTATGCCCCCTCTTAGAATTTTAAAACTGAAAACACAGAGAAGTGATATACATAATAATTATGAAAATGCTATTTGTATTATTTATGTAAAATGATTATTGACAAACACAGAATACTGCCATGAACACACTAACTATTCATATATCAAGAAGCCTGAAAAAATTACTGTGAAATAGGTGTGAAATTTTTTTTTTTACTTCAGGAGTCTCTGAGGGGCATATCACAAAAATCAATGGTATGATCAGCTCATGAAATGTGATGGCATCTGCCCCATCATACCAACAGTAGCCTCTTCTAATAGTTCCAATTCGTGACTTGTGAGGGAAGCTTCATGGAGCCTAAGATAAAGGATGGTTGTAGCATCACCCACCTGAGAACAAGGCTGTGGTCTCATTACTCACTATACGGTATACACTCAACTATGCCATGGTAGGTTCCTATCTTATTGACATCATTAATCCCAAATTCCAAGAGAATTCAAATATCGCACTTTAAAAAAATACGTTATATTATGTATTCTACAAATGTAGAATCATGGATTTTGAAGTTTATGTTAAGCCCTAAAAGGCCTAGAACTGTCCTAGGAAACAAGGCACAAAGGGGTTTCTACAGAATTTCCAGAGGCCTGCAGAACATACCTACTGCAGAATCATGGCACTGTCATAATCTTCTTGTTCAATTTTATTGCCTGATGAAATGTCTCATGGTTGGAGAAGCAAAACTTTCATTCACGATCCCAATGAATGGGCGTAAGTTGAAACAGAGGCACTCTGAAGGAACCCTAATTAAAAGGCTGTCATTCCTTAGGCAGGTAAATTGAAGTAGAAACGAGAACATCAGTTCTTTACTTCTTACAACAAAATTGAGCCCATTTCTTACACCTACATTTTATCATGCATTATCTTGTTAATACCAATATTTTTATTCAAATAATATTTAAAAGCTATATGTTATTCTTTCAAATACTTGAAAATATATTCTAAAGCCATTGGCAATGTGTATCATGGTTTATGTCCTTCATCTCCTTAATGCTCTATGAAGGGACATTAAGGAAGTCATTCATGAGCAGGTTAAATAACACACAAGAGAATGATAAATCACATTATTTACACTGATAAAAAGAAAATACTGGAGTTACTCTAAATGTCTCATAATTAGGAAATGGAATACCCAGAAGAGATAAAAACTAAGTTTTTGAGAGAAGTTTTCAAATCTGGTAACATACTCATGACATATGGTTATGTCCAAAAAAAGAAGGCTAAAAAGATGTATATATGGTTTGATTTCAATTTTATTTTAAAGCTGCTTAGGAGAAAAGCAAGAAGAAAACATGTTCTTGTATGTTTCCACATTTATTAATATGGACCTGTGTTACCTTTGCAGTCAGGATAAATTCATCTAATTTTAATATAAAAGCTGGAAGTATATAAAAATGTTAGTAGTGGTATTCTTTAACCGATGAGATTATAGGTGATGATTTTTAAAATACATTCCCCAATTTTTTCTTTCATAGACAGTACGTTTAACTTTCACAGTAAGAAAAATACACTGCTAGTGAGTAATGTACTTAATGCTGTATCTTAATTCTTTGCTCTTTAGGTACCACTGGCAGTGAATTCTTGGAACACATTTCAAAATGTACTTATTAAAGTCTTATGTGCAAAACACTAATGCTTCATCTTAAGAGACTTTTGGTGATTTGCTGGGAATTCTAATGAAAACTTTTATCAGGAGAAAGTTGAAACTACTGAGTTAAACAGATTTTCCAAATGATCTATGTGTTGGTGCTGAAGTCCTTTTCCATAAAGGACCATACGTACCATAAAGTACTTATCTTATGCAGGAAGTCTTGGTGACACAGTCACAACACACAACTGAATTTGGGTGGTACCAGCAATACGGAATATAGAATCCCTGTATTCTAACTGAATCTTTCTAATTATTTTGCATGGTAGGTAATGAATCGATATCGGGACTATACCTGTATTTTTTCCTGACTTGTTTCTTCTGGTTTTGATGTTCTTACCTTTGAATAGAGCTCAACAAAGCAAGGAGGAGTTCATTTCTATATGAGCAGAAGAGTATAAATCCTCCTTTGACTTTTTTTCCCCATGTCAGAAATATAAAAGACAACCAGTTCTTCTCAAATCATACTATTACTTTGTTTCATTCTAAATTAGTCATGAGCTGTTGAATGTGCCTCAACTTTAAAACGTCACAGTTCGCTCTGCAGCTTCATCCGGCTAATGGTATCGCATGTTCTGCTCTCGCCAGACAAACTTGACAGTAATTTTATTTACATACTACTAGATTATTTAACGTGAGAATTCAAATTGGAGAAGTGAGGAAGAAGGCAATATATGCATATGTACTATAAAAATGGCCAATTATAGATGAGCACATTTGACTTACCTGTAAAAACATTGTACAAGGAAGGACCAGTAAAAGTAGCATTTTTCATGACAGACTCAAAAATGGATGCGGTAAAAGAATGCTTTGCTATTGCCAAAATAACCAAAAGACCTCTTTGTTTCTACTAGCAAGTGCTGACACACAATTCTAAGTATGATGCCTGTTAAACAACACTTAAACACGTACTTTATAAAACCAAGAATTATTTTAAATATATAAATTACATAAGGAAAGCATGTCAAGGTATCAACCTGAATGCACTGCTTCAGAGTCACCAAATAACATTAAAAATGTAATGTCACTGTCCCAGTTCAGTTGCCATAATTATTGTCCCCTTAGGTTGTCTCCTTATGTTCTCCTTAAACATTCTTTCTTTTATTACAAATACTTTCAGTGAGAGTGATAACCCTAAAATAGAATTAACATAGCCAGAGCAAAGATAAATAAAATTTAAAAAGCCAACCTTTATTCCACTTTGAACAAGTTTGTGAATGTCCAAATAAGGCTCCTTGAAAATTTCTCCTTCAGGGGTAAGTATCTTCACGTAACCTTCTTTTTCCAGAATGAAGAGACGGTGCGAGCCATCCCCACTATGCAGGGCGCCGACAGGCTGGCGCAGCCCACTCACAACCTCCTGAATACAGAAGCAGTTGTGTTTGTGCTTTCTAAACAAATTAAAGAAAACCAGTAAGCTTTTCTTGAGGTGAAGGAGGTAAAGGATGCACTTAGCATCCTTTTCAAAATATATTTCCTCTAGGAATCAATGGTTTTGAGAACCATGACGTGCCGTTAACCCCAAAGTCACAATATGATTCTTTTAAATTCTTTTCAGTGGAACAAATAGCCTTCTACCAAAAAGTCAGAGAGAATCAAAATAAGAGTTTCACATATTTTAAAATTTCATAAGCTCATCATCTTATCTTTCAGTGACTATAATTAAAATTAGCTCTACTCACAATAATTAAGCCTTACAGAAAGGCCCTCAGAGAGAAAGTTCTAAGATCTATTTATAAAACTCTGATTTGCTAATAATAATTGTGCTGAATATTTCCATATGCTAACAACACTCATAAAGGTCAAGTTTAAAACTATAATCATGAAATTCACATGAATCACAGAGAAGCCAAACTCATAATAAAAGATTAGTAGTCTAAGCATTAAAAGCATTTAAGCAAAAATGATATTAGAGAAGCAAACTACCATAAAGAAAAAAAAAAAAAAATCTGGAGGATATAGCTGCTGGAATCCAGCACAGACAGTTGATTCACTATCAAAACCCAAGATTTGTCAGTTGGCTTTTTGTTTTTGTTTTTGTTTTTTTAAGATTAAAGAGCATTTATCTTTATGAACCTGCTGATCTCTTCCACTTTGTCATATTCTTCCATCTGGTCCAAGTAGTTAGATGCTGGTCCTCTGATTTGTTTTCTTGGAAAATCTGGAAAGCACAACCCACCATCTTTTCTTGCATAGTAAAAACAAAACTCTTCAGCAGTAGTTTGAAGGAAACCTTTAAAGAAATGCAAAAAGACTCATTAGAAATATTTAGCATCACAGTAAAAACACCCTATTTGGAAGATAAAATATAGGAAAAAATTTTTTTAGAAAGTATATGAATATTCTAGGAAAATAATAAAAGGAAAGAAGGCCACTTTTTTTGGCTTGGGATTTCCATTTCTTTAACCAAAATTTAAGAATTTCAGTTCAAGTGAAATAATATTGCATTGGATATTTTAAAAGACTCATAAGAAATACACATAATACACTTCCAGAATTAATCTTGCTATTGCCCTGACTCTGTTTGAAAGCTTCCTCATTTACCATATGTTGTACTTGTAGTTTATCCCGTCACTAATTCAGCACTTTTCCCCCCTACCGTAATAAATAACTTCCTAAGAAGAACACACTAGAATCAAGAAAGAGATAGGCCATCAGGTACTTATTTGGGTCATTTTACAATTCTTTTTCTATTGCCACTCACATGTGATTAAATAATAAATCTAATGAATATCACAAGGTCCTTATATGCTGTAATAGATGACTGACTGGCTGCAATGGTGCTAAGAACAGAGCCTCCATTTCCAAATACGTATGAACCTTTTTCCTGCACCTCACTTATAGAAAATAATGATTATTTTGTCATACAAGAACTATATTTAAAATATCCCTTCAGTCTGCTCAATCAGAAAGCTGGTATGCCACCCTCACTGAAAAAAAAAAAAGTCAAAACAAAAATGCAAAACAGATTTACTTAAAGAGATCTGGAAGAGGTTTTCTCTTTTTTTACCTACTGAGAATTTTCATCAAATAAAAACAGCTGTATTTACTAAAAGAGAGGAGGACCTTATGACAAAAAAAGAATTTTGACATTATTTTCACAATTTGAGTTAATAAGGCATTTTTTTGAGGGGAGGAAGGCATATTCCTAAGACTGCTTCCATATTCTGATTATTTCTGCTCTCAAAATCTGATACTGCTACCAGAGTCAACCTTACATGATGTCCTGACTTCCTGCTGCAGGTCTCGTATCTTTGACTATGCACACTGTTTTGATTTTTACCTAACAAATTAGATTAGTGTACACATAACAGCTTTGTGATAAAGACACCTCGTAACTTGTCTGATGTTTAGAGGTTGTATAATGGATTCAGGTTTGCAAGGATTTCTAAGAACAAGAATTGGGGACGACTCAGTGAGACTTATCAGTGGAATATGAAAGACTAAGTCTGTTTTCTATGAGCTTGTCTTAGGTCCCCTCAAACCTAAAACCAATCTTAGAATTCTGAGGGTCTTGATGTACAATTTGACCTAACTTTTGGATAAAATGTATCACCCCTAAATTTCTGAGACAGACTCTTCAAGGCCAGTATGTGTCTAGGCTATTGGGAAACATCTTCTCCTTGGAAATCAGGCAAGTGAGAGCAAATGTCCTTGGGAGTGTGTGTGTGTAGGGGTGGGGGTAGGGGTGAGACTGAAAGGAGGCATGGCAGCTGGGAAGGGTGCTCCATGGGAGGGACAAGGCAGCTGGAAGGAGGTTATCTTTCTTTGAAAAAATTCAGGGATTAGAAATTGGGGAGAGGAATGAAGGCTGCAGTAGCATTTACTCTTCTTCAGCGATTCACCGTCTACAAAAGATAACTTTTCTCCTCCATTCTTTCCTGGCTAAGCATATAGATGAAAACTGGCCAGTATTGTCGAACAAGTCTGTTTGATGTAAAAAGAAGAAAAGGAAAACTGCGTTGCTAAATCAAACTTTTTGCAGTTTTGGGTTAGACCTTTTTTTGGGGACACACACACACACACACACACACACACACACATACACACAGCTCCCAGCAGGCAGCAAGATCTCCATGCCAATATTATGCATGCAGGAATACTGTCATACTACAGATATATTTATAACTGAATGTGTAAATGAGAAACTTTGTTTTAACATGATTTTTGCCTGCAGGATCACAAAAAATTTTCAAAGTGCAACTGAGAAGAAATTTCAAGTTTGCTTTTTAAAAAATGTCTGCATTCCAGGATTACAGTCTATAAAACCAATACCATCTTAAGAGAAAATTAACAAACAATGCTGATGGCTGATTCCATTTTACAAAGAGTTATTGGCTGGGGACAAATGTGGAAGTGACAAATCATTTTCAAATGGAACATCTGAAGATTAAAGAGAACAGATTTATAAGCTCTATGACTCCAGAGGTGTTCTCTTAGCCAAATTAAAACAAAAACAAAAATGGAATTAACAGTGAATTACTCCTAGCTTTTTACAGAATCTAGGCAAACTGAGTAAGTGTGAAGGAGGGAGCCAACTCAGAAGACTTTTACATAAAAATATGGGCATTTTTCTCATAATTACAATATTTGTCACATGTTACAATCACATATTACAACATTTGAATTGCAACATCTAATACTTTCATTAATACTTTACCTTAAATGATCTGATTTTGTGGACAGTGATGAATAAGATAGATTTTGCTGTGAAGAGCTAAAAGGGATCTGGTTTCAGGACACTGGTCTTACATTTATTGCCATGGAAGACATAATTTACCAGATGGTACCCTTCTACTATTTGGAACAATACCCTGAAGAGCATTTTACTGAAGGTGGGTGTTTAGTTCACCCTGGATCATCACAGTATGATCAAGTCTACTGATGATGGGAATACATGGATTATTCCAGCAGCTGCATTTTTAAAAATTCCTTATAATTTATTAAATATCCTGGACCTGTAACTATTCTCCTGGATCCTGGTGAATCTAGTCCTACTATACCACAAAGCACCCCCTAACATACTGATGTAAATAAATATCCTCTGTGGAATATTCTAAGCTCTAGCTTTTCTCTTGGCCATGTATGCTAGAGAAAAGTTACTTTTCCTCATTATACATGCTGTTTATCATGATAAGGAAAAAACAAAACAAAACAAAACTCACTCAGTAGGGCCTGCACTTGACAGCATTTTCTAATAGAGGTAGTGGATTTTGATGTATCCATCCATTCCGTCTGGTTTGCTCTCCTGGGGACTAATAAGCCCCATGTGTAAGATATCTGACTGGGGTCAGGAGTGGCTGTGGACTAGAGAGCCTCAGTGGAATCAAACCCTTGACCTTGGCCTCATTAGCAACAGGATTAAACCAACTGAACTAATTGTATACAGACATTTTGCACTAAATAACCCATAGCTGAAAGAGAGGACGGTCTAAGAGTGAGAAAAAGTATATCATGATACTCGTGGTAACAAGTGTAAAGGAAGAAGCAAGGCCAATACATGTCCGTTTCTACCCTTTCCACAGAGTGTACTATATACCATCATTGAGTGAACGGCAAAACTTCTACTCTGCTCATTGTACTGCAGGCAGAAAAAAGGGCCGCTGGTGGGAGCAAGGAGCTCCTGTGTGCATGCGTGGGTTTTTTTTTTTTTCTCCAAATGTAATTTTGCTATTCTTAGAAGTTTTAAGAATTTACTTCCTTAAGTCAATTCACAACTGGGGAATATTATGATTAATAAAACACTAGTGTACCCTCACTACTGATTTTTAACTTTTCTTAAGTTTTGAAAAGAGGCAGACCATGAATATTTCTGAATACAAGATTCTAAAATGCAGTTATCGTCCAGATGTGCATGGATTCCCAAGTAACTGGTGCTTTCTTAAAGTCATGAAGGTGAAGCAAAGGGATAGAGCATTTATATGTTTATTTCTTGACCTACTGGGCAACGGGGGGAAAATGAAGATGCCTCTGAGATCTTTTTTTTTCCTCTCTCAACCCCTTTCAGCATTTGCCCTAGCAGTGGATTTTCAAGTTTTTGACGTGCAGAAAGATGAGGCTATTAATATTAGAGGATCGTCAAATACATTGACTTCTTACAAGAAAGAATCACAAAGTATCTGTTTTCCACAGTTCTGAACTCTAGAGGAAAGTAAGCCATGTCATGCCATAGATTTAAGAAGGTGAAAATATTAAAAATTTGCTTTGAGGGCGATTTCTGAAAAAGAAGTGTTCCAGAATTGTGAAGAGCCTTCTGTGTTGGGCAGGGGCTGAGGGGCGGGATTACCATCTTATCTATCATACTTTAGAAAATGGTCAACTGTGTGCCAACGATCAGTCTGGAAACAAACCGATTAACATAAATTAACACAAAGAGTGTGTTATTACAACTCACTTTTGGGACAAGTCTTTAGAATGATTATTAGCATTTGACGGATGCAGGGGAAGTCCCCTCTGCTTGTTGCTAGAGCCTATAGCCTGTCCCCGGAAAGCACCCTTGCTGCTCTATCCACCATTGGAGTGGAGCTTTCATCTGGTTATCTTTCAAGGCAGCCTGGGTGGTCACCAAAAGCACTTGACATCTTGATGCTCTTCAGCAGTTTTACATATATACAAACTTTGTAGAAAAATAAATTTGTCATTCGTCACCACATATGTTGATCTGGGGAGCGAGGTGCTTGCAGTTCTGGCTCCTGAGCTATTTGCTGCACTCTCTCTCTTTTGCTGGATACTGCTTTCTGTTGTTTGTTTTGGAAGCTAAAATAACTTCACATCTATGGAGACCTTAGGGGTGAGTCCTTAAATCCAGCACAGTTGTGTTTCTCTCAGGTAGGTAAAGGTGGACGAAAATGGTAAGTGCCCATATTACTTTCAATTTATATTGGTAAAGGCAACCCTTCAAAACTTGAAATTTGCAGCAAACCTTTATTGTACCTAATCTGTTATTGCTTCTCAGGAGGACATCTGGGCACCCGTGACCTATTCTGCTCTGCTTTGGGGAATGTGATAAAGAGGAACAAACAGCTGGTTCAAGAAAAGCCTTACAAACATGGCGGTAGTTTATAAAGACAATAATAATATTTTTGCACAAATGGGTTTAGATACATGTTCTGGCACACCAAAGGAAGCAAGCAATCCTAGTCAAAATGTTTTCTTAGGTTATTAAGAGAGCTCTATAAAAAAATAAGAAATGTACACTTTTCTGGGTCAGAGAAAAATGTAAAATATGTATGGCAGTTAAAAAAATTCTCCAAGCACATCCTACAGTTCTTAAAACTTGTCTTTTCCTTCAATGCCATTTAGCTTTATAAACTGTTAGCTTCAGTAGATTTGCTTGTGTGTGACTCTGCCTAATTGAACAATCTGTCTCGTTAAATTCTTTTGTATCTCTATGTTGATTCTTCCAACTAAAGCAACAACAACCAAAGTTTACAAATTTTTGATGGTAAAAGTAATCAAGGTCCAAGAATCTGTGTGTTTATTAGGGTCCAAAATATGGTAGTGAGCAGGTATTATTTGTGACACTGTCAGCCTATGAACTTCTACATCTGTCCTATCACTTCCTGGCCACACAACTTTGGTTGAGGCATTTAACTTCTCTGGAGGCTCGGTTATCCTCATTGGTCAAATGGGGATGATTCCACTTTTCCTTCCTGCAGCACAGAGTTTTTGAGGAGCAAATTAGTCATTATATGTAAAGATGCTCTGTAAGGTGTTACTTTTTTGGATTTCTAAGGATAAGGAAATAAGACCTTAAGAGTCCGTGGGCAATCAGCACTTTGGTATCAGCTAGGTAGAAAAGGAGGCTGTCTTGGTATCGATGCTGATGGATGAAGAAGACACCAACAAGAAACCTGTACTGATAATCCAATGTGTGTAAAGACTACCAACTGTATTATCGA
This sequence comes from Leptonychotes weddellii, assembly GCF_054177405.1. Classification (NCBI taxonomy): domain Eukaryota; kingdom Metazoa; phylum Chordata; class Mammalia; order Carnivora; family Phocidae; genus Leptonychotes; species Leptonychotes weddellii. The sequence continues at coordinate 70,027,190 of NC_138370.1, forward strand.
TTTAGCAAATGTAAAACATCTCAACAAAACCAACATTCTGTTTGTAGACTGAAATGACAGTAAGCCTTTTAGCAGCAATTTTGAAAGGTTACAAATTTGTAAAGGTTAACTGTGAGGTAAAAATAGGTATTTGGGAAGGTGAGATTAAACTTGACCCTCTCAGAAGCGAACATTTAAGAACAGGTATCTTGTAAGGATATTCTGCAGTAGTTTATTTAATTTATCCATTTTTTTTTTTTTTTTTTTTTTTACCTGGAATATGGCCTCGGCAAGTATAAAAGAATTCTTTGCAATAGTCTTTGCAGAGCAGGGGAAGTACAAGGTCTCTTTCCAAGGCTTCTCTTTCAGGTGAGTGGAACAGGCTCTGGGAATGTGGAGAGCATAGCGCACATTTGATTTCCTCCAGTAACTTCCCACATTCTGTGTTGTTGGTAACAGAAAATATCTGAAAGCCATAAATCAGACACAAACTTCTTTTTAGTCATGTGAAGTTAGGTTTAGTTATGTTTTTTGTACTTCTATACATAGAATTGTGTAATTTAGCCAATGCGGTTGTCTGAAAAGAATTACCATGTTACAAATACAGAATGCTTTTAATTAGGATGTAAGTAGAGTCTCTTGGGCTGGGCTGGGGGACCAGAGGGTAAGGATGCACAAAAGTGCTTCTTAGTCTTGCAAACCAAAGTCTGTTTATCTTTTGGGTATGAAAAATTAAATGATGATTGTATTGAGACCCTTTAACTCTTTATCATTTTACTCTGTATCAAAGTGTATAGTGACTGATATTTACCTTTAAAACTCCAAATACCTTTATCCAACTGTATGTAAAGCAGAATTTTTTAAGACATGGTTATTTGTGTCTTAGGTAAAAATGTAGTTCACTCCTGATATTCCTTAATACGATATTCTCAGGGGTATTACTGGAATTACATTTCTCTAATTTCAGTTAATTTTCAATCTACGGATTGCATAGGGAAAGTTTCCTAAAGTGGGGGAAATACCTCCTTTTTATGTTGTATAAAAATAATATCTGAAGCTGAACTGGTTTAAGACCAATTTTTATTATTCATTTTATCTTAGCCAGGAAAAACTTTCTAACTAGCTCTTCAGGTATGTTATATGCATGAATAAACACAGGAGTTTAATAAAAGTGCTTTTGTATAGGATTTAGTGAGTTTTAGTAAAAAAAAGGAATACTTTTTTCTTTATTTATACAGTATTATGCCTTTTATTGCAGTAAGACCAATTCGGGAGTTACTGATTCACTGAGGTTAGTAATTTGTTGATAAAATAGGTCTTGGTGTCTAGTACTAACTTTAAAAAAACTGACTTCAGGAGCTCCTCTAATAAATATGGAAGACAATACCAGCACAATATTTGAGACATGAAATGTAGTGCTGTCTAAATTAAGCACTGATTTTTCATAATAAAAAACACCATAATGGGAATGGATTTCATACCTTTTCTGTTTATATAACTACATTTATACCTAGTTATTTCTTTAGAACTATGAACTGAAATTAACATCTGAAACTTCAGATCATTGTTTTAAAGCAAATACTTCATTCACAAGGAGGTTCATATTTGAGTAAATGGTCTGGCTTCTATTTTTTAGGATAAGGATATTCTAGGTGATCACAAAATTTGGATCTGAAAGAACAAAGCAACTAAAAAGTATCATTGAATACAAGCATGCTAAAATTTTGGCATGCAGTAATTAAAAGTTCCATAGAAGTTACCCTATTTCAAAATAAATAAATATATATATATATGCGTGATGTGTTGTAACTATCTACAACATTCAGAAAAGTTATTATTAATCACAATTATATTTACATTTTGATTTTTATCAATTTATTTAAATGACAATTGCTTAAATGGTTAAAGTTTTCTAAAAGGAAACATATGCCAGACACTTAGAATTTGCATTCCAAGAATGTTTTAAATGTCTTTTATTGTCCATACTCTGGCAGACCTCGCCGGATCTATTCAATATTAATACTGTTCAACTTTGTTCTGTTTGCTTATCGTATAGCAGTCCGCTAAGAACAAAACAACTGCAGGATGCTGAAGCCACGTTTTTTTGCTGGCTGAGAAACTGGAATGTAATTACCTTTAGTTTTATGGAGAATATACATGCTTCCATTTTTTATAGCTAAAACAAAATGATCCCCATATACTCTCCCAGCTGCTGTCCAGGAAGAGCTTGATTTTAGTGCCTAAAGAATTTTGTCTTTTACAATTTTTGGAATGTGTCCTGGCCACAAGATCTCTCATCAAAAGTTTCAGAAATAGGATTCAATAAATTATCTGAAATCGAGTACAATATTATTCTTTGTAAAGTTTCATGCTGTTCCGGCCCAGCAGGATGGTAACATTTTGCTCTGTGTGAGGTCTGCAGTGTAAATACCTATTTGAAGATAGATAGAGCCATCATTCTGGCTTTGGTTTCAATGAACCAATAGTCTTACTGAAGTCAATTAAACTGACTCAGCCCAAGCTGCAACACTGTTTTAGACAGATGAGTCCTGGTGTGTGTAGTGTAGTTTTTCTTCTTTTTTTGCCTATGTGCTTGTGTCGATAAAGGTCCTTAACTTTATGTCTGACAATGTCATCAATCTTAAGAAGAAATTTAAGCTAATTTCCTGTTTCGATTTTTAAAAGCCATATATGAAACCATCAAATTATAGTGGTTTAAACTAAATATACTTTGAAAGTCATGTAAAACTTCGAAACATTATTACAGCATGCCTAGTAATGATTGTGGCTGTTGCTGACTAATTTATAACATCTGGCAGGTCATCCTTTAATCTTAAGCCACAAGAAAGTAAAATCCATAGAAGAAAGGTAAGATAAATACTGGAATACACAGTGAAGTGTGGCCTACAACTATAGCTTATCAACAAATAGTAAAATGGGTGACAGAGACCTTCTGTATTTCTCTTTATTTATCAAGTAACTGAACAAAGAGGATAAAAAGGCACCCACATGGGTTCAATGAGCAGACAAAAGGAGAAAATACGTGACAGTATATTAAGATGTCGCCTTAAGATCACTTGGTCCACAAAAAGTTATTTCTAAAAATCATATGCCTACAAGGTTGTTCAGCTGTTGGCTAGAACACATGCGTCTCTGGACTATAGTGCTGGATTATGTCATTAAAGAGTTCAGTTTCAATTTTAGGCTAATATGTAAATAGATCATTGTACTAAGGCAGCTGTTAAAGGGACCCCAGGATGAGTTATTTGTTTAGTTGGATGTGTTCAACAATAGCCTTTGTCCCTGAAAGAGCCAGAGCAAACAAATGATTGTAAAAGGGCACACTTGAAAACAATTACTTTTCACCCATTCCTTGACAGCTTTGGCTGTGAAACCACCCAAGGTAGAGAGAGCTTCTATGCCTCTCTGGCTACAAGTTAAGTTTTAGAAATGGGGGTATTTCAGTTGGCTGCGGATTCAATTTGACTAATGGGAATTAGATCCTTTTAGCATGTTGTATTTAGGAGCTGCAAAAATATTGCCAAGACAATATAACTTCCTAAATTTTGGCAGCATTTATTTATAATGGTAGTTAATAATCTCGTTACAATACATAAAATTACTAAAATATACCAAAAAATTAAAATATAAAAGCATGATACCATAGCTGAAGGATTGAACTCAATGCTAGCTCATTATATTAAAGAAAATGTGTTCGTTTGGAAACTGGATTTAATTGCACAGTTGAGCATGCTCAATATTCCTACCTAGTGTGCTACTATCTATGAAGTTTCTTCCTGTAGGAGAAAGCTATGCCTGTAGTTTCTTGAAAAGTTGCAGAAATGCTTCTTGGGATTTTTTTTTTTTTTTTCATAAACAAAAACGGGTCCTTTCAAATAGCCATTATCTCTCCTGTACACACATTATGAAATAAGACCCTAACATATATTATAAGCCAGAAAGGCTTAGGGGAAAACAGGGAAACACTGAAGTTTATTATAAAATAACATGTTTTAAAAACTATTAAAACGTGAGAACTAACATAGGTCAAGCATGCACATGCACAGCTATATCACTACTCTGTTTTGAACAATTTGAGTATTGTTGGTTTTTTATAAAGCACTTGTAATGGAACCAGCAAAGTCTAGTGTACCAAATTTAATTCAGACACATTTTCCAAATGAGTAGGGGTTTGTTGGAGATTGGAAGCACGTAAAACGGAAAGGAATGTGGATAGCTAACGTGGCAGATTTCTTCCTAAAGAATGATTTCTTAAAAAAAAATTTATATAACTCCTCTTAGGGGTTATAACTCCCCTCAGTTCCTCCCCCAACCCCTCCAACTCCCCACTATATTTAGTTAACAAAGTTTTCATTCCTCATGTTCCTGGAAGAGTTCAGTATTGCAGGGGTCTGCAGATCATTGGTATATTCATAGTGCACACTGCACACAGGGAGACTTAATGGCAAATATTTCTAAACACTTCTATGAATTTCCTGGTTCTTTTGGGCTCCTGGTAAAACCCTGCTGATGATGTGAATGTAGATTTTTTTTTTTTTTTTTTGTAATTTAATTCAATTACCATACAGGAGCTTAATGACATTGTTTTGAATAAAATGCTGGAATATCTGTTCCCTGAATCTCAGACTACTGCTGCATATGGTAAGAATAAAGAGAGAGTTGCAGCTGAAAACCTGCAGCAAGACAGTTCTCACTCATCTGGGAATAGAGGGAGTTGGACAAATGCTCCCTCAAAAGGCATGAACATTTGGACAGAGCTGGGGACTGAAAGAGAATGATGTTCTCTAGTTTCACCCATTAGTGAACCAACTAACAAACACAATGGTGTTGTTGTTATTCTTTTGCCATAAGCAACAGGACTCTGTGTGTGGGCAGCAGTTTAGTGGGGAGGAGGATAAGTCGACCCCTTTTTGTCCTATTGATTTTTTCCTATTTGCATGACTTGAGCAAATTAAATGATGCAATATGGCTTTTTGTTACAAAACAAAGTGAGAGATACCACCCAGACACATATGTTGATTCGTAGGAGCTGTTTACATGAGAATAGAGTGAAATCTACCGTGAACTGAGCATAAAAATTAGATTCAGCCTGGGTTTTTTTTTTTTTTTTTTTTAATGCCTGGGCCAGCAAGACTGAAGCACAAGTTTTCCAAGAGTCTCTCAGACCTTGACAACTGCACTGTTGTAACAGAGGAATTCTTAATTAAACCTAAAATGGGGAAAGGGAGGGGGGAGCAAAGACACCTGATTGTTTATTTCACGTGCAGGGATTGTTAATGACGTGCTCCCGGGCTTCCTTGCAGTACAGTAGAGAGCACACGTTGCTGCATCCCATGACAAGAAAGATGTTGCAAACTCAAAAATAAGCTTGCCTTTACACTCCACCAACACTATTTCATATTTGTTTAAATTTAAGAACACAAGGAAAGTGTAAATGCCATTACTCCTCAAACCAATTTCCAGAGAGGATCTTCCTAGACAGCTGCCATTGAAAGCCCGAATTTATAATGTTTCAAAACATTACAAACTGAGGCGGAGAGAAGAGTCTCAGTTTTATGTGACAAATATGCCCCAGCAAAATCTTTCGCCCGTCCTTCGGGTTCTCAATCGGAGTACCAGGAGTTCCTTGTCGCAGCTTAACTATTGTAATGCGAGACAACCCCCTCTGACGGGGCTGGGGCTCCTAAACCAACCATGCTTCAACATCCTTTACGATTCAATCCTCTCCCTAACCGAGCACGTGGAGAAAACTGCACAAATCTTGTTACCCTAGAAAAATAAACCGGAAACCACAGCCACCTTAATTTACAGTTTCACCGCAGCCAATGCCCGACTCGATCCAAAACACACTGTTAATCGCGATTCTTTTAAAATATTTACCCAGCCCAGAATGCGGGTACCACAGAAGCTTCTCTTTTCTGAGACAGGCAGTTTTGCACAGCATCCCGACCGCGGACTCTTGGGGGCGGGAGAGCTATCTGCGCACCCCAGAGAAACACCACAACCGAATCACACTAGCACTTCAGGAAAGTTATCAAAAAGAACTCTCCAAACAAGTTTCGCCCTTTTCACAGCCACCAGCATTTCTGGAGCCACGAGGAACCCCCACCTCGCCAGTACGTCAATCAGGCATCCGTGAGGCGGGTGCATGCTTACCTTGTTATCCAGGCGCCCCAACCCTGGGCTGTCACTCCGCAGGCAGCAGGACAGCCGAGGGTAGAAGCCACCGCACAGCATCTCTCCCCCACTCAGTAGCTCCAGCTGGGACATCATCCGCCTATCTCTCCTTTTCAGGCGCTTCGGGGGGTTCCCATTTAGGCACCTTCTCCTCCTCGCTCCGCTCCCTTCGCTTCTTTCCCCAAACTTAGCATCTCCTTCAAAGAAGCCCAGAGCCACAGCCAGCAGCAGCAGCTTAAAGGAGAGCATCTTCAGCATCGTCTGCCCCGAGCGGCAGGGGCTCGGCGCGGGAGGATGGGGGGGAACGCCACTGCCCAGCAGGGGCACTAGGGCGCAGCTCCAGGAGGAGGCTGCGGGGGACACTCGAGAGGCAGAGAGTGGTGGCGGGGGCGAAACTATGTAGAGCGATGCAACTTTGCAAAAAATAAAAGACAAGGCGATGGGTCCAATGCCTTAGGGGAGTCCGAGGAGCAAGATAAAGTTGTGCGGATGACACCGTTTGCAGTTGTGCCAGTGTCAGTTGGGTTAGGGGCTTCCTGCTGCGGCTGGGAAGTGGGAGGAGGAGAAGGAGTTGGAAAAGGAGGAGGAAGAAGAGGAGGAGAAGACGGCCACAGAGGTTCACTTGTCCGTGTAACGGGAGTTGTTTAGGTGAGACAGTAGCAGGAACAGAAACGGCGGCGGCGGCGGCGGCGGGGCAGGCGCAGGCAGGGCCAGCGCTGGGCTCTAGATGATGCTGAGGTCTCCTCTGCCGGCGGCTGCAGCTTCTCACACAGCCTCTCATGTTTCGCTCCCTCTTTTCTTCTTCTTTTTAACTAGCGCGCGGGGAGGTGCTGCCACCGCGCGCCCCTTGACGTCACCGCTCCTCGCGCGCCCCCGCCCGGACCCCGCCGGGCCGGGGCGGGGGCGGGGAGGGGAGGGGGCGGCCCCGGCGCGAGCCCGTCCCCCGGGCCCGACGGCCTCGCGGCTGCGGCGGGGAGGAGCCGCGGGCGGCGGCGGCGGACGGAGAGGGAGGGCCCGGTGGAGCCCTTGGAGCCAGCGTCGAGGGCGCGGGACCGAGCGCGCTTGCCTCCCCGAGGCGCGCGGCTGGGGGGCGTCCGAGGCCCTGGTCTTTCGGCCCGCTGGCCCGGGGCGAGGGCGCGGCACGGAGATTGCTCGCTGGCTCCTCTCTCCTCCCCTCAGCCCCTCCGCACTACCCCTGGGTAAAGGCGGCCAAGCCGAGGCTCGGAGAGCAAGTGAGTAAAAGTGGGCCGCTGGAGGTGAGAAAGGGAGGGGCCCCTTCCAGGGCCTCCCCCCCCACCCCCGGCCCGCCCCTCGCCCCGGGCGGGGGGAGGATGCACCGAGTGGGCTGGAGTTGGCGGGAGGGAGGTTTTCGGTCCCTTTCCCGTCTCCTGGCCGCACGGACTCCCCCTGTTCCCCGGTGATTTTCAACGTGAAGCTCGAGTCGGTAAAGCTCTTCCTTGGGGTGTGAATCAGAGGCGGGGGGACAACCCAAATGCTGCGAGCCGCTGAGTAGGTTAAGACGGTTTGAAGACTGAGAAGAAGTACCCATCCTTGCTTAAGGTGCTCCGCGCTCCTGAAGTGGCACAGTCGCGTGTGCATGCGTGGGCTGGGGTGTCGGGGCCCCCAGCCTGGAGGGCTGGCCCGGGACGCCCCTTCCTAGGGACCCACCTGTGCCCTGGAACTCATCTGGGCCCGGCCCGCAGCTCCCCAGAACGCAGGAGCGCAGGTTCCTCCCTGTCAGATGGAGGAGAGAAGAAACTGGCCGCGAAATCAGCGTTCATTTTAAATGGGGGGGGGGGGG
>NC_138370.1:70035267-70047852 GCF_054177405.1 Leptonychotes weddellii
CCAACGCATTCCGTGTACCTAGATATTAACCTTTCCCCGAGCTAGACAAAGTCTGTGTAAAAGTGTTTCTAAAAAGATCTGTACGTTATCAAGAGTGGTGACTTGACGTTTACGGGATCCCCGCAAGTTGGCATGAGGATGAGCCTACATGGGATTGCACACAAAATGTGCTTTCTTCCCATTTGAGTATTTTTACCAGGGGAGCAGATTTTCTGGTAGATAGGATTTTGAAGAGGAGATAAGGCAAGATTTCCCATTTTGGCAATGGAAGAATGTTCCCCATATTTGGATTTGCTTCACTTCTCGGACATAAACTTCGCCAAGCTAACGTGAAAGTTGGTGATGGTGGAGGTGGACAGCGGATTAAACGAATTACTGTTAAAGTGGCCGCAGTGGCTAGATAAGACTTCTGCCCCTTTCGATTTCTGGACCCTGATTTACTAGTGGAGCGAGGATTTTCCCCGAAGAGGTGACTGATTAGAATAACTGAAAAATCTGCTGCGATATTTGGTCCAGTACTGAGCTCAGTGTAGGTCCAAGATGGCATATTTACCATTTCTCTCAGGGGCTGTTGTATACTCATGACTTCTTTATGTGTGTGATCACAAATGCTACTTCTGATCCCACAGACTGCTTATCTGACATTCTTCCTGCATTGAGAACTTTTAATATAAAATAAATCTTAGAGCTATAAGGACTTAAGACTTTAAACTCTCATTTAATAAACAGGAGAAGACAGACATTCCATCAAGATTAAGTCACTTGCACAATCTCATGTAATTAGGTAGCCTAAAAACCAGGACTCAGGGATCCAATCTAGGTTGTTTTCCACTGTCCAGTTCTTTACTCCCAAATAACCAGTATTATGTTCAATTTCCAAAATAAAAATCCTTTTAAAATTATATTTCAGTGGTTTGAGCTCTCACTCCAAGTGATGAATTCATCTTAGTAGTTTTGGAACAGACCTTCCTTATGGTTTGTACTTCGAGACTAAGGACATTGAAAAGGTAAATTAATTTTGGTTTTAAAAAATTATGTGGCTCTTAAAACCTGTGACCCTACGTTTTAAGAATTAGAATTTATAAAAGATTACTGAAATGAGACAAACATGTTCTTTCTTGCTACACAGGAGCTAGAATTGATCCCATATGTTGTCAGTCATGACAGTCAGTAATCAGATCACTGATGAGATAGCTGAGCTTCTTCTCAGTGCCACTGATATAATTTCCAAAAAGTCACTAAGCAGTGCTATGGAAGTGAACTAACTTCTGATTCTTTCTTTCTTTTTTTGCAGGGGGAAATTGCATAGCTCACCTAGAGCCAGCTTGACAGCGTAATTTTTAGGAATCAAGAAATCAAGAATCAATATTGGGTTATTTCTTAAGATTAAGCCTTGAAAGTCCACTTCGACATGGCACAACATGTGCACACTTGAACATGAAAATGATCTTCCCTCAAGGAGATCACTCTCTTCAACTACGTCAACGGAAGTGGTTCCAAGAAGAAAAGACCCCCTATCTGACCAAACTCAGCCAGACAAATTAAATCAGTCTTTTTGAGCAAGGAGTAAAGCTATACAAGAGTGGCCTGATGACCCCTTTCTGCTTGCATCACCACCGAGCAGCCCCCTCTAGGATGGCCACCTATTGTGCCTTGTACAAGGGCACCTGGCTGGGACAGCCAGTGAGAGCTGGAATCCTGCCAGGCTCCACTCACCAAGCCGGGTTTATGGGTGTGTGATTGTGTCTACTCAGACTATGTGGCTTTTCTAAGTTGTACCAAGGCACCCTGTATGGGCGAGGGGCAGTTCTGACCATCCCAGTACCATATCCCAGTTCTACCCAGGATTCCTGACCTCAGATGGAATGACGATTCTCATGAGCAGATTAGGTTTGTTGTAAAAGATGAAATATTTGACCCAAATTGAAATTAATTTCATAGATAAAGCTCAAAATTTTACTATGGATATGAATTATGTTTGTATGTATTTATATATGTATATATAGTTACGTGGCTACACATTTCTATGTATCAGAAATTAGCACAACTTAAACTTAGTAAATGGTGAAAATAAAACTATTTTGGGTATCGGAATCACTTTTATATATGAATTTCTGGTCTTGACAGAAATACATACTATTACCTTTCAACAAAGAATGTATTAAGTGCCAGGCACTGTGCCGAGCAATGTGTATACAGTAATGAAAAATAATACACCCTGCTTCCAGGTAGTTTATTATCTAGCAAGGAGGACAAATGATAAGGCCACAGAATAATTTATGATTTTATCAATTGTGCTAAGGCCTGTGAGAGACATGCCAAGATGGAGAATAACAAGGCACACTTATTTCAGATGAAGTGACTGGAAAAAGTCTGTGAAAATGACATTTCAATTTGAGACCTGAGGTGAGTTGGAACGAGTTTATGGTGTAACTCCACCCTATTACAGTATAGAAGCATTTGAATTCAGAATAGAATATGAGACATTTAAGGGAAAGCACAGAATAAAGAGGTAAATAAGGAGAGAGGTTAAATTCATAGTGGAGTTTATAAACTCTAGGTAACTAATGAAGTCATATTCATGTATTTGTCATTTCCTTTTGCAAGTACCTAATCCTCATTGATCTTTGTCTCTTTCTTTAAATCCTGGGTTTTTACTCAACTTCTAGGGATTATTGTAGTTTGAATGGACATGGTAATGGCCATTGTTGTCTTACCTAACCAGCACTTAGGTGTTATGTTTTTGTTTTCATTTGTGCATTGTTGGTAACTGTCGAGACTTTTTCATTCATGGGAGTTAAATACTCATGAGATTTTAAACTCTATGAGGGTAGGAATTACATTTCCTTCTTGTTTGGCTCCCCCAGCAAGGAGTCTTAATCATACAGTGTCATACATTTCATACACCTCATCCCACTCATACAGTGTCATACACCAGCCTCATCATGCAATGACCAGTCTCTTCATAAATTCTGCTGACTGACCAGTCTTGCTCAACTAATACCTTTAAAGGTTTAAAATGGAGGAAATACTTGCCTTATAAAAAAAATCTAAATTGTTTTTTTTTTTTTTTTTAAGATTTTATTTATTTATTTGACACACAGAGAGATAGAGAATACTAGCAGGGGGAGCAGCAGGAGAGGGAGAAACAGGCTCCCCGCAGAGCAGGGAGCCCAATGCGGGACTCGATCCCAAGACCCTGGGATCATGACCTGAGCTGAAGGCAGATGCTTAACCAACTGAGCCACCCAGGCGTCCCCCAAAAATCTTAATTGTTAAACAGAAGGGAACACACAACTTAAAGTGCACCGTCATGAAGGAATTTCAGGACATGCTGCTACAAAGTGTGGCCCCATGGAGGAAAGGCAGCCAATAAAGCCAAAGAATAATCACACATCTTTTTAAAAATTAAAGATTCATTGTAGTTCAAGCACACTGGCGCAGTGGTAGGGCTGCTGGTAAGGGTTTTTCTACAGTTACTCAGTCTTCCTTTCAAAAGTTGGCACAGCAGTGCACAATGATTCTCTCACGGAGCTTGCATGCTACTGGAGAAGGCAGTAGATAACAAATGGATATAAAATATGCCAGGAGGGGATGCGTGCTGTAGAGGAAAGGGATTATGCGGAACGAGAAGGCAGGAGTTATGAGAAATAATACTTTTGTATACATTGTCAGGAAAGATGTCTCCAGAGGTATGGGCAGAGACTTGAAGTAGTGAGCCACATGCATGCAGATGTCTACAGGCATAAGGAACAGCAAGTCAAAGGCCACGAAGCCAGCATGCTTGGTATGTCTAAGGATTAGCAAAGAGACCAGCGTGGCTGGAACAGAGTGGGTGAGAGAGGAAATGACAAGAAATGTAGCCAGAGAAGTAGCCAGGGGCAGGGCACAGATTGCCTAGAATTTTGTAAACTAGGTTTCAGATTGGCTTCCACGTGATAATGAATATCGCCTGGGGTTCTTACCAGAAGTAGAGAAACTACTCGTTATTTCCTATATCCACAGAGTGAATTAGATATAAGGCATTGGTTAAATGGGTGTCAGGAAACTGAAAAAGCAAAAAGAGAACACTGAAGAAACCTGGAGCAGCTCCCATCCTTAGGGACTGCGGAACAAAAGAGGAATTAGGATTACCAGAACCTAGAAGCTGACTGAGAGCCCCGAGGACACTCGGAGATAGGGCCGCGGCCCAGCCCGGGTGGCGATTCTCCAAGATGGTGAAGTGTAGTTGATTATGGGAGTGCTAGAAGAAAGCTGGAGACTGGAACCACGTGCCACTGACAGGATGTATTTGTTTTCTAAGGTTGCCATTACAAACTACCACAAACGAGGTGGTTTAAAACAACAGAGATGGGGGCGCCTGGGTGGCTCAGTCCGTTAAGCGGCTGTCTTCGGCTTGGGTCATGATCCCAGGGTCCTGGGATCAAGCCCCGCATTGGGCTCCCTGCTCAGCGGGAAGCCTGCTTCTCCCTCTGCCTGCCACTCCCTCTGCTTGTCCTCTCTCCCTCTCTTTCTCTCTCGCTCTCTGATAAATAAATAAAATCTTAAAAATAAATAAACAAATAAATAAAAAATAAAACAAAAGAAATGTATTCCCTCACAGCTCTGGAGGCTGTGAGTCTGAAATCAAAGTGTCAGCAGGGTTGATTCCTTCTGAGAGATATGAGGGAGGATCTGTTCTGTGCGTCTCCTAGTTCTGGTAGGCTCAGGGGTTCTTTTGGTTTGTAGATGGACTTCCCTTTATGTCTTCATATCATATCCCTATGTCCTTAATCTGTCTATGTGTCCATATTTCGTCTTTATATAAAGACACCAATCCTTGGATTAAGGTCCATCTCATCTTGATCATTTGCAAAGACTTTATTTTCAAATAAGGTCACATTCATAGGTACTGGGGATTAGGACTTTAATAATCTTTTGGGGGGCACAATTTAATGCATAACACAAGATAAGGAGTCATTGCCGGGGTTATGCAGACAGGAACAGCAAGATAAAAAGGAGGAACAATTCTCTTCTGTCATCCTTTTGCCTTCCATCCTCACATGCATTTGAATAGCAGTGTGTAACTTCTGACTCCCCCCAAACTTTACTAATATAGCCTATTGTTGACTGGAAGCCTTACCTATAACATAAACATTCAGTTAGCACATATTTTGTGTTGTATGTATTATATGCGGTATTCTTATGGTAAATTAAGCTAGAGAAAAGAAAATGTTATTAAGAAAATCATAAGCAAGAGAAAATACAATACTGTACTATTTTTATTGAAGAAAATCTGCATGTAAGTGGACCTGCACAGTTTCAACCCATGTTGTTCAAGGGTTGACTGCATTGCCTTGTTATCCTTTTATTCTACAGAATCTGTAGTAATGTCACCTCTCTCATTTCTGATACTGATAATTTGTGTCTTCTGTCTTGCTTCTTGATCAATGTCTTTGTTTCATGTATTTTCAACTTATGTTAATTGGCTGTGTAAACATTTAGGATTGTTATGTCTTCCTGATAAATTGTCTCTTTTGTCATTATGAAATGTCCTTCTTTGGGGCGCCTGGGTGGCTCAGTCGTTAAGTGTCTGCCTTCAGCTCAGGTCATGATCTCATGATCCCAGCCTCCTGGGATCAAGCCCCACAACGGGCTCCCTACTCAGTGGGAAGCTTGCTTCTCCTTCTCCCACTCCCCCTGCTTGTGTTCCCTCTCTCGTTGTCTCTCTCTCTCTGTCAAATAAATAAATAAAATCTTTTAAAAAAATGAAATGTCCTTCTTTATCCTTGGGAATGATCTCTGCTCTAAAATCTACTTTGTTACTAATACAACTACTCTTTTTTCCTTTTGATTAGTGTTAATAGATTTTTTCCGTGCTATTTTTAATTTATTTCTGTCTTTATATTTAAAGTGCATTTATTGTAGGCAGCATATAGTTAGTTAGGTTTTGTTTATTTTTGCCACTATGACAAGCTATTACTTTTAACTGAAGTATTTAGACCCTTTACATTTGGTGTAAGTACTGATCCAGTTTGGTTTAAAATCCTTTACCTTACTATTTGCTTTTTATTTGTTCTGTCTATTCTTTATTTGCTTGTTATTCTTTTTCTCCTTTTTTTAGATTGAATATTTTTATTCAATTTTATCTGTTAATGGCTGATCAGCTATAACTTTCTTTTTTGTGTGTGTTTACTATAATGTTTGGAATATCTTTAGTTTATCATAGTGTGTCTTCAGTTAATATTATACCACTTTAGGGGCGCCTGGGTGGCTCAGTCGTTAAGCGTCTGCCTTTGGCTCAGGTCATGATCCTGGAGTCCCGGGATCGAGTCCCGCATCGAGCTCCCTGCTCAGCAGGGAGTCTGCTTCTCCCTCTGACCCTCCTCCCTCTCATGCTCTCTGTCTCTCATTCTCTCTGTCTCAAATAAATAAATAAAATCTTTAATAAAAAAAATAAATAAAATAAAATCTTTCAAGTTTGTATTTTACCTGTTCAGTCCTTCCTGTACATTCTTGAACATATGGGATATAGTTGCAGTAACTGTTTTGATGTCCTTGTTTGACAGTTCTATTATCTGTGCCAGTTCTGGGACTGTGTTTATTTACTGATTTTTGTCTTTATTATGGTTTATATTACCCAACTTCTTTGCATGCCTGATGATATTTTATTTAATTCCAAACATTGTGATTTTTACCTTGTTAGATGCTTAATATTCCTATAAATATTCTTGAGCCTTGTTCTGAAGTGCAGTTAAATGACTTGGTAATCGTCTGATCTTTTTTTTGCTTTTAAACATTGTTAGGTAAAACCAGTATTACCTTTAATCTAAGGCTAATTTTCTCCACTACTGAAGTGATATCATTGTAAATGCTCTTCCTGATTTTCTTTTCATTATGAGGTTTACCTCTGTGGGTATTTGGAACATGAACTATTCTTGGACCTGAGTTCTATGTGTCTGCTCCTTTCAAGGGTTCTTTCCCTTTCCTCTGGCAAGTTCTCCATAGTCATATGCTACTAAAAACTCAACTGAAAACTTGAGGGGTATCCTCTGTGGATCTCCACAGCTCTCTTTCTGTGCAGCTGTCTCCTCTCTGGGACTTGGCTTTTTGAACTCCTCCTCTCAGCCTCTCTAGACTTCATGTGTCTCTTCTGTCAACTCAAGGTTACTGCCTGGTTCTGTTTGGATTCTCCTCCCTGCACCGCAGCCTGGAAAATCTGTCTGGGCAGTATGCTGGGATAGTCATAGGGCTTACCTTGCTTGTTTTCCCTCTCTCGGGATCAACATTCTCTGCTTACTTAGCTGATATACAATGCCTGAATATCTTGTCCAGTGTTTTAGTTTTCATGGTTATAACATTATAATATTAACTGTTCAGTTGTTTCAGGTGGTGTGGTGACTCTGGTCCCTGTAACTCCATCTTGGCTAGAAGCAGGCATCCCAGAGTATCTTTTTTTTTTTTTTTTTTGGTGACAAAGTTTTCAATAGCGAAGTCAATTTCTTTAAGGATTTAGGAAATAATGGGAACCAAGTCAATGGGGGATTCATTTCAGTTTCTTATTGCCAGCCTATGTTCATGTCTTCCTGCCTCCTTAGACCTATAGCTTCATATAATCTGTACCCTCATGAAGTAGTTGGCAAGAGTTTATTTCAGTCTTTTTCCATTTTGGCTCTTCATTATAGGTAATGATTCTAACTACATTTCCCCTTCTTCTATCATGTCCTTTTATCTCTGTCTGCCACCTTTTGTTTTCAGACCCATGTCAGACCTTCTTCCTGGCTCTGCGATTACCCTGGGGAAACCTGACTCTCAGAATGTTTTTCCCTCCTGCTCCAACAATAACAGTTACTTATTTTGTTTATGCTAAACAGTGTGTTAAATTTATTTAGAAAACACATAAAAAAACCTTCTTCTACTTTTTTTTTTTTCTTCTTTGCCTAGAGGGTAACACCTGGCTGCTGTGTACTCTGAATATAAGGATGGGGAACTAGCAGCAGACTTTCTATACATGCTTCTGTTTTCAGCCCTCTGTTGTACTCTGCTGCCCATCACACCTGGTGTCCTTGAGTCAACAACCCCTCCTAAGTTCTGAAAGGCAGAATGCCTCAGTCCTTGGCTGCAGCCTCTTCATATTTATTCTGGGCTGTGTCTTTTCTTAGCCTGCTTCACCTCACAGAACTGTATTGAAATAGTTCATCCATTGATAAACTCCCTCATGTCCTTCTCCCTGCTCTGTTTACCCCTTCCCTTTTAAACCGATATATTCTTATTTTAATGGGATCTGAGGAATGAGGGGAAATTAATTCATATGCTCAGTTTGTAATCTTGAACTGGCATGGATTGCTATTTAGTTACTAAAGCTAAGAATTAATTTCTGTAACTTACATTTAATTCTTTAATTCACACTACTGACCAATTCCTTTCCCTGAAGCTGTGTCTTTCCTTATTTTAGTAACTCCAATCTCAACTGATTTTCCTCTTATTTATCTGGATACTAGTGCTTAGTCTTCACTTCCTTTCTACATCTCTCTACATGTTTTTATACCCTAGACTTATATTCTTGACCTTCTTGTCTGCAGTATACCTATTGAACCCTTGCATTTTGATACCTGCCTGGTATTTCAAACTCAGCACACCCCAAACCGGACTTGTCAATTTCACATCTAAATCTGCTCCTCACCTATACCTCCTGCCTTGATGAACAGTACTTCCATACCTCTAATCACCACGCCAGAAATTTAGAAGCCATCTGTCCTCCCCCTTTCAGATATAATTGGCTGTCATGTCCTGCCTCTGAAGTATTCGCTTCATGTAACATCTCAAGTATTCACTTCTGTCTATCCTCTCAGCTTCTTTTGTTTCTATTATTCTTAATTTTTTATTACAGGAAAATTTAAACATAGTAAAATGTACCTATCACTCATTTTCAACAATTGCCAATATTTGGCTAATCTTGTTTCATCTCTATTCCCTTCTTATTTTGTCCTTTCACTGGATTATGTTAAAACAAGTTCCAGGTGTCATATCATTCATCAGTAAAAACTTCCGTGTTCATTTCTAAAAGGAAAAGACTTTTTAAGACATGGGCACAACAACTTTACCATCATAAAATAATAATAATACCTTAATAACATATTTATATATCCAGTAAATGTTTATATTTCCTTGGTTGTCTCATAATTTCTTGCTTTTACAGTAGATTGGTTCAAATCTGGAGCTAAGCAAGAACCACACATTGTATTTGGTTCATATTTCTTTATTGAGTCTCATTTAGTTTAGAGGTTCCTCCTTTTTGTTTTTACTTTCCATTTGTTTGCTGAATGAATCAGGTCATTTATCCTATAGAATTTCCCACATTGTGGATTTTTCTGATTTTATCTTCATGGTATCTTTAAAACTTTTTCTCTATCTCTGTGTTTTCTATAAACTCATATTTAGATCTAGAAGCTTGATTAGAATTTTTATAAGAATGTTCTATAGATGGTTCCTATTTCATCATTTCAGGGGGCATATAATATAGAAATTTTCAGTGGCTTAGTATGTTATCATACTAACCCATCCATTAAAAAAATCCTTATAACCTTTCATCTAGTGGTTTTAATAGCTACTGAGTATTGCCTAGGTCCATTTTTATTAGAAGCCTATCATTTCTTACCAGATTTACTGCAACAATTTCTTAAGGTTTCCACACCTATAATTTCTTTCCCTAACTTGACCTCATTATATCCACTGCCACTAAATGGATTTTTGTATACTACAAATAATTTTATATGATTCCCCTGGATAAAATTCTTCGGTAGATTTTTAGCCAATTCAGAATAGAATCTAAAATCTGTAGTAAGATATGCAAAAGCCTTTACCTCTGGTCCCTGCTCCATTTATATAACATTTATATTTAATTTATTCATAATTCATTATAGTTATTTTGTTATATATAATTTATTATAAAACAACTTTTAAAAACCACATATTAATTAGGTCTTATTCCTTACACATTACATATTATATTTACTTATTCAATTCAACTGAATAAAATTTTATTGCTATATATAAATTCCCTAAGAGCAGAAACACCAATTAGCAGATGGCATTTATGTGAGTTTCTTTACAGATAGTTGACCTTTACTAAATATGTACAATTGGTCCTTAATCATGTCTGAATCACTGATGGAATGATGGAATCATGTCTGAATCAGATGGATTCTATCTGCAGCATTCACTGCATTTGGCCACAGCTGCAGGGACTGTGACCTGCCATTATCACCTAGTCTCTTTTATGTAGCCAGCTCCACATCTAATATGTGCTTTTGAGTCTCCAAAGACTTTGCTGATGTGCCTTTGAAAATCCTTGATTCACTGATTTGCTCTCTGCTCATTGACTGGAGTAGGTCTCAGTGAGAGGGACTAAATTAGAGTGGAGATCCCAGGGTGCCGGCAACAGGAGTTTCTTGTGTGGATTTGTCATGATGGCTAGCAGTTGTGTCTCTTGGAATTGAGTGTTACTGATTCAAACTTATTTTTAAAAAGTAGCTTAATTTAATGGTAGTGACTTAAACTGTTATTTTTATAGTATATGCTAGGGTTTTTTTTTTTCTTTTAGTAAGTGTCAATTTCTTATAATACCTTAATGCTGCAGTGGTATAATTTGCTAATACATTTTACTTCAATGGAATTGGAAGGATGAGCTAATGGGACCAGACGATGTTCAGAAATGGTACTTAATTATAAAATATTTGGAAAATAGTCTACATCATGAAATTACCTCATAAACAGAATGATTACAACTGAGATGATTCAGTAATTAATGGTTACATCAAGTAAATTAACTCATTTGTATCTCAGCCCTATGTAAATGATGTGAGAAAGTATAATACCTTAACTATGTAGACAATTAATAAAATATGGAAGACATTATAAATTCACAGACTTGAAAGCCCACACAGCTATGGAATTAATTATTTTTGTGTGTACTAGGTGTTTTGGAAACTGAGCATTTATTTTCTGGTTTTGACTCATATCAAGACCACCCTGTAGCATAATTTAATTCCTCAATGAGTATCTATTTATCATTTAGCTAAATGTTTGGCAACTAAGCCACCAAAACAACATATGCAAATGAACATTTACTAATGATTGAATGAAAACATGCTCTATTTCTAGATGTGTTTAATTCAAGAGTAATATAAAAATACTAAGACTTATTTATTCAAAACAGGCTACCTCAATCTTCAAAGATACCAAGCTGTGTACAATTTTGTCAATTTGACAATCTGGCAAAACATTTCTTTGGAAATATGAAAGATAGGTCCAATATGAATCTAAATCAAACATAAATATATGATCATTTAAACATTTTCAAATAAACATTTAAAACATTATTTATCTTATAAATAATTGTCCTGGAGAAAATTTATGTTCTAGAAACCTTTATCGTGTAGTTTAAAATGTGGATTTGCAGTAGTGTTGTGGTTATTGGTCTGGATGGGGACAGATACATCTGTAAAAGAATGTTCTGACTAAAAAAAAACTTAGCATTTAAATTTTAGGGCCAAAGAAATCATTGCATCTAAGGCAACAATATATCAAAATTTGATAGAATGTGATATAGTTAAAAAATTATTTGTGTGAGGTGGTTTGAGACCAAAAATTTGGCCTTATTCTAAAATTCACGAATTGCACATATCCTTTTATTTTCAAAATGAGTGGTTTACTCATCAAAGAAATTCTTCAGTTTTTTGTTGGAAATGTGTCTAAATTTTATGTCCTGGCCAAGGGCATGAAGTTCTGCAAACATTTTCATTTATTAATAATTATAAACACCTGGGCATTTTGTAGACATTACAGATATTTTTACATGCACAAATTTAGAATAAATGTTGGATAAGAAAGAAAGCTTTCTAACTTTAAAATCTATTTGTATTTCATAAGACCATAGGTTCCGCAAGACTCAATCTTTTGGTGTTTTGGTTTGTTTACCTTACATAAAATGTGATTTTTCTATTTAAAATATCTGAAATATATATTCTCAAATATCAACTAGTTTTTGAAACATGTTTGGATAGTTTAAGTGTAAATTAACCCAAATGTCAGGATTTCATATCATTTAAAACAGATGATTTTTTTTTTCCTTTTTTGGTAAAGGAATGGAGAATTGTGGGTTTATTCTTGGGAGCATGAGTTTAAAACATACTGAGCTAGCCCTTATTTTCCTTTGAAAAATAATTCTATTTTAATTACCAAATGTACATTGTTTATTGCTTTTATTTTTATTTATTTTTTTTAAAGATTTTATTTATTTATTTGAGAGAGAGAGAATGAGAGACAGAGAGCACGAGAGGGAAGAGGGTTAGAGGGAGAAGCAGACCCCCCGCTGAGCAGGGAGCCCGATGCGGGGCTCGATCCCAGGACTCCAGGATCATGACCTGAGCCGAAGGCAGTGGCTTAACCAACTGAGCCACCCAGGCGCCCTGTTTATTGCTTTTAAAGAATAGCTTAACATGATTGATATGCACCTGAGGAAGAATAATTTTTTTTTCATCCTGAAAAAGTGAGAGGCTCTGCATGTGAAACCAACCCAAAGGCCAGCACTATACATGGAGATAG
>NC_138370.1:70048352-70092474 GCF_054177405.1 Leptonychotes weddellii
TGAGCCACCCAGGCGCCC
This sequence comes from Leptonychotes weddellii, assembly GCF_054177405.1. Classification (NCBI taxonomy): domain Eukaryota; kingdom Metazoa; phylum Chordata; class Mammalia; order Carnivora; family Phocidae; genus Leptonychotes; species Leptonychotes weddellii. The sequence goes on from NC_138370.1 coordinate 70,048,371, forward strand.
TGTTTATTGCTTTTAAAGAATAGCTTAACATGATTGATATGCACCTGAGGAAGAATAATTTTTTTTTCATCCTGAAAAAGTGAGAGGCTCTGCATGTGAAACCAACCCAAAGGCCAGCACTATACATGGAGATAGTCCTAAAATGAAGTCTTCACTCACAGGAAAAGAAAATTTTTTTTTTAAAGACTTTAGCTCTATTTTTTTTTTTTTAAGATTTTATTTATTTATTTGAGACAGAGAGAATGAGAGACAGAGAGCATGAGAGGGAGGAAGGTCAGAGGGAGAAGCAGACTCCCTGCCGAGCAGGGAGCCCGATGTGGGACTCGATCCCGGGACTCCAGGATCATGACCTGAGCCGAAGGCAGACGCTTAACCAACTGAGCCACCCAGGCGCCCAGGAAAAGAAAATTTTAAAGGTGTGTTGATCTTGTGAAGTACGGATATTGATTTAGTGTCTCCTTAGGAAAAACTTAGATCATATTTCTGAAGTTCAGTGTTGCATTCTGTACATTTTTAATCCAAGCTTATCTCATTTCTTTAAAAACTAGGATTTTCTCTTTTTTCATCTCTGGTGGGACTTAATGAATTTCTCCATTCTTTTTGTGCTATTCTATTTATACAGATGAGTGGCTATTTTTTTCATATTGGTTCTTCTAAGAGCTTTCTCTCTTTAACCACCCATGTGACATTGCTGTCTAGTCTTTGAATCCATTTGATCAATTACTCTTGTGAAATGAATATTTCTTGAATGGAAGAGCTGTTGTTGAGCGGTATTTATGCCAGGCTCAGCAGTAAGTGTTTGGCATCTATCACCTCATTTAATCATTGTAGCAACTCTACACTGAAATATATTTTGCATAAAAGAAACAAAACTCAGTGAGCTGAGGAAAAGACCATATTCAATCAGTTCACTATGGTGCTTCCAAAAGAGCTGGCCCCTGTGGTTATCATTTTATACTAATCACAGATGTCCCAGTATGGTGCTTATCTTCTCATTATTAACGTGAGATCACATCTTTCTGTATATGTACTGCTAAGAGTTCTTGGTACTTGCTTTCATCATGTGTTTTTAAAGTCTGAAGGTCATTGCATATATAAGTTCTTAGTCATTGTGAAACAAATAACACAACCTCTTTCTCTAATTCTCCTTATTTCCACTGACCCTTTCCTTTACTTCATCTCCTCTGCCTCCTCTGGAGATAACACTCTGTGCTTTGTCATCACCTCTGGTTTGGTATTTCTCCATTTGACTACATTCTCTCTATTAATTATATATGCTTTGTAACAATATCATTATAAACTTGGCAGCTTAAAACAAAAGATGCTTATTATCTCATAGTTTCTATGTGTTAGGAGTACAGGATCAGCTTTAGGGCCTCTCAGTGCTGCTATAAAGGTGTTGACTGGGGCTCCAGACTCAACTGAGTCAAGACTGGGGAAGGATCTGTTTTCAAGTTCATGTGGTTGTTGGCAGATTTCAGTTTCTTACAGGCTGTTGGACTGAAAGCCTTAGTTTCCTGTTGACTGCTGGCCAGAGGACATTTTCAGTTATCACATGGCCCTTGACGTGGGTATGTGGTTCAGCTCACAACATGGCAGCTTGCTTCTTCAAAGCTAGCAAAGAAGAGAGGGTGTCCTCTTAAGATGGCCATTAAAATCTTGTGTAATGTGATCATGTACATCTTGTCACGTTTGCTGTATTCTATTGGTTAGAAGCAAGGCACAGGTCCTGCTCACTCTCAAGGGAAGAGAATTACACAAAAGTGTGAGCACTGGGAGGTGGACATCCTGGAGGTCACCTAATGTCTGCCTGTCCTCCTGTCTTCAAGGCTTCCTGCTTAACTATTTCTGCCCTCTTTGTTCTACCTCATTTGGTGCTCTAGGCCATTGATCTCTCTTCTTTCTCTTGATGAAGAGAAAGAGTTTCCTCCTATTTTTACCTCTCTCATTATCCTCCTTAGATTAGATTCCTTGCTCCTGTAATAGTTCAACTACTGTTTCTTGCTAATGACTCCCTTGACCGTTTGCCTGTTGGCCACATTCACCTGAAAAGCCTTTAACTCTAGGTGATCCCTCTGAGTCTAAACTCAGATGGCACTACTATAAATTCATGCTCACAAATTCAACTCAGTTCACAACTGTGCTCAGCAATTTTACCAGGTCTCCCAACTCAGTTTGCTTTCCCACTTGCCACAACTATTCCAAACTTTCTTCACACTCCTCAAATCTCCAAGCCCCACTCCCTCCACCTCTTTATTATCAGCATGACAAGTTACCTCCTGTATTATGCACATAAAAAGAGAAACCATCATATGGGATTTCCCTTGACTTCCTGCCACCAAATTTACAAATCTTCCTGCATCTGCTGCTATCTCTTCCTTTATCCCCACTTTCACTGGACAGACTGCTTTGCCTCCTGTAAAAAGTCATATCCTCCACCTGAATCTCATTCCTACTTTAACATATAGCTTCAACCTCTTCATCTTTATTGGCTTCTTCTCATAAATATTTAAATATGTAAATATTTAAGCCATTCCTTGAAACCCATGTTTCCCTATGCAGCCACATTCTCATCTTTCTTCTCTTCACAGCCTGACATCTTTTTGTTTTTTTAAGATTTTATTTATTTAGAGAGAAAGAGTGTGAGCAAAGGGAGGGGCAGAGGGAGAGAGAGAGAGAGAATCCGAAGCAGATTCCATGCTGAGTGTAGAGCCAGTTGTAGGACTCGATCCCATGACCCTGAGATCATGACCTGAGCTGAAATCAAGAGTCGGAAGTTTAACCAACTGAGCCACCCAGACACCCCTTCACAGCCTGACTTCTTGACAGTGTTGTGTACACTGTCTCTTTTACCTTATTTTCCACTCCATTCCATTCCAGTTTCCAACATCAGTCCTTCTCTGTAGTGGTTTCTGCTAATTTCATCCATGGCCTCCCAGTTACTGTATCCAAATAAGATATTTCAGTCCTCAGTTAATTTAGCCACTCAATAACACTCAATAGAGTTGACCATTTTTTTCTTAAAATATTCTTTTCCCTTTTTTTTTTCCCCACATGAAGACACAGCCCAGGTTCCCATTCTGGATATTTCTTCTCAATTTTTTTAGCTAGATTCTCCTTCTCTGTTAAATCATTAAATGTTGTCATTCCTCCAGATTTTGTCCAAAGTCTTCCATTCTCCTCTTTTTCACTGTCCACTCTCTTGAGCAATCTCATCTACTCCCGTGGGTTAATTTCCATTACTATGCCAAATAATTCCAAATTTATATATGTAGATCAGGTATCCCATGTAGCTCCAGGATTACATATCTGCCTTCTTGATATTCTACTTTAATATTTCATAAGCATTTCAAATCCAAATTCACAATCTTTATTACATAGACCTTCCCTAGTTTTCATGTTCTTTTTTTTTTTTTTTAAAGATTTATTTATTCATTTGAGAGAGTGAGAATGAGAGAGAGTACATGAGAGGGGGGAGGGTCAGAGGGAGAAGCAGGCTCCTCGCCGAGCAGGGAGCCCGATGCGGGACTCGATCCTGGGACTCCAGGATCATGACCTGAGCCAAAGGCAGTTGCTTAACCAACTGAGCCACCCAGGCGCCCTTCATGTTCTTTACTCCAGTGAATGGCACTATTATTTACTGATGACTTGCTCAAGCTAGAAACCTGTGATCTAGATCATCCTTTTTCCTCACTCCATAGTTTTAATCAGTTACCAAATCCAGTCCTTTCTATATCTTAACTAACTAACCTATCTTCTTTATGTCTACTGGTATCATCTTAGTCTAAGTCACAATTATCCCTCACCTGGACTATTGTGTCAGCCTCCTAACTCATCTTTCAGTGTATATACTTACTCTTTCCAGTCCATTCTCCACATTGTAACTAGAACAATCTTTTAAAAATGCAAATTGAATTAATTAGCCCTTGCTTTAAAGATGTTTAATAGTTTTTTTTAAAATTTTCCTTTTGACAAATCAGATTCCTTGGTATGGCCAATAAGAACATAAGCTCCATGAGGGCGGAGACCTTGTGTCTTGTACACTGGTGCATCTCCAGTGCCTACTTAACACACTGCCTTATACATAGTTAGTGCTTAATAAATATGGGATAAATGAATAATAACCATAAGAGCCCATATATTCTGTGCTCTACTTATATCAGTTAGCTTTTGCTGTGTAACAAACCATCCCCAAACATAGCAGCTTAAAACAATTTTTTTGCTTATAATTCTGTAGGTCAGCTAGGCATTTCTCATCTGAGCTATTTTGGCAGATCCCTGAGGTCATTTTGCAGCTTTGCTGGAGGTTGGATACAGCCTCACTTATATGTCTCACCAGTACAGGTTGGTTCATTTAAGGGGGTTCAGCTGGGCCGTACATTTCTGCTCCACATGGCCTCTCATCTTCTAACAGGTTAGCCCAGGCTTGTTCACAGGTGGTGGTCTCAGGGTTCAAAAGAACAATGTGAGAGAGAAAACTTCATGCATAAGCACTTTTCAAGGCTTTGTTAACATTCTTTGGTTCTGTCCAGTTATCCAAGGCAAATCACATGGTCAGGCGTAGATGAATACCTGGAGGCATGAATAAATTGGTGGTTATTTTGATAACAATCTGCTGTAGCACTTGGGCAGCTTCATCTTGATAAGTCTACCCCTTTCTATTTCTGTATCAGACATATTGAACATAAATTTAGTTTCTTGAATGGGTTCTGCATAATTATCCATTTGTCTAGAATGCTGTCTTCTTCTGGTTTACTTGGCCTGTTCCTTCAAGACAGTATTAACATATTATGTCCAACTGTGTATAACAGAGAACAAAAATAACATTGGTTTAAATAAAACTGAAGTTTATTTCTAAGTTGGTATGGCTGCTATACTCTGAATATCATTAGAGGCCCATACTCTTTTCTTATTATTTTACTAACCCCACAGAATTACCCTTACTCACATTCTCCAGAATGCCTTGTTCCCATTATCATATTCCAGACAGTAGAAAGTGAGGAAAAGAGAAGTAAGATCATATACTTTCCCTCTGAGGGTAGAAAACAAAAGTTCCATACATTGTTTCTATTCATATTTCCTTTGCCAGAAATTAGTCATTTGACTCATTTAGCTCCAAAGAAAGTAAGGAGTCTTTATTCTGAATCTCTATGTATCCAGGTAAAGCCCTATTACAGTGGGATAAGGAAAAAACAAATATTGGGAGACCACTACCATTAGGTCTCAGCTTAAATATAATTTCCTCCAGAGAAACTTTTCTAAAACCCTAGTCAATATTAATTCTCCTTTATGGGATTCCATAGTATTTTGCACTTCTTCATAGAATCTGCTTTGTTTGCTTGTTTGTGGTTTTGTTGTTGTTGTTGCTGTTTTTGTTGTTGTTGGTGGTGGTTATTATTGGTTGAGTAGCAGTTATTCCTGTTAGATCATAGGCAGATTAGAGATAATATTCTTCTTACTCATACCATTATTTACTTAGTACCAAGCATAGTGTTTGGCACATTGTAGGCAATTGATGGATATTGGTTGTAGAATAATTGTGGCCAGGGCCAAACCAATTACAAACAGTTCAAGGAGAAAGGAAAGCTGGTTGCTTTTATAATTTTATTGTCCACATTAATTTTCTAAAATTTAAATGAACCAAAAATAACATTAAAACATGAACTGAAAATCAAGATTTGGTTAACAGCAAGTAAGAAGTTGTTGCAAGTAATTGGTACACCACCCTAATTAGGTATAATTAAAAGCAATTCTTGGAGGGTGCGCCTGAGTGGCTCAGTCAGTTAAGCATACAACTCTGACTCTTGATTTTGGCTCAGGTCATGATCTCAGGGTTATGAGATGGAGCCCTGTATCGGGCTCAATGTTGGGCATGGAGCCTGCTTAAGATTCTCTCTCTCCCTCTCCCTCTGTCCCTCCCCCCCACCTTCCACCCCCCACTGGCAAGCACACACTATCCCCCCAAAAAACAACCCATTTTCAAACAATTTTCATAAAATGTATGAAGTAGAGATAACCTCTAAACTGCAGAGTAAGTCTGTACAAATCCAATTCCTACATCTTTTGGAAGCAATTTCATAATGTAATAGATATTTTTATCCATGAAATTAAAAGCAAATTCTTAACATTGTAGATATGCTCAATAAAATGATTATTATACCACTCATTCAATTGTAAATTTCTACAATATTTTAAAATGCTGAAACGGGGCACCTGGGTGGCTCAGTTGGTTAAGCATTGGACTCTTGATTTCAGATTAAGTCATGATCTCAGAGTTGTGAGATTGAGCTCTACATTGGGCTCTGCACTGGGCATGGAGCCTGCTTAAGATTCTCTCTCTCCCTTTCCCTCTGCCCACTCTCCCTGTCTCTCCCTCTCAAAAAAATAATGCTGAAACATATAAACTACCAAAACTGAAGCAGGAAGAAATAGAAAATTTGAACAGACCAATTACCAGCAATGAAATAGAAGCAGTAATCAAAAAACTCCCAACAAACAAAAGTCTAGGACCAGATGGCTTCACAGGGGAATTCTATCAAACATTTAAAGAAAAGTTAATAACTGTTCCTCTCAAACTTTTCCAAAAAATAGAAGAGGAAGGAAAACTTCCAAATTCATTTTATGAGGCCAGCATTACCCTAATACCAAAACCAGATGAAGACACCAGAAAAAAAGAGAATGACAGGCCAATACCTCTGATGAATATAGATGCAAAAATCCTCAACAAAATATTAACAAACTGAATCCAACAATACGTTAAAATAATCATTCACTATGATCAAGTGGGGTTTATTCCTGGGATGAAAGGATGGTTCAATATTCACAAATCAATCAATGTGATACATCACATCAATAAGAGAAAGGATAAAAACCATATGATCATTTCAATAGATGCAGAAAAAGCATTTAACAAAGTACAACATCCATTCATGATAAAAACCCCAACGAAGTAGGTTTAGAAGGAACATACCCCAACATAGTAAAAGCCTTATATGAAAAACCCACAGCGAACATCATACTCAATGGGGGAAAACTGAAAGCTTTTCTTGTAAGGTCAGGAAGACAAGGATGTCCACTCTCATCACTTTTATTCAACATGGTACTGGAAGTCCTAGCCACAGCAATCAGACAACAAAAATAAATAAAATGCATCCAAATTGGTAAGGAAGAAATAAAACTTTCACTATTTGGAGATGACATTATATTCTATATAGAAAACCCTAAAGACTTCACCAAAAATCTACTAGAACTGATAAATGAATTCAGTAAAGTCGCAAGATACAAAATCAATGTACAGAAATCCATTGCATTTCTATACACTAATAATGAAGCAGCAGAAAGAGAAATTAAGAAAACAATCCCATTTACAATTGCACCAAAAATAATAAAATACCTGAGCATAAACTTAACCAAAGAAGTGAAAGACCTGCACTCTGAAAACTGTAAAACATTGATGAAAATCAAAGATGACACAGAAATGGAAAGACATTGCATGCTCTTGGATTGGAAGAACAAATATTGTTAAAATGTCTGTATTACCCAAAGCAATCTACAGATGCTTTCCCTATCAAAATACCAACAGTAATTTCACAGAACTAGAACAAATAATCCCAAAATTTGTACGGAACCACTAAAGACCTCGGATAGACAAAGCTATCTTGAAGAACAAAACTAAAACTGGAGGTATCACAATTACAGACCTCACGTTATATTACAAAGCTGTTGTAATCAAAATAGAATGCTATTGGCACAAAAAATAGACACCTAGGTTAATAAACTAGGATAGAGAGCCCAGAAATAAACCCACACTTATACGGTCAATTAATCTATGACAAAGGAGGCAAGAATATACAATGGGGCAAAGACAGTGTCTTTAACAAATGGTGTTGGGAAAACTGGAAAAATACATGCAAAAGAATAAAACTGGACCACTTTTTGCATCATATGCAAAAATAAACTCAAAATGGATTAAAGACCTAAATGTGAGATCTGAAACCACAAAACTCCTGAAAGATAACATAGTCAATAATCTCTTGGATATTGGCCTTAGCAACATTTTTCTGGATATATCTCCTCAGGCAAGAGAAACAAAAGCAAAAATAAACTGTTGGGGCTACACCAAAATAAAAAGTGTTTGTATAGCAACAACACTTTTGTTAACAAAACAAAAAGGCAACCTACTGAATGGGAGAAGATATTTGCAAATGGTATATCTGATGGGGGTTAATATACAAAATATATAGAGAACTTATACACATCAACATAAAAAAAACAAGTAATCCAGTTAAAACGTGGATAGAAGACATGAACAGACATGTCTCCAAAGAAGACATACAGATCGCCAATAGACACATGAGAAGATATTCAACATCACTCATCATCAGGGAAATGCACATCAAAACCACAATGAACTCAAGAAACAGTAAGTGCTGGTGAGGATATGGAGAAAAAGGAACTCTTGTGCATTGTTGGTGGGAATGCAAACTGGTGCAGCCACTATGGAAGACAGTATGGAGGTTCCTCAAAAAATTTAAAACTACCCTATGATCCAGTAATTGTATTATTGGGTATTTACCCCAAAAATACAAAAACACTAATTCAAAGGGATATATGCACCCTTATGTTTATTGCAGCAGCATTATTTACAATAGCCATGCTATGCAAGCAGCCCAAGTGTTCACTGATAGATGAATGGATAAAGAAGAGGTTATATGTGTGTGTATATATATATACACACACACACACACACACACATACACACACATATACACATAATGGGATATTATTCAGCCATAAAAAAGAATGAAATCTTGCCATTTGGAACAACATGGATGGATCTAGAGAGTATAATGCTAAGTGAAATAAGACAGAGAAAGACAAATACCGTATGATTTCACTCATATGTGGAATTTAAGAAACCAAAGAAATGAACAGAGGAAAAAAGAGAGACAGAGCAAAAAACAGACTCTTAACTATAGGGCACAAACTGATGGTTACCAGAGGGGAGGTAGGTGGGGGATGGGTGAAATAGGTGATGGGGATTAAGGAGTCCACTTGTGATGAGCACTGGGTGTTGTATGGAAGTGGTGATTCACTATATTGTACACCTGAAACTAATGTAACAGTGTATGTTAACTACACTGGAATTTAAATTAAAATGCTTTGGAAGTTCTCTTTCCTTTTTTAAAAAATGTACTTTTATTTGAGGAACTAAGAGACTTGTGACTCTATGTACATTCCTTCCTTTCTGTTATTCCTTCAAAGTAGTACTATAATAATGGTAAATTATTTTTAAAATATATGAAGTGAAAGAAAGAAATATTTGGGATCCTCTGATAAAGATCCAGAGAAAAGTGAACATAAAAATACTGTTTTTAATATATGTTGTGAAATGGCAACAGTTTCATATTCCCTGATAACTTGCTGTTAAATTAGCTCCAATATGTTTATGGGTAATGTCATCTGCCTGTAAGAAGTCCCCTATCACTCCAGGGACAAGACTTCCTGTAAGGCAGAGAGGTAGATTGGGGTGTGGGAGGTAGGTTACAAGCCCTTAGAATATTAACATGCTTTCTGATAATCCCTTTATAAACAGATTGGCCTGAACTTATTAGGAACTGGACAGCCTCTTCAGGGCCAAGTGGAGCATTTTCTATGTTTCTATGTTGGCCTGGAGGACAAGACAAGACCCTTCTCATAGACTCCTACCACAAGGCGGTCTGCTGTCAGTGTGTGTAGCTCACCCAGAGAAGCATGAGGTTTCTAATGGCTTACGTAAGTCGTTTGGATCCTTTTTCTCTTGGTGACTAGGGACTTGTTTCTAAAATCAGTCATGCTATGAATTAACAACAACAAAAAACCCATCAGAACCTTGAGCACTCCAACTAAACCAAAGGAATGATTTCTAGGAATTGTGTCTTCCTAACTTGCATTAACTCTTTCATAAAGAAATGGTACCCCAGTGGCTATACTTTACCTTATCTTCTATTTTGCATAGGGATATTTACACCGAGATAACAATATCGATGTATAGAAATCTAGGGAAGTAAGATGAGGTTAAATTATTTTTGCATAATAAAAGATGCCCCTGGCTGCTAATGTGTTCTTAACTGATACCATTTCACACTTGCTGTTTAAATGGAGGTTGATGTCCATGTACATAAAGAAAAGAAAATGGACTTGAGTTGCCTTAAAACATACAGTCAAGTAAAGCTGAGTACATATTGTCTAACCCAAAACCACAGGGAAAATTTTGTTTTACTTTTGCTTCATTACGAATTAGTATCCACTGGCAAAATCAGATCATCATATCTAGTCTAGTGTCATGATGAGAATAACAATATATATCAGAGGGCAAAATATAAGTTCTATCTTTAGAGAAATAGGGCTCATTGATTCCCTAATAACAGTTCCTTATGGAACTGGGAGAAAGCTATAGAAACCAGAAGAATCTAACTTTTAACTTTCATTCATTAATATATGACAGTTAAATCAGGTTTTATATTATTACCTGAACCAGCTGAGTCAATGTCAATAGAAATAAAGAGGAAAGTCCTTAAGGCAGTTAAAAAGTTGGGATTTTAATTACACCACAGAATAATTTTTAATTTAAAAAGAACCTTACAAAAAAAGAAGAGGCTTAACCATGTCCAAGTTGGGCAAGTAACATTACTCTAAATGAAAAGAGTGAATGAATGGGTAAAACCTTTCTATTTTCTCAAATGCTTTGGGTTAATAAAACCCCCTGCATGCTGTTTCTCTAAATGAAGTCCTCCTTAATTTAAACCTACTGCCATTTTAAGGAAAATTTAATAAACAAATGCTTTCCTGGTCCAAAAGAATTCTGTGCTATGCAAACAATGAAGAGAACCATGACAGAAGATGCTGAGTGCATGCTGAGCCAGGTTTCAGTTCCATTCCCCAGATAGCTTGTTCACACACAGAACTCCTTGGAAGTCAATGAGAGGAAATTAATGTGCCACCCAGAGCAGAGAACATTGAAATGTGCTGAATTAATATTTTGGGTCATAAAACCCACTCAAAGAAAATTCTTTCAATAGGGTGCCAGCCAGAGTTGGTTATATAATTCTTATATAAACCTTATTTTTTTCTTATGAAAGGGAATTTTGGTTTTCCTCAGAAAGAATTATGGTACTGTGAATGTTTACTTTATAAATAATTCTTAATTTTTTTCTGATTATAAAAGAAATATATTCTCAATGTAGAAAATGTGGAAAATACAGAAAACCACAAAGGAAACAAAAATCATAATAATCCCACTCTATCCCCTAGCCTGAGATAAAAACTGATATATTTTGGTATATTTTTTAAAAATTGTATTGCTTTAAAGCTAATAAAGTTAGCACATATTATTATTGAAAAATGTGAGTATATTTTATCTGAATGATGGATATATATATATAACCGTTAATAGCAAGATCAACTTTTTTCAACAGATGCCTCAAAAAGAGAAAGCAACGTAAAGAGAAGGCAGCATTGTACCCTTGAATACTGTCACCTTGGAAATCTAGACACTTAAATCTACTGATGGTTCCTTAGCTCCAGCATTTTAACATCACGTTCTCAGAGTGGCCCTCAGAACCAATTTATGAACCATAAGACAAAATCATCTTGTAATTTTATAAGCTAAGTGCCTCTTTAAAAACTGTCTGGGCGCCTGGGTGGCTCAGTTGGTTAAGCGACTGCCTTCGGCCTAGGTCATGGTCCTGGAGTCCCGGGATCGAGTCCCGCATCGGGCTCCCTGCTCGGCAGGGAGTCTGCTTCTCCCTCTGACCCTCCTCCCTCCCATGCTCTCTGTCTCTCATTCTCTCTGTCTCAAATAAATAAATAAAATCTTAAAAAAAAAAAAACAAAAACTGTTCTTTTTCTTTTTTTGTTTGTTTTATTTTTCAGGTCATCTTTATGTGGAGAAGCAAAGCAGAGTTACCTGTAGATCATTTGGGGGAAACAAATGTCTTTGAGTAAATTATTATAGTTTTTATGTGTATTTAAGGTAGGTTCAGCCTCAAAAGTTTTGGCTAATGTGAAGTGACATCTTACATAAATACTCCAAGATTTCATATTAGTCACTAGTTTCAAACTGTGCGACGTATCTGTTCCTGTTACATTTGCTAAAAAACAGTTCAGCAGTCACAACACTGACAAATTTAAAATCTGGTTTTCAGTGATATACCAATGGAGGCAAACTCAAACTCCTTTAGAGCTTAGTCATTTCAAATATAGAGGTTGCAAGACTTCCGGAAAAGACTGAGGACACAGGAGACTGCATTAGCATGTCTTAATTAACAACCATGATGGCATATAGCTGTGGCTATGAGGTAAAAAGACTTGATATGTATGGGTGAATTGTAGAAGCTGTCTATAATCACACTATGTACTAACTGACCGATGGATATAGTGGTTGGGTAGTGGGGAGTTTTAAACTCCAAAGTTACCTTTTAATGGAAGAGAAAGAGCTGGGAGATACAAAAGAGGCTTACGAGCACTTTGAAATGGGGCATTTGGGTGCCTCAGTTGGTTAAGCAGCTGCCTTCGGCTCAGGTCATGATCCCAGGGTGCTGGATAAAGCCCCACGTCAGGCTCTCTGCTTGGCGGGGAGCCTGCTACTCCCTCTCTCCCTACTCGTGCTCTCTCTCTCTCTCAAATAAATAAATAAAGTCTTTAAAAAAAAAGAACACTTTGAAAAAAGAAGCCTTGAGTAAAGTCAGCATTTCAAACTTCTGATGACTGCCATCTGAAAGTCACCTTCTTGGGTGTTTGTAGGATCATTACATTCAAATTCTTTTCTTATTTCTCTAACTACACACAAATAGATTTTATTCCATGGATCAAGAATCCTCTACCAGTTTTCCTGAAGAGTGTTAACTAATTAGTCATTTCACCTCATGAAAAGCACTGTTCCATGTTGTTCCTCTTCTGTGTCAGGTGGGCGTGGCAATAGGAAGAGCAGTGATGTTAAGGACAGAGGACTGAAGATCAATACTCCCACTTGACTTGCTAACCTGTCTGACAAACAGGAAGCTGCTGCCTTCCCTACTGGTAAAATTACCTCAACCACTCCATAGTTATTAATAGAAAAATTCTCACTTTGAGAATAGGAGGTAGACCTGACTAAGACTCACTTTCACTTAAAGGACCACCACCTTTACTGCCACAAATGTCTCAGGAGTACAGAGGTTTACACATGATTCCTTTTTGCTCTTTGCAACTCAGCACTGAGGAAGAACAACATATTTAGCTAAGATGTTGAAGGTTGGGGTTGAGTGAGGACAAAAGGGAAAATAAACAAACACACCCAGGGAATACCATGAATTGAAATAGTAAGGGTTACAAAATGTTTTTTGTCCTCCAGGGCTGGTCAGTCCTGTCCTCTCTGAGATCCTGACCAGCCACTTTGTGGTGGGCATGTTCTACACCAATTATCAGGAGTCTCCACCTTCTTTGAAGAATAGGATCAAGACAGTGAGGCCCAAAGAAATAAAAGTTCCATCTTTTGCAGGCTGAAAGTCAAAATTTTGGGTTCTTGTTTGGGGACCTGCTTCTTTCCCAGTTGTTCAACTCTAGCAATGCCCATGCCCATCAAGGGAGATCACAACAGTCCATGGTCTTCTCTGGTCTTCAGTATCTTAGCTCTATCTAAACACTGCATAACCCAACGAAATATCAGGAAAACTGCCTCATTACTGGGACTGTGAGAAAGTGACATCTGAAATTGCTGAGCCATTGGATCCTCATCTGTAAAAGAGAGACAACACCAATTTCTCAGATTGATAATGAGGATTAAATGAGACTATGCCAGTGCAAATCCTGTATGCTGATGTACTGTGCTTATATAAATCTCTATTATCTTGTAAATAAATGCTTTCCTTACTACCGCTGGAAAACTGAACCAAGGTTTTGTTTTGCAAATTTTTATATGTCTATGGCTTGTCTTTGGAACTGGTTTGCGGGTTTGTCGAAGACAGATATTTTGTGACCCTGCACTTTGTGCCACACACAATAAATATTTGGCACATAGTTGTCCAATTGCTTTCTCTGATTAACTTTGCCATTGCTGTTAGGAAAGGACCTGCACTTATAATTTATAACCACTGCTACTTGAACTGTGCTGGGGCATCTGGAGAAATGATAATCTGCTGTAGCAGCTTTTCTTTCCTTCTTGACTATATGACTCAATCCTGTGCTGTCATCATTCCCATTAGCAGCCACTCCACATGACTCAAAGGGAGAGATGGAAATGAGTTTCACTCAAGGCAACATAAAAGCAAAGATAATAGAATAAACTAAGACTTCTGCTAAAACTACCAAGGAGAAGTGGTGATTCTGAGAAACATAGATGTTCACTTTTTCACAATTGATTCCAAGTACTCCCTCAGCCGGGTCACTCATATTGTTTTCCTTACAGAAGCTGTTTTCTGAATGAAAAGGTGGAGGTACCAGGATAGTTTGGGTGAGTGATGGCCATGGAGCCTGCTCTGTGTGTGTCTTCTGGAATATCCGTTGGAAGTTATGATGCTATTAGCCAAGAATCTCCTCCTAATGCAAGAATGTCATGTTTGGGGTAGGTCATCTTGTTTAAATTAGCAACACCCTGACAAAACTAAATTACTTTATGAACGAAATTATTGCCAAGTGTGAGTATTTCTGGTTAATTTACACATAACTCATTCAAAAGACGTGTCGTTAATTTTTTAACTAAATGTACCAAAAATCATCTATTAATTTAAACTTGGAAGGAATACTAACACTCATGTGCTTTACCGAGGCTAAATCTTAATTGTTTTCTTTTCCATAGGGTTCTTTATTATACAAAGAGAAAATTCAGTCTTGCAGTCACATGTAATATTCTAGAGAAGCCATATTATTTAATTGCTTAATATTGCTTGCTTGAACTTGTTAATATTTATCCACAAAATACCAACAACTGCTACTTTCCCTTTGCTGTTTTCTAAGGATAATGGCTTTTTTTTAAAAAGGGGGTATTAACACGAGTTGGTTATTTTCTCCTCTGTGCTGTCACTTTTCCTATATGATTGTGTTTCTAACAGTGTTTTGCAATTTTTCATTTTTTTGTCATTCCTCTACTAATGAAGGAGAGTGATCATATTTTATTCTTCTTATATAAGCAGTGGCTGGTAGAGTTTCTGTCACTTTTCATCTGAACCCTCGGTAACAAGCTAGAGGGAAGGAAAATACCAGCTCTCTTCAATGCCTGAACTTGAGGCAGGAGGTTCAGGGTTTGATCAAGATCCTGCTATAATATGGGCAGACTATAGGAAAGAATTTGGAAGAAGGAGCTGTGGAAATCCTAACTCAGGACTTGAAAGCTATCATCCTTCCACCCCATGGTTAGGCACTCAGAGAGTTCATAGGGAAAGAGTTCAAAGGTCCACAGAGTTTCACAGGGATGGGGTCAGGATGGAGGAGTAAAAAGTTCTTGAATACTTGCACAGATTACAATAACCCTATTCTCTTAGAATTCAGCATGATCACACACCCACAGAAGTACACTGTCATGCTCCTTCAAGTCAGCCATGCTTGATTGGGCTACAGTTAATTGGAGGAGGCAGGTGAGGGGAAGGAAAAGAACAGGAATATATCTAACCCAAGCTGGACCGATTCATTTCTCTATCACAGGAGTCTGGCATTTGGATTCAGAGGCAGCAGTGTTAGTCTCCGCAGTGGCTGGAAGTGGGGTGATGTAAACTAGGGAGCTCTGGGACAGCCATCTTCTGCATAGTGAGAAGCAGAGACAGCATGTAGGCATGGAGGGAAAAATTAATGAGTTTGTGAAGAGAGTTGAGAGCCTGAGAGAACAAATACTTTCTTGGATTCTGAACATTTTCCATTTCCTAGTTTCAGCCCTTTAAGAAGCCCAGTTACCCTTGGGTTCCATAAGATAGGTCTCTCATTTCAGTAAATTGTCTCCTTTGGCTTATGCTATTTTAAGCTGGTGTTTTGACTAAGAAAAGAAGCATTCAGATCCCTACGGAACCTCTCAGAACTGAACAACTGCAACTTGATCCTTCCTTATAGTTTTTGTTTCCTTTTTCTTTTTAAGATTTATTTGTTCATTTAAGAGAGAGAGAGAGCGTGTGCGTGCGGGCACATGCGTGTGCACGCAAGCGCGCACGCACGCGCACACACACACACACACACAAGTGGGGGGGAGGTGCAGAGGGAGAGAATCTCCAAGAAGACTCCCTGGTGGGCAGAGCCAGACACAGAGCTTGATCCCACAACCCAGGAGATCATGACCCAAGTGAAACCAAGAGTTGCATGCTCAAGTGATTGAGCCACCCTAGTTTTTGTTTTCTTTCAATTCTTTATTCTACATTAATTTGGCATTCATATAGTCAATTCATAGACTGCCATTTTGCATTTATTGTTTCCATAACTTTTCAAACCACTTTTGGTTACCCTGGTATTTTCTAGAGCGTTGTGTGTCTAGTACACTATTCAAGTTCTTAAAGTTCATTACAAGCTCATTAACTACCCCAGGGGGCTGGAGTCTACTGCTGCTACTACTCTGAGGTCTCCTGTTATCTGTTAGAAGCTCAGGCTTATGAGAATCCTGAAGCAGAGATGAGTTTAGAATCTTGTCCCAAACCTGCTCTTTTCCCAAGAAAGTCCATAGTCAGGGTCAATCCTTGGCAGGTTTGAATCCTGTTTGTCTATCCATGAACTGAACTAGAAGAAGTGTTAAATGATTATGTTTTTGTAAGGATAAGTGCCAATAATCAGATCCCATGAATTAGTGTTGGGATTATTTAATTTTTTTTCTTTTAATGATGTGGAATAAAATTAAATGAGGAGACCTCCAAATTTTTAGATGAAATAAAATTCTTCTAGACAAGAAGTAGCAAGTTGGAACATTGCAAACTTCAGGTCTGTAAGTCAGCATGGTAATACATGTGAGAAAAAACATCTTTTCCCATTCTGAGGCTCTGAGCTATCAGTTACAACTCAGGAAAGAGACCTAGAAATATTTGGTCCTCAATGGAATTTGGCACTCTCCTAAATTGGGGTTCAAATTTGCTTTTTTTTTTATGTTAGAAGCTAATAGTTCATTCTAATTCTGTGCCATGCTGTGTGCTAAATGCCTTCAATACATAGTCTCATTTAATTCATGGAACTATCCAGTGAATCAGATGCAACTATCTCTATTTTATTCAGAAAGGTTAATCAACTTGTGCCAGTTTCCATGGTTTGTATGTGTTAAGAGACACAAACTGTTAAAGCTAAGTGAATGATACTGTATTCATCTTTTCATCATTCAGCAAATTTGAGTGCCCACGATGTAGTAGACATAGTTTATAGTTGATACTTGAATACATTAATGAACAAAACAAAAAAGATCTCTGTCCTTATGTAGCTTATATTTTAATGAGAGTAGACAGAAAACAAACAATAGATATATTATAAATTATAAGGCATATTAGAAGGTGAGAAGTGCTATGGAAAAAGAAAAAAAAAACAAACAAACCATAGTAAGTAAAGAGGATCGAGAGAGTGAAGGTGGTAGGAATGTGAGCAGCCATTCTTTTTTTTTTTTTTTAAGATTTTATTTATTTATTTGACAGAGAGCACAAGCAGGGGGAGTGGCAGGCAAGGGACAGGGAGAAGCAGTTTCCCCACCGACCAGGGATCCCGATGCAGGACTCAATCCCAGGACCCTGGGATCATGACCCGAGCCGAAGGCAGACGCTTAACTGACTGAGCCAGGCACCCCTGTGAGTAGCCATTCTTAAATTGGGTGGTCAGAGTATGTTTCAACAAGAAAGTAACATTTGCTCAAAGATTTAGAGAAGTGGGAGTTGCCCATGTAGATATCTGTGGGAATAGCAATTTAGGCACAAGTAAAAACAGTGCCAAGTCTTCAAGGCAAGAATGTGCCTTGTGTGTTCAAGGAAAAACAAAGACGTAGGGGGCGCTGGACTGGAATGAAGTCAGAGAGCTAGGAGTTGAGTAGGCGCGGATCATGAAGCTCTCTGAAGGCCATTGTAAGGCTTTTTGGTTATACTTTGACTAAAATGTAGAAGTCGTTGCAAAGCCTGGCAACTCTGCTTTTTCTGCTTTAAACATTTTTTATTTCTAATATTCTGGTGATGCAAACAGAGAGAAGGCCAGATTGAAAGGAAGATTGTGACACAGAACAATGGGAATCCTCCTTCCCATCTTTACCCACCCTATGCCTCTACCTTAGAAAAAATTTTCCCCCAGTTTCAACAATTAGAAGCTTATTTGGGCTTATAAATCATCTTGGCACTATCAGTTTTGATGTCTTTTTGTGAATCCCTTACATAATAAGATTGGTCTCTTTTCAATATCTAGCTGAGATGGACTCTTCTTTTTTTTTTTTTTTTCTAAATTCCATCATTTATTACCAGTATATCTGTTACAGCAGTGATATGTCCTTGAAGGATAATATCCTATTTGTTCTCTGGAAATAAAAGTGGTCACAGTCATATGAACTGTATTTGTAAATAATCAATCTTAAAAATGTTATATCAACAATCCCCTGCTTTACAATAGCTCTAAATATTGAATCTATACAAGTTTAAAAGGGAAATATAAAATTCTTCATAGCAGACAAAAGGTACCTGCCCAATAAATATCTAATGCTTCTTGCTCTACTGATTATTGAGCCACAGCTCTCCATGGGTCTCTTATATTACTATAGGTTTTGAGAGCAGAGACACTGAGTACCTTTATTTCAGAGTATCTTGTCAAGGATGTTTGTAGTGAACAGCCTTGGAAGATATATTATCTCTCTCTGGAGCAAAGGGTGAATTTGTTTACTATCTGTAAAATAAAGATGATATCTCTTTTGGGGGCAAAGGTCAGGCAGGCTTACTGTCCATTATAAAAGATTTCTGTTCCTTTGTCTTCTGTAACACATCCAGTGTATGTGTCAGTGTCAGTTTACTCTGTGGGAACTGGGGCTTGGGGAATCTGAAAAAAAAAAAAAAATGCTGATATTGCAGCTACTGGTATTGATGTGAGTAACAAACTCTCCTTTGTTTCTGACCCAGGAGTGTCATGTCTCTGCTAACAACCATGGCAGGATAACTTGTTAGCTTGCAAGTAGGGCAAAATCTCAGACTTCAAACTTCTTGACATTGATTTTCCATGAAAATTACAATATAAACCTTAATTCATTTCAGAAGCATCAGACATGTGCTTCATTTGTCGTGTTTTTGAAAGAAAGTAAAAATATCTACCTAATGAAGGTAGGCACTTTCTTTTTTAGACCAACTACTTCCTCATACCAGATGTATTAGTTGTAACTCTTGGTTGTAGGTGTCAGAAACTAATTTAATGAAGGAAAAAATTATTTATTTATATATCAAAGAAAGATATGTCTAGGGGTGCCTGGGTGGCTCAGTAGGTTAAGAGTCTGCCTTCAGCTCAGGTCACGATCCCAGGATCCTGGGATTGAGCCCTGAGTCGGGCTCCCTGCTTAGCGGGGAGTCTGCTTCTCCCTCTCCCTCTGCTCCTCCCCCACACTCGTGTGCATGCTCTCTCTCTCGCTCACACACTCTCTCAAATAAATAAATGTCATACATAGCATTAATAGAGCAATTTACTATGCAAGACTTTTTCATTTTAGCTTTCAAAGTGTAGTGTCTAGTTATTTGACAACTTCCTAAGGGCAGCAGATAAATATTATTATGCCTATTTTATTTTATGGATGAATTATCTGAATTATAAAGAATTTAGTAACCCATAAAAAAACCAAGCAACAAATCAGAGAAGAAAAGGGGATGAGTATCCATAATTTCTAGTTTCTGATCCTGTACTTATTCAATTAGGCCAGAAATCTTTGGCTTTAGAATGCTGAAGCTTAAGAACAGAGTCTCAGAAAACCATGCAGTGCCTCTCCTTTCCTGGGATAGTCATTTATTATTATTATTATTATCATTTATAGCATTAGTAGTATATGGTGAACCAAGATAAAATAAAACAAGAATCCAATTATTTCATATAGCATTTTAATGCAAGGTAGTTTAACCATGTGAGAATGAAGATAAGGTTTTGAATTTTGTACCTGTTTTTGTAGAATTTTTGTCATTATCATCCCATAATACATTTGCATTAATGCATGCTAGTGGTGGCTGAAGTGCTGTAAATTAATCTTCCCATGTTTTATTTATTTATTTATTTATTTAAATTTTAGTTAGTTAACATATAGTGTGGTATTTGTTTCTCGAGTAGAATTTGGTGATTTATCACTTACATACAATACCCAATGGTCATCACAACAAGTGCCTTCTTCAATACCCATCCCCATCTAGCTCATCTCCCACCACCTCCCTTCACCAACCCTCAGTTTGTTCTCTATGGTTAAGAATCTCTTATTGTTTGTTTCCTTCTCTCTTCCCCCCACCTTCCCATTTGTTCATTTGTTTTCTTTCTTAAATTGTACACATGAGTGAGATCATATGGTATTTGTCTTTTTCTGACTAACTTATTTCACTTACCATAAAACACTCCAGCTCCACCCACATTGTTGCAAATGGCAAGATTTCATTCTTTTTGATGGCTGAGTAATATTCCATTATATATATATGGGAATAGCGTGTATATATATATATATATAAAACCTCTTCTTTATCCAGTCATCAGCTGATGGACATTTGAGCTCTGTTCATGATTGGCTATTGCTGATAATGCTGCTATAAACACCATGTTACTTTTAACATTAGTGTGAAGATTGACATATAAGACAATTCTGATTGTTATAGCATGGTTTTGATTTGCAGCTATACATTTGACTTGGCTTTTTTTTTTGCCATTTGGCTTTGTGCAAATATTTAGATCTCAATGGTTGTGTGTTTCATCACTGAGATAACAAGAGAAAACTGGTCAAGTGACTTTGTGATGTGTCTTGAAAATATGGGAACACAGAGAGGAATTCAGTGGTGTGCTGGTGCCAGTGCTTACTGACTCATGAGAACCAATTATTAGTTTCTCCTTCCGTGGTAGGCAGAATAATGAATCTCCAAAGACGTTCACGTCCTAATCCGTCCTAATCCCTGGTTTATTACCTTATGTGGTAATAAACGAAAAGGACTTCGCAGATGCAATTAAGGTAAAGGACCTTGATTTGGGGAAATTATCCTGGGTTACCCAAGTAGGTCCAATATAATCACATAAATCCTTAAAAGTGGAGAACCTTTCCTGGTTGAGTATCAGAGAGGGATATAATGATGGAAGAAAGGTCAGAGGGATGCAATGTGGAAAAGACTTGACCCTCCATTGTTGGTTTTGAAGATGAAGGAAGCAGGGCATGAGCCAAGGAATGTGGCTGGCCTCTAAAAGCTGGAAAAGGCAAAAGAATGGATTCTGTCCTAGAGATTGCAGAAAATAGCAGCCTTGGTGACACTATGATTTTAATCTAGTAAGACCTGGGTCAGAATCTCAAGCTACAGAACTGTAAGATAATAAACTTGTGTTGTTTTGAGCTCCTATGTTTGTGCTGATGTTTTAATGGCTGCAGTAGAAAACCAATGCACTTCCTAACTCTACATTCAGTGACATCATGCTGGTATCTTGAAATTAGCCATGGTGGGAGTAGTTACATCACTAAAATAGGCTAATGCTACAAAATGAGGATTTATGTCTTCAGAGATCCAGTTGTTCAACATTTTACAGCACATCCCTGGACATAATTCCTTTTCATTAAGGTTACCCAAGCAAAGTGGAATGAGTTGAACAAATACCCAATGAACTCAATCACTTTAGGAAATCAATCTGTACTTTGAGGATAAAATCACTGTTCACTAATACAGCAATACATGGCAGTGGTGAAGGAGGCACCTTGCAGATTGGGGTAGAAGGTGGGTAGAAGGAGAGTAGTGATAGGTCAGAAAAGGACCATCATTTTACTAAATCCCACTTCATTTTATTCCTGTTAGCATGGCTTAAAAGATGTAAACTCATTCTCATGAATTCTTTAATAACTTGTACAAAACTGGGAACAGAATACTTTTGGAAAAGCCAAGATGATGTGGAACTGACCAGTAAATTTTCAAAGGAGATGCTCTGGTCATGTTACACATTTGATATTTGGATTTCTTACCAAATATCTTGCTATATAGTTTACTTAACACCTTAAGTGACTAGAAATCAAGTTTTGTTTGTTTTTTACAGCCATCCACATCTTAGAACAGCTGTTAATTCTAGTTTTGTTTTAGACTGAGCTATAATCTGATTTGCTTTAGCTAAACAATTCCAAACCATGTGTGCACTCTGGGAAGTTTTTGGCTTACAATTCTCCAGTAATTTGTTCTTTACCTAGAACTTGTTTTTGCCTGGCTTTGTGGAGTTTTAGCCTCCATATGCACATATTTAACGAAAGACTCCAGGTATCCCTGTATAGATTTGTGGAGCTTTTTCTCTGTGGACTCTCTTCTTTGGTACTCTTGTTTTTCCAGTTATTTTATTTATTTATTTATTTATTTATTTATTTATTTATTTATTTATTTGACAGAGAGAGACACAGTGAGAGAGGGAACACAAGCAGGGGGAGTGGGAGAGGGAGAAGCAGGCTTCCCGCCGAGCAGGGAGCCCGATGTGGGGCTTGATCCCAGGACCCTGGGATCATAACCTGAGCCGAAGGCACACGCTCAACAACTGAGCCACCCAGGCGCTCCTGTTTTTCCAGTTCTTATGGACTCCTATGGCTGCTCTCTCAATGCAGCCATTCTGCTGGTTTGTTTGGCTTACCCTCCTTGTGCCACGGTCCAACAATTGTCTTCATTTGGAAAGTTGGTATAATCATAGGGGTCACTTCATTTTTTTCTCTCCTCTTTGTGATCAGAGTCCTATGTTGCCTATATTCCAATGCCTATATTCCAATATCTAAAATAGTTGTTTTGTATATATTTTTAAGTTTTCTAGTTGTTTATGGTGGAAGAATAAATTTGGGCTGTGTAATCATCTCATGGCTAGAAGGAGAATCTTCTAGAGAAGTAATTTTTTAAAGAATTAAATATGATTTAGAAATCTGACTATATTCCTGTTAATTGTTATGTATTGGGAACTTCAGGTGAGATCTTAAAAATACCAACAAAAGGACAGGTACCCAAGCATTATTTTTCTTAGTAGAAACTTTTATTTCAGGCTTTTATAATTATAGAAATATACATTTTCTAAAGATGATTCTTAGCTCTTTAGCATATTTTCATTCTATTCTGCATCCATAATTCAGTAAGCAACATATTTCCAAAAGTAAGAAATCACAGGAACAAGTGGTTAAAATTCTGAATTTTATTTAAAAATTTAAACTTATAACCTAGAATAGATTTTGGAAAGGTTTCACATCCTCTTGAAATTATTATAAATTTTACATTATGAATATAGAATTATAGGAAGTAAGTCTTGGTTTTTATAAAAGTTGTCAAGTTTCCTTAGACATTGATTATAAGATATCTTTGTGTGTAAAGACCTTGGAAAAATTCATCAACAGTCTGAAATTTTATGTGTAAATCAAAAATAAAAATGACTTTTTTGCTTCATACATATTTTCTTTCCTTTGCATGCTGGCTCTTATTTTTCTGTGGCAGTTTTTGTCGTTATCATTCAGAAGAACTAACTGTAGTTTTATTTTATTTTATTTTTTCAAGATTTATTTATTTATTTTGAGAGAGAGAGTGTGCGTGCACGCAAGTGCATGAGTGGGGGGAGGGGCAGGGGGAGAGGGAGAAAGAGAATCTCAAGCAGACTCTCCACTGAGCTCAGAGCCTGATGCAGGGGCTCAATCCCACAACCCTGAGATCAGGACCTGAACCAAAATCAAGAGTTAGGCACTCAACCGACTGAGCCATACAGGCACCCCCTAACTATAGTTTAGAAATCTTAAAAATATATTTTTAAATAGATTCTGTTAATCTTTGAGACTTTTCTTTTATAACGATATCTCTAGCAATAAGATCAGCCTACTTGTATATGATACAAATCTCAGCTTACAAACAAATGTAACAAATGTATGCAAAAATGTAACCTTTATTTTCCATAACTTCTATTTATTTTGGACTCCCATTCTGTAGGAATGAATATATTCTCAGCAAATTTAGGGTTGCTAAGGTGTCAGAGCCGTGAGTACATCCAGTTCATGGTGGCATTTTCAGTTGATCCATCTGTCTATGCAGACTGTTGTGTCACATTCATACTTCAGTGACTATCTTGGGTGCAGTGAAAACATTCTGCTACTCCAGTGTTTTGTTGAGCCATGGGGACTCTCTGTGTCACCTCTGTGCTCTTCTCAGGTGTATAGGATCAGAACACTGTGAGGCTCTCCTAGGCCCTTGTCAACACATCACTCAACAACCACAATTTTGGGGCAAGGCGCAGACCTCTGTCTTATTGATTTCCCCACACTAGCTGGGGTCTCTGACATTTCCTTGCCTTCCTACTCCACTCTCTTGTCCAATAATTAATTTAGGTTGGAAAATAGAGTATAGTGCAATGAAATTCTTTCAGTCTAGGAAATAGTATCTAGATTTGGGGGATGGGAAGGTTTGCTCTTCTTTATCACGTATTTTCCCAAATCTCTTTCTATATACTAGCAGCTAACATTTGCTGTGATGAATACCATCCCAGAACTCAATGGCTTAAAGCAATAACTGTTTCTTTAAAAAAAAAAAAGATTTTATTTATTTATTTGACAGAGAGAGACACAGAGAGAGCAGGAACACAAGCAGGGGGAGTGGGAGAGGGAGAAGCAGGCTTCCCGCCGAGCAGGGCGCCTGATGCAGGGGCTCGATCCCAGGACCCTGGGACCATGACCTGAGCCAAAGGCAGACGCTTAATGACTGAGCCACCCAGGTGCCCTACAATAACTGTTCCTTATCACTCTTGGGTCTGAGGATTGGCTGACATAAGCTGGGCTCAGGTGGGATTGCTCAGCAAGATGGCGTTGGTCCACATTTCTCTAACCCTCTTCCTTAGATCTGTGGGATGGCCAGGTGTGTACTTCTTATGGTGCTAGCAGGAGCATGAGAGGTCAAGCAGGAACACACAAAGCCTCTTAAGGCTTTAGACTTGTAAACCACATACTAGCACTTCTGCCTCATTCTATTGGTCAAAGAAAGTGACTTGTTTGGGCCCAAAGTCAAGTGATGGGGAAATAGGCTGTGTCTTTGTGGAGGTATTTCAAACTCATGACGAATGGCATGGATATAGAGTGGGGAGAATTAGGGACAATAATGCCACTCGCTCTACTATAATCTTTTCTGTTCTCTAGGCTTTGGAAGTAAAAAGACAGAAGTAGCTCCATTTTCTTGTCTGTGCTGCCGCATCCCTTCCTTTAGTTAGTATAGTTAAAACCACTTTGGTTGAATGGAGGAAGAGCCAATGTGTAGAAATGCTGAAAATTAATTAATGCTTCAGAATGCTTTCCCATTGTATTCACTGTCTCTCTGCAGAGTTCTAAGATAGGCAATGGGAGAATCCATGGTAAACAAGTTAATGTAATTCATCTTACAAGGCAAATCTAACTGCAGTGTGATACGGTGGATGAGCCTAGCCCTAGAATCAGAAGATCTAGGATGGACTCCAACTATGCCTTGGGTGTCACTTAGCCTTGGAAAAGTCACTTAACTTCTAGTTAGAATAAATTAAAGTCTCTCTGCATCAGTTTTCTCAACTGTAAAATAAAGATAAATAAGTACTTTCTTCATATTGTTGTTGGGAGTTAATGTTTGTAAAATATTTAGAATAGTGCTTGTTCATAATATGTCCCCCATAGGTATTATGTACCATTATTTGGGCTCTTACTCATTTATCAAATGAAAAGCCTCCCTTGTCTATCCCACATTAAATATATTCTTATTTATCAAATCTTATGCACATGCACACACACGGCTCTTGGAAAATATAATTCTAAATATATATGTATGTATATAAAATTTGACAAAGATGAAAATTAAAATAAATGAGAACTGTTTCACCTATAGAAAAGAAAAAAATGGATGTTAGTCAGAGTGCTTATTATAGAAGTTGGTGATTAGGTGTTCTCTGTCTACTAAGAATAGAAAATGGAATTTAATTGTAGCATGAAAAAATTAGATAGAATTAAGGAATTTCTTACAGTGAATCATTAGTATGCATTGCACAGGTTGCTGTTAAATTTACATGAGAATGTCAAGAAACAGGCTGAAGATTTTTTTTTCTGGGGTGTTTTAATTTTGTTTAATTGTGGGAGAGGAATCGAAATAACTTTTAAAGGTTATTTCTGTCTTTATGGTTTTGAATATTTGCTTCACTATTTTTGTCATCACTTAAGTTATGAATATACTTACTTCTGCTAGCTGGTATAGATAAGTCAGTTCCTCTAGTTTAGCTTTTTAATGTTTTAATATATTTTTACTTCTCTTTTTCAACAAATTTCCTCCAATTTTCTTTTTCCGTAAAATGCCGTATTATTATATACATTGCAATCTGTTTGTATTACACACAGTCTCTGAATAGGATTCAAACCAACTTAACTAAAGATTTTTTTCCATTTAAATGACTTATCATTTACATAAAAACATTGTGGTGAAGATTTTCTTAAAAAAAAAAAACCACATCTCTGCTGACATTAAAATAAAATAAAATTCTGTGCATATATTAAACATTTTATATATTTCTACTATTAATATTTGAAATTATTTTGAAAGAGTTATTTACTTCATTTTCAGTTAAGCGGGCTCAATGAAGATAGGAGGAAAAGAACCAAGATATTTATTTAAACTTATGTTTTTGGATAAATTCTGCATTTATTTTCTAAAAAGTTATTTGATGGAGTCAAACATCTGCTGGTTTCTTTTAGTTATTCAGTTAAGTGATTTTTCAGTTGTTTTTCTTTGCTAGATATCTGAAGGATGTATGTGCTAAGAGGTTATGCTATAATTTATTAGAGATATTGTTTCTTCTTTAGACTTTGCTATGAATGTACAATGTAAAATATTTATTCATTAACTCAGCAAATGGGATCATTTTGATCTGCATCTTTAATGTATTTAAAAATTATTTGGCCATCTATATTACATATATTTTTAAATGGATCTTAAAAGTAATAACTTAAACTTAGGACTTTGGAAAACTACTACCCATATTTTTGTTGATTTTTTTAAAAGATTTATTTTATTTTAGAGAGAGAGCATGGGGGGGAGGGACAGAGGGAAATGGAAAGAGTGAATCTCGAGCAGACTCCCTACTGAGCACGGAGCCAGATGTGAAGCTCAAGCCCAGTACCCTGAGACCATGACCCAAGCTGAAATCAAGAGTTGGACATTCAACTGACTGAGCCACCCAGGTGCCCCCATTTTTGCTGATTTTTCATTGTAAGAGGGACAATTTCATTAAACAAGGCATGAAGCTGGCCATCAAATAGACCATGTTTATTTTGGCAATAGCATACTTCAGAGATAATCCCTTAAAATCTCTCCTTTTAGGAATTTTGATTTCAAATTCTTCCTATTTCACAGGCAAGTCAACTGCACAAATTTCAGAGATCCTCTAGTGAGTTTCATATTTCACATGGATCCTACAACACTAGAAAGCAAATTGCATTTGCTGGGGCCTGTCTGCCTTACTATATATGTGTGTGGGGTAGTGTGCATCTTTTGGATTTGTCCAGAGCAGGGTGAGATCTAGGAGCTTATGTGTGGCATAGTCATGTCCTGCCATCATCAAAAGCTCTGCTGGATGGCATGTCATGCCATGAATTTGCCAGAAACAACATAGCATATGACAGTTTTCCTAAAAATAAAGTCTCATAAGGGTTACAGGCACATTATTCCAAAGGAAGGGATGATCATCATCAGGACTTAGCTGCTACCATGCCATTCAAATTTTTGACAAGGAATCTAGGGCCTATATTTTTTCAGGAATTATTCTGAGAGGAAAATTTTTGACTTAATTCCATCATTCTTAACCTCTATAAGCTGTCTCATTAATCTTAATTTTTCAGAATTTATTATTGTGTTTTTGCAAAACTTCTGTGCATTGTGAGCCTTAGACCGAGAACTTGAGTTTACTAAAGTAGACCAGCTATCATGTTCCTCTGGATTGAGGAACTCTGCATTTTTCTCCTTCTCTGTCTGAGAGTAATTGCACCACCAACTTATTTTTGATGTAATATGAAGTACTGGCTTAAAAAAGAAAATCTTGGTTTTGTGTCATGTCGAAAGCACATGTCATGATTTCCTTTATACATTATGTACGTGTTGCCATAAGAAAATAATGTAAATCTCTTCCCACTAAAGGTAGTTAAATAATGATATATATTTAAACAAACTTTTTATTGAAGAATAACATAAAGAAGTCTCAAGGATATGGCAGCATACAAAAATCCTTCTTGTTCCATCTCTTATTAATTAATCCTCTAACTAACCACTATCCTAGTTTTTGAATCTTCTATGAAAGATTTCATATAGTAATTATTTTTTGGCATTAGGCATTTTACTCATCATTAAGTTTGTCAGATTCATCCAGGTTATTTCTTATAATAGTAGTTTGCTCACCTCCATTGTTACATAGCATTCCAATCTATGAACTTACCATTAATTATGGATTAATTCTACTGTTGGTAGAGATTTAGATTCTTTCCAGTTTTAGCTACTCTAAATGATGCTGCTATAGATATTCTCGTACATGTCTTTTTGCATCCATATATATGCACTTCTATTTGGTATATATCTAAAATTGAACTCCTGGGTTATAGGGTATAAATATGTTCAACTTTAGTAAATATTGCTAAACAGTTTTCTAAAGTGATTATACCAATTCATACTATTCAGTGTATGACAGTTGAAGTTGCTCTTCATCCTTACCAATTTTTGTATGAGGCTTTAGTTTGCTCACAATGACTAATGAGGTTGAATACCTTTTCATGCTTATTGATCATTTAGATATTTTTGTGTGAATTTACTGTTCAAAACTATTTTTTATTTTTCTGTTGAATTACCTATCTCTTTCAAACTGATTTGGAGTTCTTTATATATTCTAGATGTAAGCTATTTGTCAATTACTCCTCCCAATGGATTATCTTTTCCCTGTTTTAATGATGTCTTTTGATGAGGAGGAGTTCTTAATTTTAATGAGATCCAATGTCTCAGTATTTTCCTTTATGATTAGGATGGTAGGTGTAAAGTGGTATCTCATTGTCAATTTCATTTGAATTTCTGTAATTTTTTATTATATTCTGACCATTTCTTCATATGATTGTCTTTTGAGTTTACTTCTACTGTGAATTTTCTTTGGACCACTTTGGATCTTTTTTTGTTGTTATTTGTTGATTTGTAAGACTTCCTGACATAAATGAGATTAACCACTTGAAAATTTTAAAAATTTCAAGTAATTTCTTTAAAATTCTTGTTTGTTTGTTAACTTTTTCCATGATGTTATTCATTTAACTGAAATCCTTAATAATGATGTAATTAGCTATCCATTTTTGGCCTACTGTTTCATACCTTTGGGGTTTTATTTAAGAAGTACTTTTCTGCCATTAGTTCAAAATATATATTTCGACATGGTACTTTATTCACTCCATTGATGGCAATTCCATCCTTCCAGCTGCTAAGACCAAAAACTCAAGTCATATTAGACTCATTCTTCTTCTCTCACACTGATCACTCCATCTATCAGGAATTTGGGTGACTTTAGCTTCAAAATGTATTTAGCATCTGACTTCCCTGTTCCATCTATATGGTTACCATCCAACTACCTCTGCCCCCTCACTCTATTTTGCATCACAGTAGCCAAAGGATTCCTTTATAATGTAAGTCAGATGATGTCACTTTCCTGCTCAAAACCCGCCAGTGACTTCCCATTTGAATCCCCAAACTTACTCTGTCCCAGCCATGCTGACATTTCTCTTGTTCCTGGCACATGATGAGCACATCTGCCTTTAGGGTATTTGCACTGACTGCTACCTCTTTCTGTAATACTCTTCCCCCAGATACTTGCATGGCTAACTCCCTCACCTCCTTCAAGCCTCTGTTCTTTTTTGTTTGTTTGTTTTTTAAAGATTTTATTTTTAAGTCATTTCTACACCTGCCATGGGGCTTGAACTTTCAACCCCAACGTCAAGGATTGCATGCTCCACTGACTGAGTCAGCCAGGCACCCCAAGCCTCTGTTCTAATATCACATTCTCATTGAATCCTACCCTGAGCACTCCTTTTAAAAATTGTGACTCCATACACTTGCACTTCCTACCCACCCTTATTTCTTTTTCCCCCATTTTCACTTATTTGATTACCATTATTTATTTTGTTGATTCTTTATTGTCTATCTCCTTTTCTAGAATGTAATCTCCTCAAAGCAAGGGATCTTGGTCTGTTTTGCAAAATGAGATGTATGCTTACTGCCTAGAACAGTACTTGGCACAGAGTAGGTACTCAATAAATACATGTTGAATCAATGTTAAATAAATCTATCTTACAATGTAATGTTTCACATTTAAGTCTATAATCCAAGCAGGAGTTTAGCTTTATTTCCCCTCCTAAGCTGTGCCAGTCTTTCCAACACCATTTACCAGTTTATACTTTCTCCAAAGGTTTGTGGGTGTGAACTTCATTGCATATCAGGCTCCCTTTTATTAATTGTTTCCAGCTTTATAGATATATTATTGACATATAACTATTGAAGTTAAAAGTATACAACATGATGATTTGATACACATATATTAAATGATTACCACCATAAGTTTAGGTAACACCTCTATTCCCTCACGTAATTACCACTTTGTGTGTGTGTGTGTGTGTGTGTGGTGGTAATATTTAAGATTTATTGTCTTAAAAACTTTCAAATATATAACACAGTATTGTTAATTATAGTTACATGCTGTACATTAGATCCCCAAAGCTTATTTATCTTTAGTTGAAAGCTTGTACCATTTGACCAACATCTCCTCATTCCCTCACCCCCAGTCTCTAGCAACCACCACTCTACTCTCTGTTTCTGAGTTTTGCTTTTTTAGATACCACATATAAATGATATCATAAAGTATTTGTCTTTTTCCCTCTTGCTTATTTCACTTAGTATACTATCTACCCATGTCACAAAAGACAGGATTTCCTTCTTTTCTGTGGCTGAATGATATTCCAGTGTGTGTGTGTATGTGTGTGTGTAATTTTCTTTATCCATTCATCCATCAATGGACACCTAGATTGTTTCTATGTCTTGGCTATTGTTTATAACTCTGCAACAAGGATGCAGATAAATCTTCAAGATAGTGTTTTCTTTTTCTCCTTCAGATATATACCTAGAAGTGGGATTACTGGTTTATATGGTAGTTCTATTTTTAATTTTTTGAGGAATCTACATACAGTTTTCCATAGAGACCGTACCAATTCACCAACAGTGCAGCAGGGTTTTCTTTGCTCTACATCCACACCAACACTTGTTATTTCTTGTCTTTTTGATAATAACCATTCTAACAGCTGTGAGATGATATTTTAGTGTGGTTTTGATTTGAATTTCCCTAATAATTAATGATGTTGTAAGCTCCCTTTATACATGACTCTACTTCCACTCCGTTAAATCTACTTAGCTGGTGTTTGTGTCCATGTTATTGTATTATTCTAATTATGGCTTTGTTGTGTGTTTTTATTTTGATAGGGCCATTCACCCTCCTTTGTTTTTTTTAAAGGTTTTATTTATTTATTTGAGAGAGAGAGAGAGCATGAGCAGGGAGAGAGGCAGAGGGAGAGGGAGAAGCAGACTCCCCACTGAGCAGGGAGCCCATGCGGGGCTCGATCCCAAGACCCTGAGATCATGATCTGAGCCAAAGGCAGACACTTTTTTTTTTTAAACTTGAGGGTTGTTTTTTTTTTTTTAAAGATTTTATTTATTTATTTGACAGAGAGAGGCACAGCGAAAGAGGGAACACAAAAAGGGGTAGTGGGAGAGGGAGAAGCAGGCTTCCTGGCGAGCAGGGAGCCCCATGTGGGGCTTGATCCCAGAATCCTGGGATCATGACCTGAGCCGAAGGCAGAGGCTTAATGACTGAGCTACCCAGGCGCCCCCAAAGGCAAACACTTACCCAACTGAGCCACCCAGGTGCCCCTCACCCTCCTTTGTTAATCTTTGTTTCAAAGTTGATTTAGATGTTCATAAACCTTTTTCCTTTCATATAAATATCAAAATAAGCTTACCGAGCTCTTGAGTGAGCTGAAATTTTGATTAGGCCCAGTTATAAATGAATTTACAGATTTATTTGGGGCTGGGGGAGAAATGGTATCTTTATAATAGTAAATCATCCATTCAAGTACATGGAATGTTGTCTCCATCAGATCAGATCTTTATGTTCTTTTAAATACAGTTTTAACATTTTTTTTCTTACAGGTATTATTAACTCTTTGTTAATTCCTAGATACTTTAAGGATTTTTAAAAATGCTACTCTGAGTGGTCTTTTAAAAATATTTAAGGGAAAAAAATAAAAATTTTTAAGGGGTGCCTGGGTGGCTCAGTCTGTTAAATGTCTGACTCCTGATTTTTGTTTAGGTCATGATCTCATGGATCATGAGATTGAGCCCCACATCAGGCTCCACGCTCATCAAGGAGTCTGCTTGAAGATTCTCTCCCTCTGCCCCTCCCCCCACTTGCACTCTTTTGCTCTCTCTCACTCTCTCTCTAAAATAAATAAATAAATCTTTAAAAAGTATTTAAAAATAATTACTAGCAATGTACAGAAGTATTGATCATCATTGCAGGTTGTAGGATGATTTTAGGTCCAACAACATTGCTCAACTTTCTTATTAGTTTAAATAGTTTACTCTGCAAGTTTTCTATACAGATAATCATATCATCTGAAAATAATAAGTGACATATTTTTCTCCCAATGTTTATAGCACTACCTCCTCATCTTTACTTATAGCAATGATGGTGGGGATAATCTTATATCATAAGCAGCTAAAGTTTCTCCATTACATATAATGTTTGCTGTATATAATGTTTCCCAAGTTAAAGAAGTTCAGCTATTAGTTTTGTGACATCAAGGAAAAACACAAAACAATAAACTGTGTTGAAATGTATTGAAGCTTATTAATTCCCTAATCTAACCCTTACTACTTTGTTAAGGATGAGTGGTGGAGGGCAGTAGGAAGAAACCTAAGAACCAAAAGCACCAAGAAGCTGTCTTGATCTTTTCACTGAACATTATGCCATTAGTTTCCCCTCATAGCTTTCAATAGTTAGCAAAAGTATGATTTTTAACACTTAATTATGCAAAGTATCAAACAAAAGCTAGAATATACCCACTCATCTATTTGATAATTCTAAACATTTTTCTGTATTGAAAAGCATTGTTATTGACATTATAGTATAATTTAGAACATTTTAGTGAATGTACCTCAAAATCTTGCCTTTGTCATAATTGAAAAAAATACCAATCATAGGCCATAATTATTATTATAAAAACAACATCTCAAACTTAAGAATTATATGTGTTTTAGGATGTTAAGTTAGTATAAAAATTGTATTTAGAGAGAGGGTGGAAGCTGACCTCCATAAGGCTTTAATCTGAAAAGTTATTGCAATCAAATTTTGACAATTCAGTTCGATGGGAAAAATTCATTTATGAAGGTCATTTATCTACATTAACTCTTCAAATTCAATTAAAAATATTTCAGGAGGTCTCTGTAGCCATATCAGGCTAGTTCCAGCTAGACAGAAGATTTTTTTTAGAAAAATGTGTTCAAAATGATGTGTTCAAAATGATGAATGTTGTGAAAAATAACTATTTATTATTATTATTCTTAATTATGTTCAATTAGCCAACATATAGTACATCATTAGTTTTTGATGTAGTGTTCAATGATTCATTAGTTGCGTATAACACCCAGTGAAAAGCAGACAGATCTAAGAGTTTTCTGGATTTTCACAGATTTCATCTTTCAGCTCTATGGGCTATAAGACCATAATCAAGAAAAGTTTACACAGGCGGGTTAACTTTAAGATTTCAGGCACAATAAAATGGCAAATTCTGTCCTTTTCATGCTGCTTTGCAATTTTCTGGTTTGAGTATTAGGTACCTGTGAACCTCTGACCAGATAATATTTTTGCTTCCACCTGCACACATGAAATGTTTATTCAACTGCCTGTTCTCCACAGAAGTTTGTTTTTCCTCTAAGAATTATTTTCAAAAGTACCTCAAGATATACTTCTTAATTTAAGAATGACAACTTTACAATTTTAAGTTGTACCTTTATTGCCAATGACCATTTCCTTTTATAGAATAATAGACCAAATACATCGGGAAACTCATGAAGTTTAGAGTAATTCTAACTGTATCTTCAAATGTGACCATTTTCTTTCAGTCCCAAACATTCAGTTTTGGGCCAAGGACATGGTGGTCGGGAGTGGAGAGAGTTTGGAAATTAGAGAAATATTTTAAAATAAACAAGATGGAAAATAGATAAGTAAGACCATCTCCCTCTTAGGAGATGGGCAAGAATTAAGCCACAAATGGACAAAGGGCTTGCTTTTCTCTCAAGCACTGATGACTAAAAGATAGAATTTCCTCATATATCACTAGGAAATGTATTAGGTATGTATGAACTTGAAACATATTTCAAGACTATTTTTCCCCCTACCCCAAACTTCCAGCCTGTGCCAACATCCTGGCACCAAACATCCATTTCCTACCCCTATAGTAGGGGGTGGTGGGGAGTAGAGAGTGGAAATAGGTAGCGAGACAGAGTGGAAAAGCCATTGCTATGGGTGTCCCAACACCTGGACTTTGATACCAGCTCAGATCTGAGCTCATCCTAGAATAAAGTTTAAGCCCCTTTACTTCTCTGAGACTCATTCTATCACTTGTCAAGGGAAAACCAAATGGCTTCCATGTTCCCTTTTAGTTCAGGGCTTTGGTGACTGTATGACTCATCTCCCACTCCCTAATTAACTCTGGCCACTATTAGGACCATTCTTTGACCCTGGTTCTCTCTCACTTACACGATGTCCCTCCACACACTCTGTTAGGGCTTGAAGTCACCAGTGGCTCCTTCCTGAGCATAGCATTCCTACATAGATTCAAGTAGGCAGCAAAGATACCGTCAGTGAAAAGGGACATGCTTTGAAGTGAGAATCATTGATAGGAACTTAAAAAAAATCCCTAAAAATTATCAGAGGAAGGAGAAAACAAAAGACCAGGCTTCAATCCCCCTCTTCCCTTTGTCAACTGGATGATTTAGGGAAGATTCTTGACCTCTTTGAGTCTCAGCCTTCCCATCTGTAAAATGGAATAATCACCCTCCTTACCCTGAAGGCATATATATTGTGAGGCATAATTAAGACTCATAAGCTTTGGGGTTTTGATGAGAGACACTTTAGGAGTGTAACATATCATTAGAGGTAATTATAGAGCATCTGTACTCAAAACTGATAATATGCTAACCTAGAGACAGAGAAAGAGGAATGTAGAGATGGAAAGTGAAATAATGAATAAGGAAGGAGAAATAAAGGGAAAAGGAAACAAACAAGTGTAACAGAATAACGTAAGGCCAAACAAAAACAATTTTAAAAAGTCAAGTAGAAGAAAAGAGATGATCTTAGTATCTTTGGAGAATAACTAAAGAAATAAGGTGTTCAGAATTTATTAGGAATTTACAATAGCTGTAGTAGCTATTACAAACAATGCAAATAATAAGTAAATTATAATAACATGTGTGGCAGACAGAGTTCTAAGGGGGCCCCATGACCTCTGTGTCTTGGTGTTATTCCTGTGATTATGTTATCTTACATGGCAAAAGGATTTTGGAGATGTGATAAAGGTTACTATCTGTGGATGCTAAAATACAGATTATCTGGTTAAGCCTAACCTAATTACACAAGTTCTTTAAAAGCAAAGGGTTTTCTCTGGCTGGTAGTAAAAGAGAGTGTCCTAGAGATGCTCTCTGGCTGGCCTGGAAGAAAGCAAACATCATGTTATAAACTGTCTATGGGGACTACATGTTAAGCACCAAAGAGTATCCTCTAGGAACTAGCTAGTAGCCAGCAAGGAAATGGGGACTTTAGTCCTACAACTGCAAGGAACTGAATTCTATCAACAAGAAATATAAGCTTGGAAGTGGATTTTTCCTGGAACTTCCAATCTCAGATGACTGACAACTTGATTTCAGCCTTGTGATATAATGAGCAGAGAACCCAGTCACGCCACGATGGATTTATGATTTACAGAACTGTGAGCCAATCAAAGGGCATTGTTTTAAGCGGCTAAACTTGTGACAATTTGTCACTCAGCAGTAGAAGACCAATATAGCATACATGATAACACAAAACAGAAATAACTATATTATAACATTGCTCAATCAGCTAAAACTCTTATTGATTAGCTTCTGGACATCTGGCAAGGTTAAAATTTATAGTCACAGTAGTAAAATTGTAGGTTTCCTGATACTGACCATGACAGTCAAGGAGAACAAAGATAAATCTTAACAGAAACACAACTGTGATCCCATGTGATGCAGTTTCAATATTAAAATGTTAAGAATTACATTACCATACATGTTCAGTTAACATTTTTTGGGTACGTACAGTTGACCCTTGAATAACTCAGAGGTTAGGAGGACCAAACCCCTCCCCACCATGCAGTCAAAAATACATGTGTGACTTTTGATTCCCCTCAAATTTATTAAGTAATAGTCTACTATTGACTGCACACCTTACTGGGCACATAAACAGTTGATTAGCACATATTTTGTATGTTATATGTATTATATACTGTATTCTTACAATAAAATAAGCCAGACAAAAGAAGATGTTATTTTAAAAAAATCCCAAGGAAGAGAAAATACATTTATAGTACAATACTGTATTTACTGAAAAAAAATCTGTGTATAAATGGACCCATGCAGTTCAAACCCATATTGTTCAAGGGTTCACTGTATTTGCAAATTAGGCCATGTTTGGGAGAATATTCAAAAGGGTTTTTTGGGTTGACTGTTTTGAAAGGAAGAAAATGTTTTTGCATATCATATGACCTTCTCCAGTTTATTTTTGTGGATTTCTATTTTCTTTCATTAGATTTCTTTATGGCAAACTCTTCCTTTAATCAAAGCTTTTGTTGTCAAGCAGCAAAATGGGCTTATTTGAATTATATCTTCTCTGTATGTTTTATTTTATCCTCCAAGAGAGCAACTGCCAAACAATGAAGGGACCCAGGAAAGGAAATCAGAGACAGAATAGGAAAGGTGGAAAACTAGTGTGTCTCTTCTACAGACTCTCCCGGTGATTGCTCCTGTCTCCTGTCTCATCTGTGCTAAATATCAAGGTTCTGGTCAAGGACAGTTTTAAGAGGTTAGTAGTAAAGCCTTGCCCTTCCTCCCACCAGCTAACCAACAACTCCTCTTGACGTCCCTTCTAATGAGAATAATGCCACCATTGGTCCAGCTTCCAAGACTTCAAAGCTCTGAGTCATCTTCCACCGCCCCCTTCTCTAATCCCTCATATCCTACAATTAGTTACCAAATTACTACAAAACTCTTTTTTTTCCCCCTAGCTCCACTGCCATTAACTTAATTTGACTCCTTTTTATGATTTGCCAGATTATTGTCATAGCCTCTTAGGTTATTCAGTTGTCTGATTTTCTATCATAATCCATTATACAAATCACTGACAGGATAGTCCTTCTAAAATATAGTTCTAACCTTGACCATTTATTTTTTCACTCAAAAAATGTTAAATGTCTCCTTTGTTCCACAGAATAAAATCCAAACTCTTTATTTTGGTATTAAATTCTTCCACAATACAGACCCAGTTATTTTCTGGTCTTATTTTTCAGTGCCCTCTGTACATGTACCCTATTCTTTAGCTGAATTAGATTCCTGTGTTTCCTGAAATGTGACACACTCCAGTGGAAATGCCCAACCCTCTATTTCTGCCTATGTAATTGCAGACTATCCATTGTGATGATGCCCCCAAATCCTTTCCACGACCAAGGATGGGTGGTCTAATCCAATCCTGGGAACTCCCTTTCTTTTGCAGAGATTGATTTAGGAAACTTCCTTTGGCCCAGTCATGGCCAATGAGATGTAAAAGGAATCTGCTGGTAAAGGCTTTATCTTTCCAATGAGGAGACTGTCCCTCATCTTTATTAGGACATGGCTGTGTCTGGATGTGGTGCCTGAACTGCTGCCACCCAAGCAAAGGTGCAAGTGAAGATAGAGGCTGAAGGAGGGAGGAGGAGATGGAGAGAACCATGAAACTACTCATGCTGAGCGTGGTGCCCTCTCTACCTCTGATCTTCTTGTTATGTGAAACAAAAATCTTTCCTTATGCAAGCCAGTTTGAGTTGTAGCTTTCTTCTCGCAATGGAAAAGATACTAAGATATTCACTATCCTTCAAGGCTAAGTCCCAATGCTACTTTCCCTTGAAACTACCCTCGGTTTCTCTGGCAGAGGTAAATGTGTCCTCTCTTCTCTGTATTCCCATTGCACATTGTTGGGTCTTTCCCTTGCAACTATCACATGCCACCATGGAAGTTAGCCATGTCTGCAGGTATCTTGTCTCACAGGAAAGGTGTTTCACTGAAGGTGGTCACTGCATTTTGATCCCTTTTCCATCCTTGCAGGGTGTACCGTGATGCCTTGCTTATGCCAGGGTGATTTGCTTAATAACACTTATTCAAAAAGACCATTTGTTATTTGTTGTGCTTTTCTATCATGATTTTTATAGTGTAGATATAATTCAGTGATTTTTTTTTTTTAAAGAATAGTGGTCCTGGGACATAGATGTGCAGATTCCCTTCCAAATTTTCTTATAAAAGAGTATTTTTTAG
This sequence comes from Leptonychotes weddellii, assembly GCF_054177405.1. Classification (NCBI taxonomy): domain Eukaryota; kingdom Metazoa; phylum Chordata; class Mammalia; order Carnivora; family Phocidae; genus Leptonychotes; species Leptonychotes weddellii. Next base: position 70,087,166 of record NC_138370.1, read on the forward strand.
AAATCAGCTTGTTAGAGGGGAACCCCAAATATACTAAAACCAGTGGCTCTCGAATAGGAGAGAACCCAAGAGGTTAAGAGTTTAGTGGAGGAAGAGAGATGAAGTCTAGGTACTCTGCTTAATGGAGCCTATTTGCAATGCCAGTGGACATGACTGAGCAGACCTGTAGGCATTAATGTTTTACCAATGTATCGATGACTTTATTTGTGGTAAAGGTGAATGGGTGTCCTTTTGTAAGTGTATTTGCAGGGAAACAAATATATTTTCAGGGAAGGAGGATAGAAAATTCACAGAAATTTTTTTCTGAAACCAAAATAGTCAATAAACTCTATGCTTTCTTCTGTCTGCACCATCTCCTTATTTTGTTTTTAGTCTCCAAGCACTGATTGTCTTGACATTCACATTCAGGAACACAAAAAATATTTATAGATTTTGACTTTATTGCCATTTAGCATTCATTCCTTAATATAAGCCTCTGATGACTTCTTAAACTTTTAATGTTATTAGATGTAATCAAAGACCATGTCATGGTCTTCTGGGATGAAAAGTAACCCACCCACCACTGTCAATAACTTGAGTTATGATGAAAGATCTTGGAATTTCTGTCTCCAGGGCTTAAAATAATATAGGTGGCAGATTCTCCTCTTCTACAATTTGTTTAAATGTGTCTGTGTCTGAAAATGGGAAAGATTTGGCTCAAATTACTTCTCAATGTTTCTTTCAGCCTCTGATGTTATGATTGATATGTCTGTCATACCACAGGGTTCCAGAAGAGACTTGAAGGAATTCAAGTATGAGGAAACCTCAATGTGGAACGTGTAGGAGGAAGTAGGGAGAAGCTCTGAGGTGGCTCTAGGGAGGGGGCTTTACTTATGTGGACTACTTGTCTGATGTAAGGTTTGGCATATGGAATTATGCTCTGAAGGAGCAATGCAGTGTCTCCCCACACTGGGCAGGCTGGGTAGTTTAGTTGGCCCAAGGGAGAGCCCCTCAGGCTGAGACAGAGAGAAGGGTGTGGACCTGAGCTGGGATGGAGGGTGCATTTATAACTGGGCATGACTATTAGTTATGACTGCATCTCAGCAGCTGCTTTGCTCTTTAGCAAATACTTCTTATTGCCCCACTGGCAAGCATCCCAGAGTGAGGGCTTTCTTTCCTCAGTGTCTGCTGGTGGAGAGGCACTGCTGGTGATCCTTGTGAGTAACTAATGCCTCCCAAATGTAGTGGACAAAACAAAATGGTAGAAGTTGGAGATCACGGAGTGTCATTTTTACTAACTTCCTCCGTGGTTTTTAAGATCTTGATCTTTATGATACATGTTGGTCTCCCTTGACCTAACACTTTAATAATTAGCTACCTCATTTTATTTTGTTAATTCTTTCCATTATTTCAATAAATGTTTTTTGAGCATCTACTCTATGCCAGGCATCTTTGTCTACACCGAGGACACAATGCCACAATGGACCAGAACAACATGATCTCCATAGCTCATGAGTTTATGATCTAAAGTAGGAGGCAGGAAATTAAAGAATTAATTAAAATATAGCTTCAGTCTTTGAGGAGATCTTCCAGGTTGGAGTGCTCTATCCCTATACTTTTTCATGTCATGCTTCTTCACACACCTTTCCCATCGCTGCTTCAATGTTGCCTCCTAAGAGAGGCTTTCTTGGCTCATTCAATCTCAAGGATCCCCTCATAAGCCTCTCTATTGATCATCCTCATCTACAGTTCCTGAATCCAAACATCTCTGGAAACTAAGAGAATTTTTCTCTTAATTTGAGTGCAATTTAATTAGTACTATAATCTTTATTCAATATATTATGAATGTCTATATATTTTACTGCAGTTCCATCAATGTGTTTGATTATGGGGTGCTGTCTCAGACCCTGTTGGTTTAACAAATAGTATGAGCACTGTATTGCCTCTCTAAATGAAAAAATCTTGAATTTTAAAATATGAATCGTCCTCATGGTTTTGGATAAAGGATTGTGAGCCTGTCCTAGTTAAATTTCTCCTGTGTACTAATTAGTATTTATTTATTTATTTATTTTCTTGTTTCTCCAACTAGAATGGTAGCAAAGACCGTGTGTCTCTTGTTCAGTCTATCCAAAATCCAGAGCAGTAACCAGGTACTTAACAAAAATTTGTTAAGTGAGTGAGTGAATGCTTTTATGTAAAGTACCTCATATTGTAAAGTAGTATGGCTGGAGGAGGGGGGGTAGGCAATACCAGAGAAAGCTTGCTGGAAAAATTAATGTCAAATCTAAAATTTAGAACATATAATCTTAAAATCTGTATGGAACCACAGAAGGCCCTAAATATCCAAAACAATCTTGGAGTGAGAAGAACAAAGCTGGAGGTAGCTCAATCCCAGATTTCAAACTATACTACAAAGCTATAGTAATCAAAACAGAATGCTACTGGCACACACACACACACACACAAAATAGACACATAGATTAATGAAAGAGGATAGAGAGCCCAGAAATAAACCCACACGTATATGGTCAATTAATGACAAAGGAGGCAAGAATATACAATGGGGCAAAGACAATATCTTTAACAAATGTGTTGGGAAAACTGGAAAACTACATGCAAAAGAGTAAAACTGGACCACTTTCTTGCATCATATGCAAAAATAAACTCAAAATGGATTAAAGACCTAAATGTGATATCTGAAACCACAAAACTCCTGAAAGAAAGCATAGGCAATAATCTCTTGGACATTGGCCTTAGCAACATTTTTCTGGATATGTCTCCTCAGGCAAGAGAAATAAAAGCAAAAATAAACTGTTGAGGCTCCACCAAAATACAAAAGTTTTTGCATAGCAGAGGAAACCATCAACAAAACAAAAAGGCAACCTACTGAATGGGAGAAGATATTTGAAAATGGCATATCTGATAGGGGTTAATATACAAAATATATAAAGTACTTAGACAAGTCAGCTTAAACAAAACAAAACAAAACAAATAATTTGATTTAAAAATGGACAGAGGACCTGAATAGACATTTTTCCAAAGAAGCTATATAGATAGCCAACAGACACATGAAAAGATACTCAACATCACTCATCATCAGGGAAATACAAATCAGAACCATGATGAGATGTCACCTCACATCTGTCAGAATGGCTAAAATCAACGACACAAGAAACAGTAAGTATTGGTGAGGATATGGAGACAAAGGAACCCTTGTGCACTGTTGGTGGGAATGCAAACTGGTGCAGCCACTGTGGGAGACAATATGGAGGTTCCTCAAAAAATTAAAAATAGAAAGTACCATGTGATCCAGTAATTCCACTACCGGATATTTACCCACAGAAAATAAAAACACTAGTTTGAGAAGATATATGCACCCAAATGTTTACTGCAGCATTATTTACAATAGCCAAGATATGGAAGCAATCCATGTCCATTGATAGATGAATGGATAGGGAAGCTGTGGTACATACATACACACACACCCCCCCCCATGAACGCTCATGCTGGAATATTACTCAGCTGTAATAAAGGAATGAGACCTTGCCATTTGTGACAACATGGATGGACAACGCATATTAACTTCTACAGTTGTATATAATGAAAAGTACGGGACACTTGTTGGTCACTCCTGGAAGTGGTAGTTAACTAGGAAGTAGATACGTAATGAACACTGTTAAAAAATTTAAAAATCATATCCAGACCCCAGTATTCCTTCATCTTATGTATCCAAATCTACTGGCCTTTACTTTTTGCCCTTCAAGCTTTAAGAACCCATCCCGTAGAAGTACATTGTTGTTTAAAACCTGCCTCATGTGAGGATGGAAAGGTGTTATTCCAAAATGCAAAACAGCTAAGGCATATGTATATATATTATCATAGTTTATGATGCTTATTTTCGCTAACAACTTAGATTTTTCAAATAAGCTTCCATGAGCAGCATATTTCATGAACTGCTAGCTCCAACAAAGGTCTAGACTTGAACTTATGAGTGATTGGGTCAGCAGAATCATCCCCCACTTCAGAAAAAGAAAGAAAACCCCCACAAGTTGATAAGTGCTCATCTCAGTGATGTTTTCTATGATATTTGGTGTGACCTTAAGTTTTTTTCTTTGTCTCTTTTTGCTCACTCTGGGAGCACTTCCTGCAGAGAAAACGAAAGTATATATTTTGACCTGTGCTATAGATCCTTATAAAGATCTAGAAAGGAAGTACCTGCCAATTTGGTATCAGAAATGTGGTATAGATATAGTGGCCTTGGCTTTGAAGCCAGAGGTCTGGGCTTGACTGCCAACTTTATCACTCCTGACTATGAGCTCTTGGAAGGTTATCTAACCTCTCTGACCCTCAGTTTTCCCACCTGTAAAATGAGATAAGAGTATCTACCCCATAGAGATGTTGTGGAGATTAAATGAGATTATACTTGCGAAGGATGCTTTAAAAGAATGGTGCAAATGTCTGCTATTAAGAGTTGATACTAATGGGATAGGAAAGCTCCAAGGGTCTTTTATTTTTATTGTTTTTTGTTTTTTCCCAAGGGTCTTTTGAATATCAGGGTACATTCAAATTTGTCTGGATTGCTCACATGTGGAAATTGATGGAGTGGCCTCTCTGGAATGACTTCTTCTCTCATTTGTACGGCTTTATGACAGTTGTGCCATAAGAAGTACAGTTGAATTAATGAGGAATTTGAGCAAATGCTAAAGCGTCCTAGGCAAAAAGCCCTAGAGCAATAAAACCGTGTTGAACATTTAGCACGTCAGGTAACATGTTTGAAATATTTTAGCGATGTATTTGAGAGAGTTCTGCAACGGTCAGGCTGTCAGTCTGCTGTAATGGGAGAGGTCATGACCCTGAGACATGACAGGCCACAGGAGTCAACAGATGACCCAAATTCAGCACGAAGACCTGACATGGTTAAGGAGGGGCAGGAGCATGTTCAATTATCCTGGCGCTTTAGATTACTCTGTTAAAAATAGAAGCAGTGCAAATTTTTTGGAAAGAATGTAAATAAAGGAGCCAGCCAAAAAAAAAAAAAAGATGTATCTACAAACAAATAAACAAAAGCTGGCAGCTCTAGTGCCTTCCATTTTAAATGCTCATTAAGAGCGCTTGAACAACTTAGATAATATAAGTTTGCCAGTAAGGGAAAGCTCTTTGTCGAGGAAGTTAGTAGCACAGCTTTGGAGTTAGTAAAATCTATACTTATATTTCTGCTTTGGTATTTTCTCATTTGAGACCTTATGCAGGTTACATAGTCCGAGCTTATTTATACATCAGTATAATGGAAATAGTAATAGTACACTATATGATTATTGCATTGATTGATT
>NC_138370.1:70092574-70116800 GCF_054177405.1 Leptonychotes weddellii
TTTTAAAGATTTTATTTATTTATTTGAGACAGAGAGAATGAGAGAGACAGAGAGCACATGAGAGGGGGGAGGGTCAGAGGGAGAAGCAGGCTCCCTGCCGAGCAGGGAGCCCGATGCGGGACTCGATCCCGGGACTCCAGGATCATGACCTGAGCCGAAGGCAGTCGCTTAACCAACTGAGCCACCCAGGCGCCCCTATTGCATTGATTTAAAAAGGTGGTGTACATCAGCCCCATAGCCAGTGCCCGAAGTGAACACACAGTAAATGGTTACTCTGTAAATCTGTATTTATAGATTATTTCAAAACTTTAAAAAAGCTGACCTTTCCATCTATTTCTGCAGCATCCTTCCCCCAAAGAAGAGAATTAACCAGACAGTGGCAAAATAAATTGCTGTGATTTTGTTTCCACGTCCATTGCTTTCCTTATGAAAGAACAGATAAAAGGACCGGGATAGGCAATCTCTGAATAACTGTGTCCTCAGCCCGGCAAGAACCCAGGCCTGGGCAACGATGGGACTTATGTGCCTGAGGTTTTGCAAGTGCTTGTACTCAAAATGAAATAAAAAAAAAAAAAAATAGCCTGACATTGCATGCCATCCAATAGCACTTGTGGTGTAGTGCTTTTTGGAAAGAACTCCCAAGTGGGGAAAAGAAATATTAAAGCAATGGAGTTTTACCAAACCTATGAGAGTGCAGAGGAAATCCTTTGTTTGTTGAAGAAACGATGCTCTTACTTTTGCAGAAACGGGCCAGGGGCCAGAGGAAAGAAGCAGGGGGAAAAAACCAGGCAAGGTATACTGTGATAGTAAGCAGAACCTGATGTGAACCACACACAGGAACCTGCCTTCCACCTGCAGGAAGAGGCAATAGCAACAACTGGAACCTTTTCATCACAATTGACCTATTTACTGCCCAGAGGTCCCAGCCAGAGACAACTGCAATGTTGACTGAGTGGGGAGACGTCTCAGTGGGGCCTGTAAAGGGAAGAAATCCAAAAAGACTTGGGGGCAGGGCTGTTGTCCTTAGGACAGAAAAACACTTATGTTCAGAGGTGGAGCAGCTATAGTTCTAGGTTCTGTTCCCTGGGGAGGCCTGCAGGAGAGACCACAGGCTTAGCTGCTCTGGAGAGTAGCACCTCTGCTGCCGTGCTTGGCTCTGGACGCAAAGCATGGTTTATGGATGGGCAGAAGGAGAACACCATTTTGTACTTCCTGGCTGTGCTCTGTAATGCCCAGTGGTCCAAAAGCGACACACACTCTCTCTAGAGATGAATGGGTATGAAGCTGTGAAGGTAAATATGACTGGCTTTACCCCTGTCTCTTTCAAATACTCAATTGGAAAACAATCTTATAAAGGGAGCTTTATTGTATAATAACACTGACAAAAAGTTGAGAGCCTCTGGGGATCAAGCACACATAGACATTATTTCGATAGGACTGTTAGCAATGTTGTTATTAAGCCCCTGAGGATAAACAGCTTGGCTCTAAGCATGGTTAATTGGATGGATCAAAGCAGCAATGGGAATAAAAAGATGGATAAAAAAAAGATGGCATTTGTATCTTTGGGAACTCTGGGCAGCCTAACAACTATTTCTGAAATGGGCAGAAAGGCAGGGTGATGTTGAGAATCTTGGTTTTGGACTGGTGGGGGCTACCATTGGAGCTAGTGTGAAGGGGGGCCACTGACTGCAGTCAAAGGTGGCTGGGAAGACAATGTCACCCGTGGGCAAGGCAAGACGTATGAAGAAGCAGACTGGTTGTCTTTCTTCCCTTCCACCGCCCTCCACGTTGTAGAGTGCATCCTGACGGTTAGATCCCTTAGGTACGGGGCCCTAAAGAGGGAGTGAAGGGGAGACAAGGGAAGGGAAAACTGAAGGTGAGGTGGAGGACAGATAAGAAGGGCCGATGGAGGGCACTTTGAAACCTTTTCAAATGCAGCGATGTAGTAACATTCGAGGAACTGCGATGTTATTCTTCCTCTCTCTACCCCACTTCAGGCTTTGATATTGCTGTTCTGTGTTGCAACCTAAAGTCCTATGACAACTTTGGGAGTGAATGATTGACGACCTTGGACTGGACCCAAGTACTGCCAGGAGCAGAGAGCCATAACTAGTGTAATGGCTGCCCTCGGGACCTTTCCACATCTTCTTCCAGGGACAATTTTTCTTTTTTTTCTCTTCTCTTCCTCTCCTTCTTCTCTCCTTTCTCCCTCTCTGTCTCTGTGGGTTTGTTTTTTTTGTTTTTGTTTTTGGTTTTTTTTGGTGTTGATTTCCATTTAAGTTTACTTTAATCCTGCCACCCAGGGGGCGGTCATCTGTTTTCGAAATTGTTCCATGAGGGTGGAGAGATGGGCACCCCGGCTTCTGGAGTGTGGAGCAGCCAGCCACTCAGTGGCAGAGGATTTACCTGAGCTAACCCCCTGGGCCGCACTCCGTCCTTTGCTGCTTGCTCCTTAGTCTTGATGAAAGTAAAAGCATTGTTTAACACAGAGTTGTGAGAAACCCTAGGCCAAATACTAGACTCTTTGGCAGATGCTGTTCTCGGGAACAACACAACTTTCTTTACTTACCATCATGACTGCAAAAGAAAAGAATACAGAACACAGGGGCACTGGGGAAATGAAGACAGTTAAGCAAATATTAGTTCATACATGGCGATCCTCTCCTTTGTGTACACTTTGAACTAAAACAACAGCCTCTTAGCGGAGCGGTTGAAGTTAAAGAGTTCTGACACACATGGAAAAAAGAAATTTCAAACAGCAGTCTGCCTCTGTGCCGTACAAAGCCTCCCAAAGGTTCAGGAGGATGAAATTAATGTGCTCCTACAGTGTCTGCTTCTTGCACTGGTATGGAATTAAGTAGGCTATAATTAGTTATTCAGTGCCATTGGAATTCCAAAGGTGATAAAAGAAAAGGAAATATTCTGGAGTCAGAGTGCCCCGTTTGACGACTGCCAGGGAGTTAATACATTAACGAGGAAATACTGGACCTAAATGGACTAAATTCATTATTTTTTCTGCTGCTAAAATTTTGTTTGGATTACTGAAAAAGATGAAGTGGAAAAAGGAGACATTCATGTCTCCTATGGAAGGAAAGGCCCGGTTGTGTCTGATATTGGAGAACAAATTTTTCTAGGACTATTCATTCTAGTGAAAATATTACCTTTGTGTCTCTGCCAATGGGAACGTTCTAATTTGTGATTCAGGATTATTTGTCCTGTTGTGGTTGTTTCATTCTCCTTTAAAATTCTTCCCTTTTTCTTTACTACTTGTTTTGCTTTCCAACTCCAGTTGTACATGGCTGAATAGTTTTCCAGAAGACAGAGCGAAAATGTCAGCTGGCCCTCAGCTACGAGACCATCGAAGTTGCTCTCTATTCCAAGGTTACACACCACCTCTCATTCAGAAATAGATTTTTGCATTTCTAACTGGCAATTAGGCAGTGAGTTAATAAGGCCTCTTTCTTGGAATGGAGCCATAACTCAATGACTTTTGTTCACTATATCAAGCTGAGGCATGAAAATGACACCCAGCAACACAGAAAGGACATTTTGGCCCTGAGCCCTAGGGTCTGAGGTTGGACCACTGGGTTCTCTTTGTAGTCAGTCCAAATTGCCCAGCCCCAAGACGCTTAGGGAATCTCTGGAATATCCCAGGATCATGCTGGATCCTTGAGGATTCCAGGGATGCACAGCTGCTTTGGGGGCTTTGTTTTGATCTTAGCCTTTTCTTCTTCCAAAAGAACATCTACTCCAGGTCTTCCAAAATGTACAGGAGAAAATACAGGGGTCCAGAGGTTTGCAGTTATTCAGAGAATCCCATAGGACACTAACAAAAATTTAGGTTTTTTTTTTTTTTTTTCTTAGATTTATTTACTTATTTGAGAGAGAGAGAGCGAGCACACAAGTGGGAGGGGTAGAGGGAGAGGAAGAAAAAATCCCAAGCAGACTCCATGCTGAGCGCGGAGCCCCACACAGGGCTCAATCTCATGACCCCCAGATCACGACCAAACCAAAACCAAAAGTCAGACACGCAGCTGGCTGCACCACTCAGGCACCCCTGAAAATTTAGTTTTAAGCAATTCTGAAAGTGCTGACCCTGCTCAAGTGGGTTCCAATGTCTTTAGGAATTCCTCCCTCTGCGGTGGTTGCAAATCAGAATGACTTTCTGGAAACGTCTCTGATTCAAAGTCATATTCTCCAGAGATGCCCCAAATTCTCAGAATCTCAGCTCACTTGGGTTTAACAAACTGAGTACTTACTGGTTTATACCCATCTATTCTGGGTTTTGGCCCATATTCAAGAGTCCTAGGTACTTTTCAGTTTCTCCACCTGCTCCAGAATCTTAATTTGGAGGCATCAATGATTCAGAAAGCTAAAGGTGATTTATATTTGAAAAGAAAAGGGAGTATATCACTTAAGTAACTTTTCCTGAAAATAATAAGCCCTCATTCTTTATTCTCCAAGAAGGTAGCATAGCTCAGTGGATTATTAGTTTCACCCTATTATTAGGAATCAGAAATACCGATTTTGCAGCCAAATCAAATCCTGTGTTTATGGGTCTATGCTGCTTATATTTCCCTTGATAATAACCTGAAGGGTCACTCAATTAAGACTCATAATATAGATCTGACATCCGAAGTGAGATCTGAAGTCTAAAGTAAGAAACTCTTGTTTCTTTGATTCACATTAAATGTCAAGACTATTGCTATTAATATTACATTTCTCTAACATGTGGTTTTGAATTTCTGTATTAAATAGCCTTTTATATTCCCAAAGAATATTTGAATAGGTATTTGAAAAACTGCATATGATTTACTTGTGGGAACAGAAATAACTCATAGTCAGATTCATGTACCTATTCTTTTGCTGGTGAGTTTGAAAACTCAGGGTCAACAGGAGGGCAAGTCATATCTTTCTGAATTAGGGATCAGTGTGATGGAACCACCTATGGAATCCCAACTGGTATTTTTTTAAAAAGCATTTATGAAGGAAGAACACATGAGAGAGAAGAAAAGTATATATCAAAGTGATATTTTCATTTTTATCAGGATCAGATATGGATTACACCTAGTAAATTACTTTGAGTTGATTGGTTGGCAAGAGATAACATAGCAATTGTGGCATTTAGTAATTATTTATTTTTCTAAAGTGATACCAATTTAAATTTTCTCAGCTTCTAAAAGATGACGTTCCACAGACAAGATCATATTTTGAAGTAAAAAAGTCCAGAAATTATCTTTGAACAAGTTTCTTTCTCTAGAAGAGACTCAGTTCTTATCTCTAATATAGATAGAAATATTCCCTCCCAATCTAGTTTTGAGACATACATATAGTATCATATCTAAAGCAGGTGGCATACTGCCTGGCACATATTAGAATGTAACAAAAGATAGTAATTGTTTTTACTATTTTTACTGGCATTATGATTTAAATCTAGGTGTCTACTCAGTAATTCCACACTAGCTATTTTTCTAGGTGTTTTTTCTCATGCATTCTCATCTTCTGGGTTCGAACTTTTAGTTCCGTAGCACAGCCTCCTAAATTTCCTATGCGCAATGCTTCCACATAGGAAATCTCCTTGAACCTTAATGGTTCCTCAGGTATTTGGACCTTTGCTTTCCTGAAGGCTTTCTGGAGTCTCTAGAGTCTCCTGAGACTCCAGTCATCCTTGGGAAGGGTCTCAATGATGATGACTCTTGGTTTTGCATATATTTGACAAAGGCCAAGGAATTTCGGATCATAGAAAGTCAGAATTGCTAAAAACCTGTACCAGACATTTGCTGATTGTCTATTTGGCATTTATTTCTTTCCTACCCTCCTGAAAGCTGTAAGAGGAGAAAAATTTGTAAATATCTGGTGACTCCATCTCAGAGATATTTCTCAAAGTTGGCCTCACCTGCTGGTGTCTGAGGTTAGTGCTCCTAGACTGTTCCAACAGTCTATTAGTCTATCTTTTCCTGTCTCCAATCCATCCCCTGCATTGTTTACTTGTGCTTTTACTCAATGAGTAATACTTACGGCCTTTGAGGTGTCAGACACTGGACTGAAGATAAGTGGTAAATTAGTCTGTGGAAGCATCAGAGGCTGGGGCCCATTTCCTGGTAGTGCAAAAATCCAAGCTCCCTCTCCCTGCATCTCCATCTCCATCTTGATATGGATGAAGGTTTTGTTGCTGGAGGCAGGAGGGCAGATTTTATATGTATAAGGACTTTGAGGAGGGTGGGTGATACGAAATGTCATAGTATTTGGATCCCACCATGTCTCTTAAAATAAACGAACACCCATGGTTAGGTGAGAAGGAATGATTCTTACATAAGTCTCACTTTGTGCATTGTTGGGTGCAAACAATTGTTTTAGAGCCCAGGAAACCGGGCTCTCAGTTAGTTGTGAGAGCCCTTCTCTCTGGCATCCAGCACCACTCTAGAGCTCCACAGACCTCCGTAAGTGGATTAGCACTGCTAACAAGGTTTCTATAAGTAGCTTCTTGGCCAAAGGACATGGACAAGCAGAAGCCAGAGCAGAGGAAGAGAACATCACTGATGCCACTTGATGACTACTGCAGACAGTCTGGTTTTCAATGTGGAGACCCCAGAAAAAAACTGGGGGGTCTTTGAAGGGTGTATATATGTAGAGGACAGAAAGGGCTAGCATTTTACAGGGAAGTATGGGTCCAGGGCCATTGTGATTTGGATATAAAACCACTTTATTGGAGAATGATTGATATACAAAAAGCTTTGTATATTTAACGTATGCAATTTGATGATATTTGGAGGTAAGTGGATACCCATGAAACCATCATCATAATCCATGCCATAAACATATCCATCACCTCTAAAGATTTTCTCCTCGCCTCTTTCTTTATTATTATCATCTTTTGTGATAAGAACCATTAACATGAGATCTACTGTCAGCAAACTGTTAAGTATACAACACAATATTGTTAATTATAGGTACTATGCTGTACAGTAGTTCTCTAGGACATATTCATCTGACATAATGAAACTTTGTACCCTTTGATTAATACCTTTTTGTTTCCCTTTACCCCCAGCCCCTGGCAACCACCATTCTACTATCTGCTTTTATGAGTTTGACATTTTAGATTCCTCAGATAGGTGGTAACTTGTAATATTTGTCCTTCTATGTTTGGCTTATTTCACTTAGCATAATGTCCATAGGTTCATCTATGTTGTTGCAAATGGCAGGATTTTCTTCTTTTTAAAGGCTGAATAATAGTCCATTGTATTTATATGTATATCACATTTTCTTTATCCATTCATCCATCAGGAGATACTTAGTTGTTTCCATATCTTGGCTATTGTGAATCATGCTACAATGAACATGGACGTGCTAGGATTCCCTTTTTCATTTCTTCACATCCTTGCTAACACTTACTTTTTTTTTTTAATAATAGCCACCCTAACAGATGTAAGGTGATACTGCACTGTGGTTTTGCTTTATATTTTCCTGATGATTAGTGATGGTGAGCACCTTTTCATTTATGTGTTGGCCATTTGCATATCTTCTTTGGAAATGTCTATTTAGTTCTTTGCCCTTTTTATCAGGTTGTTTGTTTTTTTGCTCTTGATTTGTAGGAGTTCCTTATATATTTTGGATATTAACCCTTTATCAAATACATTGTTTGTAAATGTTTTCTACAAAGTGATCTGCAGATTCAATGCAATCTTTATCAAAATCCCAAAGGCATTTTTTTTATAGAAATAGAAAAACAATCCAAAAATCCATGAAGGACCACGAAAGATTACAGATAGCTAAAACAATTTGAACAAGAAGAACAAAGCTGGAGGCAACATACTTCCTTATTTCAAAATATATTACAAAGCTTCAATAATCAAAACAGTATGGTACTGATATAAAAACAGAAATACAAATCAATGGAACAGAATACAGAGCACAGAAATAAACCCACACATATACGGTCAACTGATCTTTGACAAGGGTTACAAGAATGTCCAATGGGGGAAGGTTAGTCTCTTCAGTAAATGGTATTGGGAAAATTTGATAGCCACATGCAAAATAAAGAAATTGGACCTTTGTTTTGTGCCAAACGCAAAAATCAACTAAAAATCAATGAAAAGATCTGAAACCTTCAAACTCCTAGGAGAAAACATAAGGAAAAATTTCCTTGACGTAGGTCTTGACAATGATTTCTTGGATATGACACCAAAAGCTCAGGCAACAAAAGCAAAAACAGACAAGTTGGGCTATGGTATCAAACTGAAAAGTTTCCACACAGCAAAAGAAACAATCAACAATATAAGTTGACAACCTATATTAATGTACCTAACTTATGCTTTTAGGCTTTTGAAAACTACAATCATGTTCACTTTCCAAACAAATCTGAATATATTTCTACCTGATTTCCACAGACCAAGTCCAAGCTCCGCAGATGTATACACACGGCTCTTCACAATCTGGCCCTAACAATCTTCTGTGTGCCCTTTTTGCCCTCTTTTTCCATTCAGCCTGTTCTCTGGCCACTTTCTTTCTTCAGGCTCTTCAGATTGGTGCCTTATACCTCTCTCTCTTTTCTTATATCATAGTTTTCCCACACCCATTTGTTTTTGATTTATTTATTTTCATAAATCTCTCCTTTGGCTATTGAAATAATTGTTTCTCTTCTCTCTCTCTAACCAGACTATAATCTCCTTGTGGGTGGGCCATGAGCCATGATTTAGATTCTAAATAAATGTTGAATAAATGCATAAACTTAGTGAGGCCAAGGAAATTCAAATAGTAGAAGATCACATCAGTTAAAAAACCTTGTGTTGGATATTTGTTGGTTATCTACTCATCATTCATTCTTTCCTACTCCCCTCTAACAAATGTCAGATTTTTATGGGCCAGGCACACTTCTCCCACACAGCTAAGGCACTTCTGAGATGGTGGTCCCCATTAGTTTAATCAGAAGAAAAAGGCAAGCAGTTTGCTTCAAATGTGAGGCAGACATGTTGTCTCTGAAAGTGCATCCTCAGATGTTGGCAGCCATCTTGTGACCATGAGGGTGGTTAGGCTGAAGATGAAGCCAACACCAAAGGTGGAGAGGTGGGGAGAATCAAGTCCTTAGGAGATGGAGCCTGGGTCCTGCCCTAAAACCCTCCCTACCTCTGGACTCTCACACTCCCTAAGTCAGAAAGTCCCTTATCCATTAAGATAATTTGAGCTGGCTTTTTTTGCCAGTGCAACATAAATCACTTGAATACAGAACATTATGAATCTCTCCCTCCCACAATGTTCTGAGAACAGGAAACTGATGGTCTGGATCATGCAGCATATTTGTGACGAAGTAGAGAATAGAACCCAGTCTCTGTACTCCTACTCCAAACCTCTTTCCGTTAAATCATACTTTATTCCATACTTTCAATGCTGCTACTTTCACTTCTCATCAGAGATATAATAATTTAGAAAATCTCTTAGCAATTCATGGGTTTACTACTTAATAATGAATTTGAGTATGTTGGCAATATAGCTCAACAATTATTTAAATTTATATAGAGCCTCATGAAAATAATATGCAAATTTATGGAACATAATTTTCAAATGAGGCATTTAGGACTCAGCATTTTTTTTTTTTTTCAAGCAGGACCCTGGCCTTATTTTTTTTCCCAAAAAGTACTGAGACCAATCATAGGAATATTGTAGTAAGTTCACAATTCTGGGTAGGAAATATCGAGTTCTATAAAATCTGATGGGAATAAAATATTAACTGTTGTATATCAATAGTCATTTAAGATGAAACATGGTTATCATTGAGAGATTATAAAAAGTGCTTCAGATAACTTTCCATAGAGTCAACCTTAATCAAAATGTTGACAGGCATGCAAAGTCATGTTATCAAAGGACTACAGAAGTGCTTAGGCATATATGTACATATATGTACATATAATACGTGTTTGGCCACAAGGCATAATGTAGCATTTTTACATTCTTTCTAGGGTTGATGCATCACACTTACATTACATTATTTGACAATATAACTGCACACTGACTAGTCATCCCCTCATGAAATCTGTATGGCAAATCATACTTACCATGGTAGGCTGTGTTAAGTAACTCACAGTGTAAATAAACTCCCCACAATGATTTGGGAGCCTCTACAAGGTAAAGTTTATCATTTTTGGTTCCTTGTGACAAATCAGTAAGAACATTCTATTTACTTATGCAAAGAAGTGCTTTTGGTGGACCAGGTTCCTGGAGGCAGTGGGGAGTCCCAACTGCTTAATATTAAGAGGTCGTGAATGTCCTTCTCTTACCTACGCCTTCTTTGTTGGATGCTATTCTTTCCAGCTTTTCACCTCTCCATGAACAACAGCTGCATACACATCACTTACCCTGACACTTGGAAAACGGACAAGTAGCCTTTTCTATTACTGCCATAAATGCCACTCAGTGAACCAGCCACTAGGTCATGCTCATGTGCAATGCAATCTATTTCCTCCCTCCTGGGCTCCAGCCTCACCTTTGTAATGACTGAGCTGGAGTGTCCCTTGGGGCATCTGTTGTCCTACATGTAGGCTTTTGGTAGCTGATAAACATAAAACCACTATTTTCTAAGTAAGCTGGTTATGCAAACATGAAATTTCCAGGTTGGAAAACTGTCAGCTAGGCTCAAATTCAGTCGTTGGAATTAACTTCTTTATAATTTATAAGAGAATATTTAATTATGGAAAATATTCTGATGTTTTTATTTGCTAATATAGAATATAATGCTTTTAAGAACATCTCCGCCTGGTACAAACCTTCTCTTTTCCATATTCTTAAGGAAAACTATGCTCTCTTCCCAGGGTCTATAGAGGGCATATTACAATAATCCCAAAGTCAAAATCATGAGAGAGATGATGCAGAAAATGGAAGATTAAGATTAGGAAGCAGTGACAATATAAGACAAATCAGTATAGAAAACAGACCAGCTCTAAAGTTATTTTGTTAGCCACTGGGAATATAGGAATAAATGGACAAAAAAATCTCAGCAGATCTCACATTTAAAAAGTAGGCAACATCTTACCATTCCAAAATTATGACCTAGTGCTGTTTTCTTCAAGTGTTCAGAAAACCATACCCAGAGTCCAAATGTTCCACCTCTCAAAATGTACATGGTTTAAATTTAGACAGAAGGACATGGGTCGGATTTGTGGTTTATCATGCTCACTATGCCAGAACAAGAAAAGGCTTCTCTTTCTAAACCGTGCTTGTCCTTCACGAATTCAATCTAAAAGAGCCAAAAATGTCTACTCTAAGCATTCCTTTCTGTCCTTAGAAATTGATTCTGAATTTAAGTTTCAGGGCTTAACACAGTGCTTGGCGCATAGTAGGGCCTCAAGAAATATTTGTTGAAGAGATGAAGAAATGGATGAACGACTCCCTTTCTGAGTATGTTCTACTTCATCCTGCTCTGCCTCCTAGGGAAGGGAATTCCACTGGTGCTGCCGTGGATCACATTACTTGACCTTGGGTTTTCCCTTTTGAAATTTCACGGACTGCCTTCTAGGTCTACTATGTGGTAGACGAGCCCATGTTGTTTTTTCACAGCTTAAAGATGCTAACAACTAAGAGTACGTGCTTTGGAGTCAGGCCGTCCTTGGAGTCCCTTCCCTGCTCTACCAGCTGTGTGATCTCAAGCCCTGCGACCCATTTCCTCACTTGTGTGGTGAGAATGGGAATACCTTCCTCCTAGGCTGGTTGGGAGGACTGTATGGGATGACATACGCAAAGATTTAACATTCTGCCCGGCTTACAGTAAACATATAGTACATTTATTATTATTATTTTAATTTTGCTCCTGTGAGAAGAATCCTGCTTTCTAAAGTTTATTTTTACAAGCCTCTCAATCCCTGAGATATTCTCTTTTCCTTTCTCCTTAGAGGGTCACTGACCCTCCGTACTGCATATAATATTCCAGGGACTGTCCACTATTGTTTTGAATGTCATTTCACATTTGATATCTGATATTTTATTGCTTTTGTCCACAGAAATATATTGGCATCCTATATTCAGGGAACAGAATTCAGTGATTCTTAGAACTCTAACTTGTACTTGATGGCCTCACTTGTATTACATTTGGGCATTTCTTCCCATATGTTTAAACTATCGCTCACCTGACTACTTGAATGTTCTGTGATACTATCATTTAGTTAACCATTTCAGTTTTGCATTTCAAATGTTCCTTCTACCTGGAAACATTGAGTGGGATTTTCAGTGTTGAAGATTTTAAGAAAATATTGATCATGACCAGCACTGGTACTTGTTTCAGGAAGAAACCTTGTTAGCACGACTCCAGTGAGGTCCTTTTTCTGTTTTTGGTCTTTAAACCTGTTCCTTATCATGGTGGTTAGGGTTCATTTTTGGTTTTGATTTTTCTAAAAAATGAATTTGTATATGATAAGAACATGATCTATTGTCATTTTTGGCAAAATTTTCTAGTTTGTTTGTTTTTAATTTTGTTTATATATCTTTGACCTATAGAAGTTTTATGTTTTTATCTAGTTTTAATGCTGTAGTATAACCCCCCTCTTTGTGATTTCTTTTGTTGCTGTTAAATTCAGAAGTTCTATGGGTACTGAGTTCAGATAAAAATTCATCACAATTTTCTTCTAGATATTAATAGTTGCCTTTAAAAAATTGATCCCATTAAATTTATCACTCCACCTACCATTCTTTGGCATTTGTAATAACTAAGAGTATGACTTTAAAATATGTAATGAATTAACTTAGCACCATTTACTGAGTAATTCTTTCTTTCCACATATTTGATTTGTAAAGCCAAGCTTATCATATACTTAATTTTAAAAATATATTCTAGCATCTGTTAATGGGTTATCTCTTTACATAGGTCTAGTTACTGATCCCTGCACTGAACCCGTGCCCTACTGTTTGCTTTGGTTTTTGTGTGTTTGATTGTTTTTGCAGCTTATAAGATGTTTTACTGTCTTAGAGTTTAAGTTCTCCTCATTCATCAGCAAATCCTGTCAGCTCCATCTTCAGGATGATTCCAGAATCTGGCACTAACACACCATTTGTGACTACCATTTGTGACTACCCTGGTTTCAGCCACCATCATCTCTTGCTGGAATTGTAGCAATGACCTAGTTCTTCCAGCTTTTCCCTTGAACCCTGGGGTCTATTCTCCACACCATAATCACATTATGGATTTCAAGTGTAAGTTAGATCATGTTAGATCAAGGCCACACAGTGGCTTCCTTCTCTCTTTTTTTTTTTTTTTAAAGATTTTATTTATTTATTTGAGACAGAGAGAATGGGAGAGAGAGAGCACATGAGAGGGGGGAGGGTCAGAGGGAGAAGCAGGCTCCCTGCCGAGCAGGGAGTCCGATGCGGGACTCGATCCCGGGACTCCAGGATCATGACCTGAGCCGAAGGCAGTCGCTTAACCAACTGAGCCACCCAGGCGCCCAAGTGGCTTCCTTCTTATTCAGAGTGCAGTGCCTCCGAGGCCCACATGACCTGGGTCTTACCACTTTTGCCTGACTCATTCAGCTCCAGACATAGGAACACACTTTTACTTCAGAGCCCCTTCACTTTCTGCCTTCTCTGGAATGATTTTTGCTCATTTTGTGCATGGATTGCTCCTCATTTTCTTCAGTGGTGCTTCTTAGATAACACCACAGGGACCTTACCTGACTTCCCTGAAGAATAACCATCCATGGGGCCCCTGCTCCATTCCCCTCACTCTGTTGTAGTTTTATTCATAACATATATTGGCACCAGTGTGTGTGTGTGTGTGTGTGCGTGTATTTTTTCTTGTTGATCATAGGAAAAGAATAAAACTTTATGAAGACAACTTTTTTTGGGTGGTAGTAGTGGTGGATGGATATTTCCAGTGTCTAGTGTAGTTCCTGGCATATAGTATGTGCTCAATAAATATTTACTGAATGAGAGGGTTTGGGAATTTGAGATAATTCTTTGATAACATTAAGTATTCCCTTCACCAGGATTGTTGCTCTTTTTTGGCTCTCTATTTCTTGAGAAAAGTAATATTTTCTGGTAAAATTTATGTATTCATCAAATATTTCCTGAAAACCTCTCTGTCTCAGGCACTGTTTTAGATGCTATGGAATCAGCACTGAATATTAAGATCCAAATTTTTATTAAGATAATACTTTCTATAATTTCAAAATTTAAAAAATCATCCCTATATATGCCTATATGTCCTTTCTCATATTAAATTGATTTGATTGACTTTTTCCTTGACTAAAGTTTTATAGGTTTTTTTCTATTTTTAAATACTCAGAAACAGAAAACAATATCATTTATACATCTAAGAATTTTTTCTCTTAAAATAGCATATTTTTCTAATAGTTTGTGTGCAATGTTTTTAAATTTTATTTTTAGTCCTTATTTTTCAATCACGGCATTTACAACTATGTATGTCCTTATCTCTATATAGAATTTTGGTGACACTTTATAAATTTTGCCCTTGCTTTAATAATATTTTAACTATCCTATAATTTTCTATCCAATTAGACCCCACATTTATTTGGGACCATCCAGCAACGTGACTGGAGTAGAGTGAGTGAAAGACAAAGAGATACACATATTGATTCAAATGACTTCACTACATTATTCTGATATTCCATGAAATATATTTATTGAATAGTTAAGATGTCAAAGGCTTAGAGAGGCATGCTAAATTCAGGATATGGTAGAAGCAGCAGTCTGGGGCCAGAACATGCAAGGCTTCTTAGGACACTTGAAGGAATCAGCATTCTATTCCAAAAGCAGTGGGAAGCTATTGAAGAATTTGAAAGATGGTGCCATGTTTTATGGTTGTTGGTTGAAGAGATGATTAAAGGGGGCTAAGACAAAAGTAGGGAGATCAATTACGAAGTTACAGAAGCAGTCAGAGGTGGGAAGAACGATAGGTATTTGGGCTCAGGGTATAACAAAGAAATGAACAAATTGGATAAAGAAGGGACATTTCTGTTGGATTAAATACAGATTATGTGAAATAATTAAAAATAATTCCTAGTTTTTTTGGCTTGAGTAATGGATGAATGATGTGACTATTTAAGGAAATGATGAGAGATGGGAAAATAATGATTTTGGGGAAAGAAGGAGAGGGGGATTTTAACCACATTTATTTGAACTATGTATATATTGTTCCTCTAAAGGATTTTACTACCCACTTCTCTCAATTTCTAAATTAAAAAAAAAATCTCAGATTTGTAAATTCAGGCTATTATATCCAATTTCTAGCTATATAACCTAGGGCAATTTACTGACGTACTCTGTGCCTCAATTTTCTCATCTGGAAAATAGGGTTAATAATGGCAACCATCTTGTAAATTTTCTTGTTGAGAGTCAATGAATTTGCACAGTAAAAGAGTGTCTGGCAAATACTAACAATCAATATAGGCTGTTATTATTATAGTTTGTTTATATGTTTGATATTTCAAATTTTCTTGGGAAATTTGCATTCCAGTTTTTGACTTATTTATATTAATACTTAGACAACTATATTTAACAGAGTTCAGAGTGTTCTGCCACCATGCTTTCATAGAATACTTTCTGTTAGGCTTTTATTTTTGAAATAAGTCTTGACCACTGTCTCTTATAATTTTTTCCAGAAGAACATTTGACTTCTTGTTTGTTTGTTTTTAGGCCTGACATACCAAGAAATATCATCATTCTGTTGCTTTCTCACACTGAAAACATCTTAGCTGGGGTATCAAGCTTTTAGTTGATGAATTTCTTCCTACAAAATTGTGTGTAGCTATGGTCCTATTGTCTTCTGACTTTTCCTGTTTAAAAGAAAACCAACCTCATTTTGGCCCTCTTGTAGTTAACTTGCATTTCTATCTAGATATTTAATAGGATGTTTTCCCTTTGTCCTTATATTTCAACACTGATAAATTAGCACATGCCTCTATGTGGATCTTCTTTCATTAATTTTGTCTCAATCAACATAAGGCCTTAAAGGGCAGCAGAGCAAGTGAAAACTGCCAGGTTCTTACACTGACAGACTGTTCTTCCATACACTCAGCCAATGAAATCATACTGCCATCAGCTTCTCCCCATCTCCCCTCCCCCACACCCACCGCCAAGAAAGCAATGTGAGATCATCAGTACTTCTTCAAATTATTGCTCCTTTATTTTCTGGGATACAGAGCCTCAAAATGGATATGAAAAATGTGGCTGGGAACGTAGTACTCTGCTAGTCTCAGAAAATACCATCTGACCCACGAAAGAATAATGGCCCCCCTTTCTTGTTGGTAAAGAGCTCTGGGTCACTGACCTAGATGTCAGTAGGAAGGTCTTCCCTTCTAAGTAAAAAAGGCTGCTCTGTTTCAAGAAGTAAAGCATGGGCAGGCTCCATTTTTTTTTTTTTTTTTTTTTAGAATTATCTTCATTTATGAAAATACATCCTTAACTCGAGCAATAGATAATTGGCCTTTGTTTTTATTTTGCATGTCTCTGTGGGAATTGGATGGGAGCTTGGGACAAATTATTAAGAGGAGCTTCCTTGACACACCATTTTAAACTTCAAAGTCTCCTTGATTTTAATTTATATTTTAGTGTTCCCATATTATCCCATCCCAGAAAAACTTTTCTCAGCACTTGCATGCCATTTTAGGTCTCTATATTTTTTTTAGACTAAACATGTTTTCTCTATTTCTTAGACCTCAAACTGCAATTTACATTATCTGGATTGTTTGCCTACTTAGATCACATTCTCTAGACAGTGCTCAACTCTTTACAAGGCTGCAGATAAATAGGCTTATATACAAAATCTTCTATTTATAAAACCTCTCTTTGGGATAGCACAGTGCTTTTTGCAAATTCATAGACCTCTTCTAGATTTGAATGCCTAATTTTGAATACTCTTAATTACAAACATGACTATTTCCCTAAAGGAATACCTATATTTATAGTGATATACAATATATACATATGTAAATACATTTTCATTTTTACTCTAGTTTTGTTTACAAGAAATATGTTCTCATATGTCTATAAGTTTGATGCCAGAGAAGTCTTTTATGCTATTAAGCTTTCACTGTAATGTGTATGAGTCCAACCCATTGTTCATTTCTTCTCTGTGCCCATTCCTTTGAGTGCATGAAAAGAAGGGAAGGTGAAGTTTTCTTTTCAACCAGTAGAATCCAAACTAGGCAAATTTGGTGTATTCAAGTTTTTAACCCTTTAAAAAAAACCCCAAGGTTTTCCATTAACAGCAGGGTGATAAAATAAGGGAAAACTGCAGCCCAGGGTAGAAGGTCTAAAGGACAGAAGGAAGACCCTGGAGAGGATCTCCCTTCTTCCTCTGAGCATGGACTGTAGCCTTGCCCAGACTTAGCTGTCTTCCCTCCATTACTACCACCACACCTGTTGTCCCCATCTTATTAAAAGCATGTGTCTTGTTTGCTCTCCAAAAAGGGAGTTTATTCAGAAAGTATACAGATAAGACCAAGAAATTATTTTTCTTTTTTCAAAATTCTGTACAAAAAGTGCCTTCATTTATTCTTCTGGTGTCTTTTAAAGCATATATATATATATATATATATATATATATATATATGCTTTGCTGTCTTTATGTCAGTCTGACTTCCTGTTATCCATTCATTCTTTCCTTCAACAAACATTTATTAGTCATCTATAAATTCGAGGTGTGTCCTTGGCCCTAGAAATTCCTTAAGGAGTGAGACATCATTGCAGGACTTAAAGGCTTTGTATTTTTGAATTGAATACCAACATGTAACAGATCAATGTCATGATCTTTCCAATAAAGTATTATAAGAAATATAACTGAATGATAGACAGATATTAAGTACCGTGGGACCCAAAGGAAAGACAGTAAAGAATATTAAAATGGAGGCAGAAGGCAGTTTTGAAATGTTGTAAGAGAATCCAGACGTTAGAAGTAGGTTTTGCATCACAGTACTTTTATAGATGGGTGTGAATGTTAAATTTTAGTGACTCCATACTTGAAAAAATTGCTTGAATGTTTTTCAGACTGATTATTGAAGAAGAAAGTATACTCAGCTCACAGTACTCTAGATGCAAATGGTGACAGATTCATGCCTCTTCCTCTCTTAGCATGTTTTTAACGCTTAGGGGAAACACTCTAAATAGTTGAGATTCTTAAAAAGCTGGACTATGAAGTTAGTCCATATTTTTCTATAAATATTACAAAATACAAAAGACAATGGCTATTGTGAAGAAGAAATAGGAACAAGTGTGATCATTTTATGTAGCTATGAGGATATGGATACTCTGAGTTACATAGAATATATTTCTCTTTCTTCACATATAAAATAATCCAACATTATGAGAAGCTCTGAGAAATAGTAAATTTTTCTTTTTTCTTTTTTTTTAATTAGATTACAAAAGCCCCTTTCCACTTTGTTGAAAATTTCCCCTGAAAATATGCCCTTGAACACCGATTGCATTTTTGTCACACTGGAAAATAACATGATTTCACTCCCTCTACCCCAGGGGTTGCCAAAGTAGAAGCAGAAATTACTTTGTGGCCCACCACCATGGAGAGAATATGGTTCTTCTTGCATGGCATAATGCAGACCTCAAATCATTCCAATTCTCTCTTACCCTTGTTTAAGTATAGCTCAGGAACTCATGCTAGGTGGAGTTGTTGCTAAATGGGACACACTATTTTCCACAGAGAGCTTGTGGGACACCCAAGTAGGCCACCAGGGTGTTGGGGAGAACCAGAAAAACAAAGGTATGAGGGCTTTCCTCCCACTCCGCCCTCCAATTGCAGGGTTATCAAACCAGGGCCCTGAGCAAGCTAGTGGCTGAAGGATTTGGGGTTTGGATGAGAGAACAGGAGGGTGGGAAGCAACATTACAGAAAACTGATCCGATTAAATACCCAAAGCAAGTTCAAGACATTTCAAAAGTTCTTCTGTTAAAAATATATATATATATACTATTTTGCTTTCCATGAAAAATTCATGAAACAAAACCTAGGAATTTCTCACAGTGCACGCAAGGGGATGGGTGTTTCCACTTCAGAGCCAGTTGAATGAGAGACAAGTAATGTGGAATATTGTTTCTGCGAACATGAGTATAGAATATGCCTAGACACTTAGGAACGCTTTGTAGTCCTAGACTTCTTCTAAGATGCAGCAACCTCTCCTGCGTGTTCAAGGGCACTTCTCAGTTCAACGTTAAAACTGAGGAGAGAGTATCAAGGGGCAGATTGAAATTTGCCCTTATCTGTGAGCCAGCCAGACGCTCTCGCTGTTCAGAAAAATCACTTCAGTTTAACAAGCGTGTTGGCTGCAATTCCCTTGGAGTTCACTGAGCATTCCTGGGGCAGACACGGAGTTGTTAGAATCCCTTCTTTAGGTACGCAGAGTGTACATCTTCTTCTGATGCCACTAGGCCACTTTCCTGCCACCAGCACCCCCGTGGAAGGCTAAACTGATGGGCAGAAGCACCTGAAAGAGCTCACAGTACAATGTGGGTGTCGCACGGGGGCTGATGGTAAGTGACAGATGGGAAATCAGCAAGTGCGCAGAGAAGATGTTTAGACGTTTCCAAAACCTCCCAACAGGCTAAAATCCCCTTCATTCCCTGTCTGGGCTTCCCCTAAGTGTTAGTGAGCACAGGAAGCTTACCAGGGTTTTAAGATAACCAAGACACACCATTTGTGGAACGGAGAAGTAATGAAAACAGTTTCTGCTTTTAGTGTTATGGTCTGATTCTTCTGATTCTTAAATTAAGGGTCATTCTGCATTTTTTGAATCCCTTTTGTGCTTCTCTGCCCAACCACTTTTCACCCATTCAACTTCCTGTTCCTCCCTTGCATCCAGTTCTTTGTATGACTTGGCATCTCGGACCTCCACATGTCCGGAATACTTTCTGAGCAAATATTTTACTGAACTTCCTAAAAATACACAGGTAGAATGAAAATATGGCCATGTAAATAAAGGTCATGGAGTGCTTATGTTTACTAGAAAACGTGCATAAGTATGCTCGTGTAGGATTCTCTGATTCTGTCTCCACTGTGATTCTTTACAGTGTTAAAAATGCCATTAAGACAGAAATAAACGCATGGCAATTTCCACATGACTTTCTGAACACCAATTTCCATAGTAATATGTTTTTGAAGTTAAGAACAGTCTTTTGCCATAACGTGATGGTTGTGTTCCTCAATAATTCCCTGTTATCAAAAAAAGAAATAAAGAAAGAGAGAAAGAAAGAAAGAGAGAGAGAAGAAAGAAAGAAAGAAAGAGGGGCACCTGGGTGGCTCAGTCAGTTAAGCGGCTGCCTTCAGCTTGGGTCATGGTCCCAGGGTCCTGGGATCGAGCCCCGCATCAGGCTCCCTGCTCGGCAGGAACCCTGCTTCTCCCTCTCCCACTCCCCCTGCTTGTGTTCCCTCTCTTGCTGTGTCTCTCTCTGTCAGATAAATAAATAAAATATTAAAAAAAAAAAAAGAGAGAAAGAAAGAAAGAAAAAAGCACATGATGAAAAGAATTGCTGGAAAAGATATGGTTCAGAGCTAGAGAAATACAGTTAATTTTCTAGTGGTGATGTATAAAAGTGTTTGGGTGCATGCTTTAAAAAGTAAACCTATAGGTGCTTAGATATACAGTCTAAAGTTTATTGAGCAAACCCAGCGTTTGATTATTTTCCTATTAATATTTTTCTATTACCACCAACACTGTCCTTAACCTAGCCTCTTTACACATTTTATTGTCATTATTACTTTGTCACTCATCAGAAACATAAACCAAGCAAAAAGCCACTAACCAAACCCTCTTTGTCATTAGGGCAATGGCTTTCTTCTTACCCAGGTTCTAATTTCTGTTCAAAATTATCCTACTACTTAACGCAGTCTGGTAAAAGCAAATCATGCTTCCTCATTAACAAGTTTCATTATATCTAACTGGTTCAGTGGTAAGTTGTACTGCATTTGTAGATGCAAAATGCAAGTTAGGAGTTAAAATTAAATATAAGTTGATTTTGGATCAAAACAGCCTTTTTGAGGTTGAAATATTATCTAACTGTTGACATTTGCTGAGAATCTTTTATTCCTTTGCATGCTGTAAACTGTTGAGACAGGAGCCAAAATAGTCTTTTCTAAGGAATGCTCCATCTTTCTCCTGGGACATTTATTGCTGTTTTATTTTTGTCTTTTCTTTTTAATGGGATTAAAACGCTCACTTTGTATTTGTTTATTGTGATTGTAACTACACACTCAAAAATAGTAGGGCTTACTGACGATGCCTCACATTCTGATGATTAGGATATACTTTTCAAATATATTTTCAAGTAAGTTTGCAGTACCACCAAGAAGCTGCACAGATTTAATGAGGGTGAACCAGGTATTACTAAACAGCTTTTCCAAAGCAGGGAACTCTGAGTTAAAGGAAAGCAAGCAAAATTCCTTTTCTCCCTCCTAACTAAAGAGACCAGTTCACTTGCCAAGTGAAAACTCCAAGTCCCAAGAAATACCCTAAACACAGAAAAATAAGCACATAGATGAATGCCTCCCCTCTTCTTGTTGGTCTGAGGCCGACTGACAGCACCAGGTGGCAGCCCTCGGGAGCTGCCCGCCGCAGATGCCCTACCTGACAGCCAAATGCTGGCAGGAATTGAGCAGCAACATGTGCTTCCTGTGGAGGGCAACGGTCAGCAGGTGGGATCGGCAGACTGCGTGCTTTCCTGAGCCTGTCCTCCTGTGTGGTCATCTGGGCCGCCTTCCTCGCGGGCACTGAGGGCCCGGAACACGACATTTTCTCAGTGCTGTGCTGGAAGCCGTTCAGATGCAATTATGCTGTATGTCGTTGCGGAATAGATGACTTAGAGGTTCCACACAAATTGAATTTTGAGGCCAGCTTGAAATTACATTAGATTTGGGGGCTTTGACCAAAGTCTGTCTGAATCCCCCCTGCATTCCCCTTCGGGTCATCTTTCTTTAATCATTTACTAATGTTTTTCCGGTTAGGTCACTGATGAATGGATGACGTAAATCTCCCCCTCCCGTCCCCCCTTTTCAGTTCTGTACATAAGGCTGTATTAATTTGTCCTTTTTGGCTGCTGTCAAGACAGCAAATATGAAACTCATTTCCGAACCTCAAGAAATGGACTTTTCTGCTTTGTATTGTTAAGTCTCGAATGCAAAGAGCTACGGCTCAACGTGTGATAAAAGCCGGGGTGCTGGAGCTCTATGCTGTGGTCGGTCAGTGCACTTTTACAAAGAGAGAGACATCAAGGGAATTAAGCAGATTTGACTCATGAGAATAGTAAGAGCTTGCCCTTCAGGGTGGGAAGCACAAAGGCCCACGCTCAGAACGATAGCATCTTGTGTCTCAGATGACAACTTCGTTTTTCTTGATATCCTATTAAAGCACTAGACCGCGACTCTCAGAAGATTGTTTAAGGGGTAGCAAAGCGAGAAAGCTTCCTCCATGCTTACTTTGTCTCTGCGAACTTTAGCAGATCGTTTAAGTGCATAACCATACCTTTGCTAGGTTATTGTATTTCTGATATATTTCAGAGTTAGCTAGGCTATGTACAAATTTTGTTTTCATCTTTCAATCACAGAATCTACCAGGAATCTTTAATAAAGGAGGTGATGTTGTCTGCTTCCTCTGATCAGAAGAGCTTAGTTAATGATACTCCAAAGCCAGGGAAAGGCAATCAATGCTTTGGGTGAAATTTGGGGGAAAACTCAGAAGACAGTTGACATAAACTATTGGGTGGCTCACTTGACAAGAACTGATGTTTCAGCCAACTTGGCATCAAAATGTATTTCTATGATATATAAAGTAAATGTTTCTAGTTTCTCATTAGTTTTAGTTTGCGTTCATTCAAGAAACATTTATAAGAGCCCTACTCTGTGCCAGGCTCTGTGTTGAACACTGGAGATCAAATGATAAATAAGACACAGTCTCTGGCCTAAAGCAGATTATGACTGAGTAGGGGAGACAGACATATAAGCAAGCAACTTCAATGCATTGTATTAGGTGCCGAGGTACAGGGTTAATTGGTAGCACAAAGGGGGGGTAGTTCTTAGCAGTGCCTGGGGAGGTTAGTCCTTCAAAGGTCCTAATAGTTTTTTAATAGTTAAACCACTCAAGACTCCTATTTGCATTTACATTTTTTTGAAGTTTAACATACATACACACACATACACATACGTGTGTATTTTTGAAGTTTAGCACACATGCATGTGTGTATGTGTGTATACACATGTGTGCACATACTGGCAAATTTTCACTAAGTGAGCACACTCTTGTACTCTGTCCCCAGATCAACATGTAGAGCACAAGATCACTCTGGAAGTGTCCTGGTTCCCTTTCCCATTATCAGCTCACTCGAAGGACAATGACTATTCCGGCTTCTAACACCATAGTTTAGTCTTGCCTGCTTTGAAAATTTATATAAATGGATTCATAAAGTATTCACTCTTTTATATAATGGCTACTTTTCTCAATATTGTTTGTAAGGTTCATCCGTGTTGCATAACAATGGTTTGTTTGTTCTCTATGATATATAGCCTTCTATTTTGTGAATATACCACAATTTATTTACCCATGCTTCTGTGATGGAATTTGGGTTGTTTCCTGTTTGGGCTGTTATAAATATTGTTCCTGTGAACATTTCTGTGCATGCCTTTTGGTGAACATATGTATTCATTTCTATTGGGTATATACCTAGAAGTGGAATTTCTGGATCATAAAGAATGCATATGCTCAGCTCTCATAGATACTGCCAACCAGTATTCCAAAGTGGTTTTTAGCAGTTTACATGACCACCATCTGTGTACTGGAGTTCTATTGCTCCATACCCTCCCCAGTACTTGGCATTGTCTGTTTTTTCCACTTTAGCCATTCTCATAGATATGTAGTGGTCTTCCACTGTGGTTTTATTTCTGAAACCTGGGAGTTTTTAAATTATAAAATCAGAGATGCGTTCCCGTGGACAACGGCTCTGAATAGAGAGCTAGAAAATTTTGGAAAGGAGGATATCCAGTGGTTTTATCTACTACTCTATGGGGCTTTTATACTATGGTGTTGCCATAACACTCAGAATTTTGAAGCATCTCCCATATTCATGCCTCTTCTGTTGTTCCTTTCAGTCTAGCCAACTTTTACCTCTGCGGTGGCTTCCTCAAACTATGGGAATAAGAATGAAAGGGATAGAAATAGCTGATAATTATTGTGGGCTACTATTGCCGAGGCAATATTCCAAAGCACTTTACAGGTACATATTCTTTTTTTTTT